>NC_058131.1:639005880-639144117 GCF_016433145.1 Gracilinanus agilis
AAAGTCATTAAAAAATCTTTTAGTGTTTCTAGATTGTTGAGGCTATCTTGATTGTATTTCAACTTTATGGTGCATTTCCTTTGAGATAGATAACACAATTGACCATAATAGACATTAAAAATTAAATAATTGGTGACCTGATTCATCCAAGGGTCTCAATTTCATGAGTTCTATTGAGATAAGTAAGTTGAGGAGCCAATATGGTACAGTGGCAAATCTACACTTTGTTTAAAGGACCAGTGTTTTAATCTCATCTCTTTGATATACTCCCTTTGTGCCCTTGGGCAATCCACTTAATCTGGGCCTCAGTTTCCTCATTTATAAATAAGGGGATTGTTCTTTAAGGTTCATTTCAACTTTGTATTGATGATACTAAATTGTCCAAAGTTTCAACTAATACATAATTACTTTACTGACTTAATTCTTTGAGCCTTGCATAGTGCCCTGCAAATAGTAATTGCTTCTCTCTCTCTCTCTCTCTCTCTCTCTCTCTCTCTCTCTCTCTCTCTCTCTCTCTCTCTCTCTCTCTCTGTCTCTCTCATATAGTATATATATATAATGAATACATATACATACACATACATATGCATTCATACACATTTCTCTTCCCTCCTTACTGCCAGGGCTTGAAAATTGGTCATTTATTTATTTGCATCCTAGATTATTCTCTCCAGTGATAGCAGGGTCCTCCATAACCCAACATGAAAATATAAGTTCCAGGAAAAGCCACATCTATTTCATATGTTAAATTATTACAATTGAAAGGCAAAAATCTCCAATCTGCAGCTTTAAAAACATCTGTGTTTTCCTTTTGACTTTTGTGGATAATTATCCCAGCACATATTGTGATTGCTAATTACTAAACTAAACCAACCTATTGGGGGAACCAGTGGGGGTGGGGTGGGGTTCTTTTGTAAGTATTTTCCCCCAAAGCATTAAATCATCCTGAAAATGGAAACAGTAGAAAATATGTATGCAGACAGCTGTCCACATGCACTGGCACTCAACAGCCTTGCCACAGGAATTTTTGCACTCTCTTTTACTAGAACTGGTCATTTTGGGCTGACAGTTTCTGTTGATGCTTATTAGTGCTGGAAAAACTACATTTTTGACTGCTCTTATCTTCTCACACACATACTTTTTTAGGGAAGCTAGATGGAACAATGTATAGTTCTGGATTTGGAGGTAGGAAAATCTGAGTTCAAAAGCTTTCTTAGCTGTGTGACTTCAGGGAAGTCATTTAACTTCTCTCAATCTCAGTTTCCTCATCTGTAAAATGGGCATAATAATAGTACCCATGGCACAGATTGATTGCAAGGATGGATTGAATCTCTTTGCATATGTTAACATGTAAAGTATTTTATATACCTTAAAGTGATGGATAAAGGATAGTTATTATTATTGTTGCCTAAATTTGAAAGGAGAAAAATGCTTCAATTTAATCAGAGATTTGAATTTGGGTAGGAGAGATTAAGAGTGCCTACATAAGTCCAATGTAATATTTTTACTTACAAACAGGCTGCAAACCAAAGTTCAGCATGCACCACACTAAGTTTCTGACTCATCAGCCAAATGTTGTTGTTGTTGTTGTTGTTGTTGTTGTTGTTGTTATTATTATTATTATACAATGCAACTTCATGACACAGTGAATAAAAAGCCAGGCTTGGAGTCAAGGAGACTCATCTTCTAAGTTCAAATCTAGCCACAGATACTTAATAGTTGTATGATTTTAGGCAAATCACTTAAATCTGTTTACTTAAATTTCCTCATCTGAAGAATGATCTGGATAATGAAATTGTAAACTATTCCAGTATCTTTGCCAAGAAAATCCCAAATGGGGTCATGAAGAGTCGGAAATGACTGAAAAATGACTGAACAACATTAATATATTTAACTTGATGTCTGTCCTTCCAAAACTTACATCTTCTCCCCCTAAAAGAACTAATTCAAATGACAATGAACTGATATGGTCTTATAGTACAGAGATTTTTTATTTAATAGGAGAGAAACCTGAGGTCCAAAAAGATAAAGGTTACACAGTCTACTTCCAAAACTGTTCAATCTGAATAAAAACTTGATGATCAAAATATTCTCCAAAGAAAACCTGGACAGAACCCTCTCTACTAAATTGTAAGCTGGATGAAGTCAAGGCTCATATCATATTTGTATCTCCTCCAGTTTATAGAACAGAACTTTTCACATAGCGGGTTCTTAAATCATCATTTCCTTGCGTGAGTTGCTTCTAAAAACTTTACTGGAAAGCTTAGCATTGAGCATCAACAAAACCAAGTAAGTTTTCTTAGCTATTATTTACATTTAAATATACCTTGACGAGTTTTCCCTGAGATTCACTAAGTATTATAAAACTCTTTCAACTCTTCCCACTAGGTCTCCACTGGGTTTTGTTTTGTTTGTTTTGTTTATTTATATCCACATGTGATTGTAGTTAATCTGGTCAGTATTTTTTTAACCTCATTATTTTATGAAAGGTCTTCACAAATTCCCTTGTATTGCTCATACTTGTCATTTTATTAATTGTATTAGTGCTCTGTCACAATAATGTACCACAATTTAATTTATCATTCCCTTATTGTTGTCATTTAAATTGTTTCCAGTTGTGCATTTTTCTTTGCAAATATAAACCTTCAGCTATACTTTTTAAACAGAAAGTTATTGGTATTTATTTATTTTTTATCATTGAATTTGGAGCCAAAGGACCTGGACTCAAACTATAATAGCTCTATTACTTAGTACATGTATTAATCTTAATTTAAATAACCACATTCTCAGTTCTCAGCTTCCTCTCCTGTAAAATAAGGGAGTTGGACTTGAGCTTCCTCTAAGAACAGTTCCATCTCTAATTCTTATAATTGTGTTGGTATTTCCATTCATCTCACTGATGGATGGGAATTCCCAGTCTAACATATTACTTTGATTAGTTTCCCCAATTTGCATGAATATAGTCTCCAAATCTAATCTGACCCTGTGACAGCTGGTTCTCTTACTCCATTGGAACATTGCCCTATAGACTAAAAGAATAAGAGTAGGAACTGAGCTTGGACAAGTTAAGAAAGAGTTTGAAAAGAGAATGAGAATGAGAGCTGTTCTAACCATGAGAGATTTGAAAATTTAAATACTACATATTTAAGACTAAATTATTTCTTTAATGCTTTTCTTAGCATTCCTTCACATATCCATATCCCTATGTGGCCGTGGGAAACTTAACCATGTTCACCTCAGTTTCTTCATCTGTAAAATGAGCTGGAGAAGGAAATGGCAAGCCATGCCATTGTCTCTGCTAAGAATATCACACTTGGGATCATCAAGAATCAGACATATCTGAGGAATGACTGAACAACAATACCATTTGTAAGATACTATGCTAAGGGCTTTACAGGTGTCATCTCATCTGATCTTCACACGAACCCTAGGAAAGAAGCTATTCTTATTCCCATTTTATAGTTGAGGAAGCTGAGGTAAAGTGATTCCTCACCTATCGCTGGAGTTGTGTTCCAGAGACCCCTGTGACAAGTGACAATCTGAAAAGTAGTGGCATTATATTTATTTTATTATTTATACATATTTTAAGGTTTTATAAACCCTTCCCACTCTCCTATAAACCTTTTCCACACTCTTATTAACCTACATACACAGAATTAGATGTATATTTTTTTAAAACCTGTGATACAATGAAGCTGGGATAAGTGAACCACGAAACAACGAGGGATGACTGTAAATCGAGGTGAAGTGACTTGTTCAAGGTGACTTTCCTAGAAAGTTTGGAATCTGGGTCTAGATTTGATCTCAGATATCTTTGAATCCAGACCCAGCACTCTATCCACCACGCTACCTAGCTCGTTATGAAAGTGGAGAGCTGGGATTTAAATCCTGATGTGATGATTATTAGCTCTGTGACCTCAGGCAAGCAAGTTTGAGTCTGACTCCTCATCCTTCAGAAGAAAATAATATAAGAAGAATATAATCTCTAAGTCTTCTTCTAGTTCTGTCATCCGAGGAGTCTCTTCAAACCAAACATGTGTCAACAATTCTCTCTGAGTCCCAGAGTCACTTGAACTCTCCATATAAGTACTTTGGTAGTTAAAAAGGCCCTGAAGTCTGACCACAAGATGTTTTGTCTGTGGAATGTGAATAACTCAGGCTGCATGCGGTTGGATCGATATGATCATAGTTCTTTTTACATTTTTCTTTTAAATGATTAAAATAGATCTGTGTTACTCAGTTCCTACCAGAATAAGTATGTATGTATATGTGTATATATGTGTAAAGCAATATTAGAAAAATAATATACTATAGAGAATAAACTCCCAGAGATGATGGGGGTGGATAGGAACTAGAGGTATCAAATTTCCACACCAACATGTCCACCTTTATGACAGTAAAAGCAACTTGGGTTACCCTTCCTCAGACTACATGCACCAAGGGAAGCAGAAACCTTGGAGCTCCTCTCTGACCTTTTCCTCATTTTCCTGGCTCAAAATCATATTGCTTTTTCTAAAAAATCCACAAAGTCAGCTCCAATGCCTCCTTTACTTTATGTTGAAAAAGACCTGAAATAAAATCACTAAGCCAACAGCCTGCCAAAACAAAACAAAATAAAAACCAAAAACTGGAGAGGGAATGGTATTCAAAGCTCCCTTGCCCATGTTACTTTTAAGTGAAATACAACTGATAGATGGAATGACTGGAACAAAGAAGAGTTTTAATCCACCTTTGTTTCCCTCTGCTTCTCTGTTTTCCCCCAGTTCTCTGTGACTACTAGATTACTAGAGCATTAAATTAATCACTTGTGACAGACTAAAGTTTTGAAACTTTTTTTTATTTTGGAAAGACCATTTTATCTGAGTCAACCAGAAGTCCTACCATTGAGCTCTTTTATCTTCTTTTTGTAGTTTTCTTTCTGAAGCAAAAGCTAACTGGGGAGCTCCATGCCAGAGATAATACTGATAATCCAAATAGGAGTTCCTGGGACTTTCTCAGACTGAAGGGAACTTGGAGATTTTCTTTTTCATTTTACAAGTGGGAAAATTGAGACCTAGAGGATCAAGGTGACTTGGCCAAGGTCACATGGTTAGTTTAGTGAGTGGCAGAGCTGAGTTACATTAGACAAGTGAATACAATCAAACCATTCATGCCCTGCCAACCGAGAAACTAATCTTTGTGAGGTACTGAGAAGGTTACAAAGAATAGAATTATAGATTGTTAGAGCTAGAAGGAGATTTAGGGTTCACTTAGTTCAATGCCTTCATTTTACAGACAGGGAAAGTGAGTGATGTCTGCTCCCCACCTTCCCATAGAACATGAAACTAGTAAAAAATGGAGACTAGAAATCAAGTATCCAAGCCACTAAGTCAGTTTAAAATTTATTTTTATTCTGAACTTAAACCTCAAAAACAGAAGTGAAGATTTCTATATGCAAATTAGGATGCAGAAAGTATATGAAATTGTGAATCTTTTTCATAACTTTTTATTATTAAGAAGCATATAATTGATGATATTGATAGCTAATATTTAGATAGTGCTTACTGTGTGCCAGGAACTGTGCTAAGCACCTTATAATTATTATCTCAATTGGTCCTTACTATAACGCTGTGAAGTTTTTACAAATGAGAAAACTAAAGCAAAATGATCTGCCCAAGCCACCCAAGTAGAAAGAATCTGAAGGTGGATTTGAATTCAATTTCTGGCTCTATGCTCAGCAATCTCTCCACTGCATTTGGGTGTAGGGGGTGTTGAATGAGGACTAGCCCCTTTGGTGTGAGGGCTTGCTGAACCCTCTTCAGACCTACCTACCCTCACCTCCCACTCTCATCTGTGGCTCCAAGAATTTGTAGAATGAGTACAAACAACAGTTGAGTTAGAGGGTATGTATACCCTAAGCATGTGAATACTTCCCCCAGAAGAATAAAGAAATGAGAACAATTTGTTCCAGTGGAAGGTGGCTCAAGCAGGTACTTGGTCAGATATCAAAGATGCCAGGGTCAACCACTGCATCCCAAACTATCACTAGTCATCTTGACTTTTGTCTTTCCAATGGACTTCAGTGACTCTAGAAGAGATTGATGCTGATGACTTTGTGCAACTTTGCCTCACTTAATCCAATTTACACACAAGTTAAGACATCATGTAGTGCTGTGATTGTTTCTCTTCAAAACTGAAGGATAAACATGTTATATTACCCTGCTCCTTAATAATACTCTTAAAGCCATGCTTTTTGTGAAGAGTTTTTCTTCTCTATATACTTCTATAAACATTTTAATGTCCCTTTCCTTTATATTTAACCTATTTTTTATATCATCTGCATTCTCTCCTTCCTTCCCAATGAAAAACAGATTCCACTCCACAAAAAAAATGGTGTTAACCTACATGATAGTTAAGCAAAACAAATTCATACCATTGTCATTACCAAAAATGTAGGCTTCCCAACAAATTGGGAAAAATCTTGTAACAAAAACCTCTGACAACGGTCTAATTACTCAAATTTATAAGGAGCTAAATTATTTGTACAAAAAAAATCAAGCCATTCCCCAATTGATAAATGGGCAAGGGACACAAATAAGTGATTTTCAGATGAAGAAATCGGAACTATTAATAAACACATGAAAAAAAGTGTTCTAAATCTCTGATAATTAGAGAACTTCAAATCAAAACAACTCTGAGGTATCACTTCACACCTAGCAGATTGGCTAGCATGATAGCAAAGGAAATAAATGTTGGAGGGGATGTGGCAAAATTGGAACATTAATACTTTGCTGGTGAAGTTGTAAATTGATCAAACCATTCTGGATGACAATTTGGAACTATGCCCAAAGGGTGATAAAAGACTGCCTGCCCTTTGATCCAGCCATACCACTGCTGGGCTTATACCCCAAAGAGATCATAAAGAAAAATACTTGTACAAAAATATTTATAGCCATGCTCTTTATGCTGACAAAAAATTGGAAAATGAGGGGATGCCCTTTGATTGGGGAATGGCTGAACAAATTATGGTATCTTTTGGTGATGGAATACTATTGTGCTCAAAGGAATAATGAACTGGAGGAATTCCATGCAAACTGGAAGGACCTCCAGGAATTGATGCAGAATGAAAGGAGCATAACCAGGAAATATTTTACACAGAGATTAATATGGAAATAGATCTTGATTAATGACACATTTAAAACCCAGTGGAATTGTGTGTCAGCTGTGGGAGGGGGTAGGGGGAAAGGAGGGAAAGAACATGAATCTTATAACCATAAAAAAGTATTCTAAATTAATTAATTAAATAAAGATTTCCAAAAAATAATGTATGCTTCCTTCCATACCTTAAGGCCATTAGCTCCTTGTCAGGAAATGAATAAAAATGCTTTATCACAGGTCGTTTAGGAAAAGTTGATTCTTGGTTGGATCAGAGTTCTAACTTTTTCAATATTATTTTTCTTTAATATGTTGTTTTCCTTGTATAAATTATTCTAATTCTGTTCACTTCACTTGCATCCCAGCCACAAGACACATACTTCCAAGGATTCTCTGAAATAATCTCTTCTGTCATTTATCTTTTGGCATGATAATATTTCATTACATTCACATGTGACAATTTCTACAGGTTGATAGACATACTCTTAATTTCTAGATCTTTTCTTTTCTCTCTATCTTCCCTTTCCTTCTTAGTTAATCTCTGCTTCAGGATGATGAAATTTGTTTTCCTCATGGTTCTACTCTCTCCAGTGTTATTCTCTCCCTTTTAAAAATATTATTTATTTAATATTCTTTTAAAATTTTTTTGAGTGAGTTCTGTATAATCCTTCCTCTTAGCTATGATCTTTCTATCTCCATGAATTTTCCTATTGAGTTTGGAGCATTGCTATATCTAATTTTGCATGTGAAATTTTTCTTTGTCCATTTCATATAATAGTGAGCTCGTTCAGATGCTTTCTCTTCACTCATTCTAACCATGTTTATATATTATCCACATACACACCAAATTTATGGGAAATAGAAAGTTCCGCCTTTTTCCTCTTCCTTTCTATAAAATTATGTTCCTTCTCAACTTTTCCTTTTTATATTCTTGAAAATCCTAAGAATGTATTCAATCTGTTCCAGGTTCTCTTTATTTAATACCCTTGATATTATCTGAAGGCATTAAGATTCAAAAGAGACAGACATTGCTTCTCATATACTCAGTGCTTAGCATAGTACCTGAGACATAATAAATGCTAATTAAAAGTTTGTTGATTGACTGACATTTCATGAAGTCAAGACTACCTTGGAAGATAAATATCATCAAGAGATCCCATGAGTAGGAGTTATAAAAATGTGTATTTTTGTACTGACTTTTCCATTAACTGGCTGTGTGACCTTGGATAAACCACTTCTTCATCTCTGGGTCTCAGTTTCCATATTCAAAATGAGAAATTATGCTATATGATATCTAAAAACCATTTCACTTCTATGTTCCTATTAATGTAGCTAATAGTGATTTGGAATGTAGATGTACAAAGGGTATCAGAAATCTATTCTTCATTGCTAATAGTCCATGATCTCCTTGACTATATATAGAGACACTACTAGATAATTAAATACTCTATGAAATCATTCTCATGAAGTAAAACATATATATCTTAATATGTGTAGATGCATATTTGTGACAGTAAGAAATATATAGCATTCCTTGGCCTGGCCTCCAATGGTTTCCAGAAGCATTTCCAGAATTCTATAATAACCTTGTTATGGAAATGGACAAGAATATTCAGTCTCCTTAATATTCTGATTTCCTGCTGATATCTTAGGGAGACTAGAGTAATTGAAGCTGAATAGTTAAAACTAATAAAAGAAAGAAGTAATATTGAGAAATGTTCTTTCTTATTTAAAAAATTGATAGATTCTGCTTTAATTCAAAAGACACTTCTCCATAGATACCCGAGTAAACCTCCCTACAAAGAACATTTCCTAAAACCCTTTATTTTATTGAATTTTGTACACAAACGAAGGCTATGGTCTTTCACTTTGACAGTGGGATATTAACATTTACCACTGTACAATTCGGTCCCTACAGAGAGGTTCTTATAGTAAACAACAGCATGCAAACCCTACTATGGCAGTGTTTTGCTCAGGTGAAAACCATTGGGTAACTGTAGCAGAAAATGACATAAAGGTAGAATATTGTCAAATGCCATCTTAAGGCCAGTGCTATAATACTGGGGCTTAAAATACATAGACAAGAGGTTAAACAAAAGATATGCTGTAGAGTTTGAATGATTTCTCTACTGCTGGACAGCATATACAACAATCGACTTAAATTTCTCCTAAATAAAAGTTCCAAATACTGAATAAGCTATGAAGGAAAAAAGTACGGATCTGGACAAGATATCCTTACTTCACTATTATCAGATAAAATCAAGCACTTAAAAAAAGTGTTAAGGATATAAAGGGACATAGGAAGCACAGTGCTTACTCTATAGAAACTTAGTTGGAAAGGTAGGATATATGGATGAAAAGGTAACTAGTCATAGAAAGACAGCAAATGGTATGGACGGTAAGACTCCAGTAGTGTTGAGGAGGAAGTTTTCAACTAAGGATGGGTGAGTTAGAGAAGAGAATGACTACTTGTAGTATATATGTTGAATTTAGAAATGGAGAGAAGCCATATTAAATAGGGAAAATAACTCAAGCAAATATATAATAAAAACCACTTTGCAAATCTTTAAGAAATATATAAATTATTTGTGTTTGAAATGATATATTTGAAGAATATTGAATTCTTGAATTGAATTTGAAATTGAATTTGAAAAAATGAAATTGAAATAACTTGGTATGTAGGTACACAGATAGAGCAAAAATACTTACTAATCTCTTACTACGTGCCAGGTACTGTGACAGCTACTGGATGTCCAAACACAAATTAAAAAGGCAGTCCTTGTGGTCAATAGGTGAAGACAACTCATGAAAATAGCAGGAAAGGAGAGGAAGAGGGAACCTGAAAGGGATAGGAGGCTACTGAAGGAGAAGTAGAAAAGTTAGAAAAGTTGAGACTGGAGCTGGGCATGAGGTGAGTACTGGGCACCTTACTAAATCATTAGCTAAGATGGGGATTCTACAATCAGGAAAGAAGGCGTCAGGGTGAAGGCATCTCCAGTGTGAGAAGACAATTGGTGAAGAAGGGAGCTGGAGTGGTTGAAGCAGAGATCCTTTCTGATTTATATATGCCCTGTGTACAATAGGTTCTCAATAAATTTGGTTAAATCCAACCAAATGTAACATACAGAGACATATCTCAACTAATACAAGTTTGTAGAAAATGCTTTCTTTTTGAGAGAAGAATTAATGAATAGTTATGTTTACTGACTGTATCTACTTATTATGCTAGAGAAAATGCATCATGGAATTAGCTTTTCCCACCCTCTGATGTTTCCCCATGCTCCTTTCACCTTCCAAGAGATATGACCTGCCAAACACTTCTGCAAGAGCTGAAGATTTTGACTCTTAGCAGCCAGAGCTACTAAAGATCTGGAAAATAAAATCTTCACCACCAAAGTGCCGTTGTCAAAAGATTTAATATTATAGATATAGTTTTATCAATGGAAATTATCTTAGAGAAGATACCTCACTGGTCTGCTTTACTTGTTGCACCTTAAGGACCACTGGTCCTTTTCATCTGACTTTTAGCTGAAGATCAATACGTGTTGTTTACTTTGCTAGAATGGGAGCTCCTTGAGAACAGGGACTGTCTCACTTTTCTATTTGTACACTTGTGTTTGGTATAATGTTTTGCACATAACAATTTATAAATATTTATATTAATTAATTAATTATGTTCCCAATTTGTTATTTCTAGCTTCAACTATGTAACTAACCCACTTCCACCCTCAGTCATGCCTGCCCTTGTATTTGTATCTTTCTCTTGTATTCAAGGAATTTATATTTATAGCCACCATAGATATGCCACAGTATATCTCTATTACCCTTTGGGTCACTTGCAATTTTGTCTTGAGAGATCATAATGTAATATGATTTTCATATACATAGTATCAGTGGTAGATATTGATACTGAAATTTGTTATGTTGTTTTTGTTTGTCATCAGATTATAACTTGGGATTATTTAAAAGGCTTCCCAGATGCAGTCTATTCTGGAGTCTTCCTCCTATTTAATTCTTGGTCCAGTTATTTATCAACCAATAGTTTTTTGTTCAAGATGTATGTACTAATGGACTAATTTGATGTATTGATAATCTGCATAATCTAATTCTGTTTGTGTATATTGTTCATATATAGTTGTCTCTCACTATATCATGGTTCACTTATCATGGCTTTACTGTATCATGGGTTTAAAAAAATCTAATTCTGTATCACAGAGATTTTGCTATATCGTGGGATTTTGTAGATGGATACTGTACTGTACAAAATGGAAATGCAGCACACCACTACCACTTGCACAAATTTGGCTGATGGAATGAAAGGTAACCAACCACAGCTCTGTGTTCTGTATCCTGGGAGCGGATTGGCTCAGTGACTGTAGCATCAGTCTGTTTGTTCTCCCACACTGTGCCCATACAATCAGCATTAATCCTTGTCCACTTCACATCAAGGTCTAATCGCTGCATGTAGTGTTGCTCTATGGTGTTGTGTTTTTGTGAAGTTTTCATAAAAGGCTGAATTTATTTCAAGCCCTTTTCAAGGCAATAAGGGAGTGGAAAGGGTTCGTAAGACCTTAAAATATAGATAAATAACAAAATAAATATAATGCTACTACTTTACGGATTTTCACGTATTGCTGGGGTCTCTGGAACGTAACTTCCACATTAGATAAAGGATCACTGTACTTTTTTCATGAATAGATTGCTAAAACCAATCTCTTTTTAGTGCTGTTGGATTGCATCAAGTAGTATTATAGTGTCCTGAATCTTGATATAATCTTTATACTGTTTTCTATAAACAAAATAATCTGGATGACTTATAACTATAGGAAAGTCTTCTTCCATTTAGATTTTTCTCAGGACACCTCAAACCCCCATCTTCTACCTACAATCCAGGCAGGACACATGCTAAATATAGTCTTTAGATCTGCTTAGCTGCTCTTAAGGACTGGTAGCAATATGTACCTTATGAATCCCAAACTTTGAGAATACTTATTAAAATCTGTGGGCATTCCTTTTCACGAAACATGGGCTTGAATAAATGGAATTCTTCCCTATTAACAAATTGAAAGTCTCTTCAACTCTGCCAAATAATAGAGTATGTTCTAAAAGTTTTAGAGCAATTATAAGCTGAAAACTGCACTAAGACTTTTGGGGCATACTATACCTATTGGAGCCCATTTTACTGAAACCTGTTGATATTGTAGGAACCTACCAGGGGAAGGAAGGGCATGTTGTTCTGTGATGTGTTGCCAAATAGCTAGAAGATAGCTTGTACCTTTATTACTTATTATTTGTCAATAATTTATAATATTTCCAAAAATGGCTGTAAGGACAGGATTCCAACATACCCCTAGGAATCTTGTATGATCTTTATGAAGTGAGGATTTTTGAACCTCAAGTGAAAAGGAAAGAAAGTAACACTCCGCATGTGAGGCAAGCAGGCTGGTATCCCAGTAAGGAAGCCTCCACTCTAGGGCAAAATAAAAATTGGGGAGGGGAGTTTAATTGGTACTGCCATGTATAGAAAGATTCCCTCTAGAGTGATAACAGAAGTGCCTGTTCCTTACCTTTCACAGTTTTCTCATAGCTTAGAGTAAGATTTTAAAATGTAAAGTCATTCACATATGATATTTCATAAATCTGCCACAAATTTACCTTAAATCTTATTCCCCCAGAAGTGTGAGATCAGGAAAAATCTCTAAAAATATCTCAATTTTTACATCCCATTATGATTCTTATCTTGAACCTGACTTTACATCATCCCTAAAGAAATCCATTCACATTATAATTTAGGGACATTGATGGCACGGAATGAAAATCAAACACACTATTATGTTTCCTCAAAAATGTTGCTGACTATTTTTGGTAAAGGGATAGCCATCTCCTCAACAGAGTCTGTATCATAAACCTTATTAACAAATTGAGTTCACAACTTCACTTCCCAAAGTGTTAAGGGGAAAAAATAGTAGACAGAATTGTTTCACTATTATTCACTCTAATCGCCATAGCTCAGGGCCCACCAATTCACAATTCAGGCACAACATCCCTGTTGGGTCCAATAATTCTAAATCATAATCATAATGATGATGATGATAACTAACATTTATATAGAGTTTATGATGCCAGGCACTATGCTCAAGCACTTTACAATCGTTACCTCATCTGATCCTCACAACAATCCTGGGATGTAGGTTCTATTATTATTCCCATTTCACATATGAGGAAACTGAGGCAAACAGAGTCATACAGCTAGTAATTGTCTGAGGCTGGATTAGAACTCAGGTCTTTCTGACCCCAAGTTCTGTGCTCTGTCCACTGTGCCACCTAGTTATCCCACAGTTGAGTTTTCCTGCCCAAATGGCCTCTATTTATTGGACGATGATATCTCTGAAAAATGGATATCAGGAAAAATAAAGTGGGGTCCACTACCTCGTAAGTCATATGAACTCCACTTAATATGTTGTCTGGTCCACTTGATTTCTCTTTCCGCCATGTTGTTCTTGAGATAAAATTGAAACAGGATAAAGAAAATGCTGTTTGTGTCATATAAAAAAAGGGTCTCTGAGACCAGATAATGAAACATAATACTAGTCAAGGACATTGCTATCAGTCAAATTTGAAACAGCTCTGTCTAGTTTTCAGCTCATCTGCCTGAACTGTGAACTTTCCCCTCAACATTGGGCATGCTTAAAAACTTTTTGACTATTAACTTGCACACCCACAAGGCAGGGTGGCAGCCATTTCCTATACATGTGATGTGTGTAACAGAAAGGGGAGCATATCAAGGGGAAGTATGTAGAGGCATTTCAGGAAGATTGTGTACTTCTTAGTACCCAGTCAGCGGGGAACAGAGGGGAAGGAACTTTGCATTAGGATTAGGAGTAAAAGAAGACTTACTGCAACAAACTGGTTCACATGCCACTTCTTACACTATGTGCCCATTTTTACAAGAATGAAATAAAACCTTCATATATTCACCGAAGAAGGGTCTTGAATTTTATTTCTAAAACTCTCTCCTATCATGCCTGCCCAAACTCTTGGGATTTTAATTACTCCACCTAGCACAACGATTTCCCCTGAGTCCCATTACTCTTCCATCCCAGGAACTTACTCTTAGTTCCCTCTTTTTCCTTCCTCACTTCTCAATTCATGAAATATGTGGGTCTGAATGGGAACCAAGGACATTTAAAAGGAAAATCTATTTATCTTGGCAGATACATTTGCAGTGGAGGAGAATAGAAATGATCCCACGGACAATGTGCTCTGGTTCCATGAGGGTAGACAGATATATTGGTCTCTTGGTGAGGGAAAAGTGCTTCACTTTGCGGAGATTATTCAGTAATTTCTGATTGGTCCCTTTGTGTCTTAGTGACTGTTGTTTGTATTGAAGAAGATTGGTAACCAATCTAAGATATAAGCTGTAGAATGTTCGGATTCTTTATTTTGAATGAATTGCTTTGGGATTTCTACAGCTCTTCCATGTACATACATCCTAGAGGAAAGGGGATTTGTCTCCTCCTTTGCAAAAGAGCAGACCTCAAATCCCTGAATGCTTATTTCTTTATGTCTCACTCTTTGACTTGAGCTCACCAAACTGTGATTTTGAGCGAATGATTTCTGTCACTGTTACTTTATGATTCCATAAAGGTCCGGAGTTACAGAGTTGTTGCAAGTTAAAAATGGGTGTTCTTTCCTACAACTCCACTACTTAGATAAAAAGGTGTGCCAGGAGAAACTACCAGAATGATGTTGTAACTGAACACAATAAAAGCAATAGCAAACCATAAAATAAAGCCTAAAAATTCCCAAGCCATCCATGTTCTAATTGGCCAAGAACCTGGACTTTGTGATTTTGGGGATGGTAGATCTAAGACAAAAAATAAGTTTTTGTGGAGCAGGACTAGAAACTATCTTTGTGAGAGTTATTGGGTTTATTGGTTTATGTTTTTTAAGTATTTGTTCAGTTGGACTTGTGAGTCTTTTGTTTTTCAAACATTCCTTTAGTGGCAGAGGAAATAAACAGTGGTCCTAAACCTGCTATTTACTTTGCTGAGGGATTCTCATGTGTAAGAAGGAAGGAAACTAGACTTTCTTAAGTGCCTATTATCTGTCAGACACTGTGCTAAGCCCTTTACAAATACTTCACTTGATTCTCATAACACTAAAAGGTAGTTTTTATTACTCCCACTTTACAATTGAGGACTGACGAAAACAAATTGACTTTGCCAGGGTCACAAAGTTAATAAGCATTTGATGCTACATCTGAATTCAGGTCTTTCTGACTTGGGGACCAAAATTCTATTCACCATGTCATATAGTGGTCTCCAATGTATGGAGAGTACCTTCCATTTTAAGGGGAAATCCTAAATATGGACCATACTTAAGCTTTATTCGAGATTTACCTCAAAACTCTAGGGTAAGGGCATAACAAGTCCTAGAATAGAAGAAAAAATTTAGATCCATTCTGGGCGAATCTGAATCCACTTAAGCCTACAGTCAGAATCCCATTTTTAGGGATGAGGGGTAGAGGTGAAAGGAGGGCTGGGCTGTGGCCAACATATTATGAATGAGAAACACCTTGTAGGAAAAGAATATTGTGGGCTATATTTTTCTCTGCTGAATAACTTCCTTCCTCCCTCTCTTCCTCTCTTCTTTCTTTCCTTCCTCCCTCCCTTCCTCTATTCCTTCCTTGCTTTCTTTTTCAACAAACAATTGACTCACCTAAATCTTGTATTCTTTACACATATCAAGCATTTGTGCTACTGTGAAGCTATGGTCTGCCATGGAAAATCATCTGTGAAAGCCTACATATTTCGTTCTCATATTTTTATCAAAGATAACCTCCTTTAGTATTAGGAACAAAGGCTGCAAGGAGACTGTACACCTGTTAGCCCTTACACAGAGAAGCCAGAAATTATCTACACCTAAGCTGTATTTTTGTTATGATTCAGACATGAGAAAGGGTCATGTATGGCATTGAACTTGGGAAAGAGGAAAAGGAGCAGAATTTTGACACTGGCGGTTTTAAGTTGGAACGTCACTACTGTGGAATATTCTTTTCTTTCCAATTGCTTGGAAAAGACCGACAAATCCTATAGAGTCTCTGAGATTTTGAAAGAAACATGAACACACTGTAAGACTTCCTAGGATGAATCCCTCATAGGTCAATTATTGTTTGTTTCCCCTACAACTCAAGCAAAGTGGCCCAGGGAGGCATGTGGCATCTGTACTTTTTCTTTAATAATTCGCTTTGAGCATCTTGTGTGTTGGAGCTACACTTGGTATTGTCCCATTGAATGGTATCAGTCTTCCAGTTTTAGATAATCTATAAACATGCAGTATTTCTGAGACAGAGGAGACCTGTATCGATGCCATGAGATTATTTCTGAGACTCTGCCCTACCAAATTTGGAAAAGACTCAAAAGCCTAGAAGATAACAGTGCTAACATCTTCAATTCCTTTGCAGTTATCAAAGCAAGCATTCATGATATATTTTTTCATTTCTTAATCCTGAACTATATATTTTTATTCTTCTCTGCTCACATCTTCTCTCAAAGTCATCAAGTATCTAGGTATATGCTAACTTGGTTTAGAGAATCTTGTCAAGTTCTTACTAGAATTTTTCTTCTTCATTTTCTGCAACACATATTATTAATACATTAAATATACTCATTTCCATGGTGATCATTTTGTTCACAAAAGCTATAACCACCGAGTATAAGCTCTGACAATTTCTGACAGTTGAAGCCTCATAGACATGAGCACTGTAAAGCAAGATGACTAAAAATCCCAAGAAATGAGTCTTAAGATTGTGGCCTTTGGCATGCAGTGAAACCAACTGCAATAATTCCTTTATTCATTCTCTTCTCTGAAGAGACCCTGTGAGCCATATTTCCATTTATCTGCAACTTTCTCTCTGTGTATGTAGTATAGTTTCATTTGTCATTATTGACATGGTTCAGTTCATATGGGAGCATATTAACTCATTGGTCATTTTTGACAAAACGTTTTCCATTTGGAGCAACATTTAGAGTTCTATTAACATTTGTAGATAGTCTGAAATTTGCACTCTTTTCTGGCAAAGGGGAAAGTCCCCACATAACACTAAGGGTTATTTCTTTACATGTTTCACCAATTTCCATAGTTAATTAATCTATCACCTTGTAGCCACCAAGTCTGGTAATGAATTCTCCTGGACTCAATGAGGCCAGTTCTAGGATAGTAGAGTCAGGCTGATGTGAGAATTGTCCATAGAGTGTTTCAAGCTTAACAGAACCATCCAGAGCTTACACTCTGTTCATGTAGCCTTTGAGAAACCAAGTTCACCTCATCACTATGAGGATGTTTCACAAATGAAATTTTTCAGGGAAATGCATAGGAAATAGAAATGGAAGAGAAACAAAGAGGTCAATGATTCTAGCTCAGATTTCTTTAGAATGCCAGTCACCAAACACCTCTGTGAGTTAGCTGTTGTAATCATTACTTTTACTTTATAGATGAGGAAACTGAATTTCAGAGAGGGAAAGGGAATGATCCAGAGTTACACAGCTACTGTGTGTCAGAGACAGGATTCCAAGCCAGGTCTTCTGGCTCTGAGGACAAGCCTCTTTCTATTAAATTCCAGAAGATCACATTCATTTCTTGGTTTCACTTCAGAGACTTCCTGCCTTCCAAGATGGTATTGGCAGAATGATTTTTTTTCTCTAAACCCCACAAAAAATTATAGGCTTTTTACAACACTACATATTTGTGAATTCTATTCCCCAAAATAGAGACCGGTGAGGCCTAAATATAGCTCATATATTATATGTCATAGATATATAATTTCTTACATGTTTGACATGCTGGAGGGGTTTCTATGGCATATGATTTACTTAAAATAACTAAAGGGAATTAAGACCTCTGGTAAGATGTAACCTTGGTCTTGTAGAGCCAAAGGGATTCTAGAATCAATTAATCAGTCCTCACATATTTATGGAACATCTTCTCCGTGTTCAACCCTATGCTAGGTGGTGTGAGTTAAATCAGCAAGCACTTATTAAACCTTTACTATGTGCCAGCTACTGTGTTAAGTGCTAGGGATGCGAAGAAAAGAGGGGAAAATAAAACAAAATAAAAACCAAATCTCCCCTTCCTCTTGAGAAGTTCACAGGCTAATGGAAGTGACAAAATGTAAACAATTAGATAAAAACAAAATGATACAGAATAAATTGGAAATAATATCACAGGGGAGGCACTAAGTCTAAGGAGGACCAGAATACCTCGTGGGGAACAGCTCCAAAAAAGCTGGACCATCTAGTGTCAGGAGAACTCCCTAATCCAGCCGTGAACCTGATAGTGTTTAACTTGGCAGCATTGTAATCAATACAAAATAAGCTCTTCGGATGAGCCCAAGCTAAAGCTTAATGACCTCTTTCTAGAAAGTGCCATAGAATAGGAAGCAAAGTCCAGGACAATATGCAATATGTAATTGAATCTTACCTTTAAACAGTGGGAGCAGCTAGAGAACTCAATAATCTGGAAAATTCTCCTTTTCACAGCATAAAATGAAACTGGAAGAAATTTTAATTATGTATAGTTTTAAAGCCCTCCGTTAGCCTTTTTTTTTCATATTTAGGCAAATGGAAGCTATTTGTACTTGGCAGCAATCCAGGTACAGGAAAGCAGGCTGGGTCTGTGCTAGAAGGTCACCATTTGAGAGGAGGAAAGTTAGTGTTAGTTATTCTGAGGGTGTCCCAGCGTCTGTTTCCAAATTTCATTCTGGGAACAAATGACCTTGCATTGCTTATAAGGAATAAGAAGTTTCTCTCCTAAACAGGTAAATTGATGTCTATCAACTTAAAGACTGAGTTTTAATTAAAAATAGCATAATCCCCTGGTAAAAGCAGAAAGCAGGCAGGCAATAATTTATATTCAAGGCTTTGAGAGGGTGTACTGTCCCCACACCAGCTTCAAATATATCGCTATCATACATTTTATTATAGGACTCAGAGCTGGTCTGAGGGAAAACAGAGAAGCAAAGCTCTCAGTGCTCAGCTCCCTTTTTCTTCTTTCAACAAATATTTATTAAGCAATAGGCAAAGCACTGTACAGTTTAAGTGAGTAATCCAGCTTGCCAGGAGAATCAACTATATAATAAAAAGGAGAGGTGTAATGGGGGGATGATACAGGAAGGGTATAATGGGACAGATTCAGATGGTCTTGAAGGGCAAGTTCAATTAAGGTTTTATTTGGTAGACAATAGGGAGTCATGGGAAGGATTTCAAACAGGAAAACAACATGATCAGAACTGTGGATGAAAGATGAATCTGGCAGTAGATAAGTAGGAGGGGGTTTACTAAATAGGAGAAATGTTCAATGACATTTTCCTCCCTATTCAACATCGTGTGTCCAAGCTTATCTCCTGTCAGTAGAAAGGTAGATGCTGTCATTATTACTTTCATGTGAATTGGCTCAGTGTATTCCCTTCAACCTGCATCCCACATGCATTTGCATTCTCTTTTTAAAAATTTTTCTTTAAAAATATTTCAAGCTTGTTGAACACCAAATAAAATGAGTATTTCTAATATATGATATAGTTTTATATATGTAATATAAATTAAAACAGAAAAGAGTATTGTATGTGGAGCTATGAATCTCTATTACATAGAGGTAGCTTTTTCTTTGAAAAGATAATAAATTCAATATGTAACTTTCAAATCTGTCCTGCTTGTCAGTGTTTCTTTCTGGACTTCCTCATGCATTAAAAAATATCTTATTTTCATTTAAAAAATGCTTCAATGATCCTCTTAATTTCTCCATGTGCTTAATCAGGCAACGAATAAACATTGATTAAGTATCTACTATGTAATAAGTGCTGAGGATACAAAAAGAAGCAAAAGTTAGTCCCTGTCCTCAAGAAACTTATGATCTATTTAGGGAGACAACATGCAGACAAATATAAAAAAACAAGCTACATAGAGAACAAATAGAAAATAATTAGAAGACTAAAACCAATAGAATTAAGAGGGTTTTAAGGTATAGGGACCCATCTGATCCCTACCAAATTACCCTCCCAAAAGCTATGATATAATATCTTAGGATGATATCTGAAGCAGCATAACACAGAAAAACAAGTTAAAGTAAGTTTTCAGCCCAAAGAAACTTAGAAGGCTGGCACAAAGATCAAGTACATTGGGGTAGAAGTGGAATACATGCCAGGGCAGGCATCACCAAAGGGCCTGAGCAAAGTTAAATCAGCAGCAAAGTCTTCCAGAGCTCTTAGCCACAGATGGCAAGGAAGAGGGATCAGACAATTGCTCAAAAAGATATTACAGGAAAGAGATCATAGATAAACAGACTTGTACGAAAATATTCATAGCTGCGCTTTTTGTGGTGGCAACAAATTGGAAAAGGAGGGTATGTCCTTCAATTGGGGAATGGCTGAACAAACTGTGGTATATGCGGGTGATGGAATACTATTGTGCTAAAAGGAATAATAAACTGGAGAAGTTCCAGGCAAACTGGAGAGACCTCCGGGAACTGATGCAGAGCGAAAGGAGCAGAGCCAGAAGAACATTGTACACAGAGACTGACATTCTGTGGTAAAATCGAATGTAATGGACCTCTGTACCAGCAGCAATACAATGACCCAGGACAGCTCTGAGGGATTTATGGTAAAGATGCTACCCACATTCAGAGGAAGAACTGCAGGAGAGGAAACATATAAGAAAAACAATTGCTTGAATGCATGGGTCGGGGTGGACATGATTGGGGGTGTGGACTCGAAACCACCACACCAATGCAACTACCAACAATTTGGAAATTGGTCTTGATCAAGGACACATGACAAAACTAGTGGAAATGCGCATTGGCCATGGGTGGGGGGAGTGCTGGGGGCGAAGGGGAAAGGAGGAGCATGAATCATGTAACCATGTTAAAAATGAATATTAATAAATGTTTAAAAAATGATATTACAGGGGTCTCTTTGCTGGCTTAGAGGAATGTATTAGGAAGAAGGGGAAGAGGAACATAGACTAGGGTAAATTATCTCACATAAAAGAAGCACAAATGAGCTTTTACAGAAGAGGGGAAGATGGGGGAGGTAAGGAAGGGAATATGTGAACCTTACTCTCATCAGAAATTGGCTCAATGAGGAAAGAACATACACAATTAATGGATATAGAAATCTATCTTACTTTACAAGATAGTGGGTAGGGGAAAGGTTAAGAGAAAGGGAACAGGTCTGATAGAAAAGAGGGCAAATTGGTGGAGGTGGTGGTAAGAAATAAACTAGAGAAGAAAAGGATGGAGAATAATATATAGTAATTATAATGGCACCATTTTTTTACAAATTTCTCTAAAGGCCTCATTTCTCAAATACAAAGAGAAATGAATCAAATCTATAAGAATATAAGTCATTCTCCAACTGATAAATTGTCAAATGATATGAATGCGTAATTCTGAAACAAAGTAATTAAAGCTTTCTTTTTTTGTATAGTCATGCAAAAAAGTTTTAAATCACTATTAATTAGGCAAATGCAAATTAAAACAAATTTGAGGCACTACCCCATACCTATCAGATTGTCTATTATGACAGAAAAGGAAAATGATAAATTTTGGAGAGGTTGTGGGAAAATTGGGACATTAATGCACTATTGGGGGAATTGTAAAATGATTCAATATTTCTGGATAGCAATTTGGACCTGTGCCCAAAGGGCTATAAAACATCATATACCCAGTGACCCAGCAACATTATTGCTAGATTTGTGTTCCAAAGAGATAAAAAACAAAAAGGAGAAGCATCTATACGTAGAAAAGTGTTTAAAGCGGCTCTTTTTGTGGGGGCAAAGAACTGGAAAGTGAAGAGATGTCCATCAAATGGGGAATAGCTGAGTAAATTATATTATAGGATTGTAATGGAATACTATTGTGTTACAAGAAATGACAAGCAGGAGGAGCTCAGAAAAACCTGAAAAAATTTACACAAAATGTAACAGAATGAAATAAACAGAACCAAGAAAATATTGTACACAGTGAGAGGAATACTGGGCAATGAACAACTGTGAATAACTTAACTAACCTCAACAATACAATGATCCAAAGCTATCCCAAAGGACTCATAATAAAAAATGCCATAGGCTTCCAGAGAAAAAGAACTGAATGGATCCAGACCAAGAAAATTTTTTAATTTCTTAATTTTTTTAAATTTGAGTTTCCTTCCACAAAAGGATTAATGTGGGAAAATATTTTATGTGATTGTACATGTAAAATCCATTTGAATTTCCTTACCATCTCATTTGGGCATGAGGGTTGGGTTGGTAGGGTATGTAGGGGAAGGGAAGGATAGAATTCAAAACAATATATTTTGAAAAATGTTGGAAACTTTTTATATGTGATTGGTAAAAAATAAATTAAAAAAAAAGAAAATTAGTCACAAACCCAGTCAGAGGGTCAGTTTAAGCATTCTGAGAATGTAGGAGAACTCGGTCTAGGGGCAATTTTGTGGAGTGACTCCATAACTTGTACCATAAGACAGGAGGTGTTGAGAGAGGATTTTTCTTTCCTCTATAATTGGCAAAAGTGTTTTAAAATGTCCAAGCTCCTAGTCTTTAGACCTGTCTCTCTACCTACTGAACCACCTACCTGTCACAACAGAAATGCTATTACTAGACCTTGGCTCTTCTACTTTCCATGAAAAAAAAAAGAAATATAATGTTACTAACAAATAATTCAGAGTTAATCAAAACAAATTTCCACTATCTACACGTGGGTAGCCTGCTTTATCATCAGTCTTCTGGTATTATGATTGTTCTTGACATCAGTCAGAGCTCTTGAATACTTTTAAGCTGTTTTTCTATATAATGTTTTTGGTTTTGTATAAATTGTACTTCTAGTTCTTCTCACTTCACTTCATATCAATTCAGTCAAAATTTCCCAGATCTTTCTGAAATTGCCCTTTTAGCCACTTCTTGTGGCACAATAATATTTACTTACATTCGTATGCCATAATTTGATCAGTCATTTCCCATTTGATGGGTACTCCCCCTTACTTTCCAAGTCTTTGTTATTGCACAGTTGCCACAAATACTTTTGAACAAAGGGTTTAATTTTTCCCTTTCTTTGATCTTTTTATTGCATAAACCTAGTATTACTGGATCATAGGATATGCACAGCTTAATTACTTTTTGGTAATTATTCCAAACAGCATCCTAGAATATCTGTACTAATTTGCAGCTCCACCAAAAATGCATTAGTTGTGCCTTGATTTTTCAGAAAAGACAAAAGGGCATCCAAAAGAATGAACCTTTAAAGATGGTATTTGATAGGTAGATAGATAATAGACAGGTCTGGCTCTGCTGATACCTCTCAAGTCAGTTAATAGAATCAGAGCTGTCTGATTGAAATCTATATGAATCAAAATTTTGCAGCATTACATTTCCAAGAAAGCTAGATAATTGAACTTTAGAGATGAAAGGGGCCTCCGAGATAATTTAGTATTAGGTCCAGGAAGCAAAGTTTTTTTTTCTTTTTATCACACTATTAGTAATTAGTATAATTAGAACTTGAACCTAGGGCTTTGTGGCCTTGAAGCCTAGCACTCTTTCCTTACAAAAGGCTCTCTGGAATTTTGGGATGGATTTCTTAAGGATACTGCCAAAAAGAATATATCCTTAAACTTGAAGTGTATTTCCTGTTGATTTCTTCTGTAGGGTGTGATTTGAGTTTCCTGAAAAAAAATTGTAAAAATTACAACACATTGCAATAATACAGGCTTATTTGGACTCCTGAGGATTTGATGTAAAACATCAGAGTGCTTTCATAATACTTGGTTGGGATAGGGGAGGGAGAGAGGAGGAGACCACCTTATATTTTAAAGATTTTTTTCTTCAGCCAAGTGTAAAAAGTTACAGGAATTTGTTAACATATTGATTGCTCTGAGCACTATTTTAAATTAGCTTTCAGTTCTCCTCCATATGGTTTTCCATTAAATTTAAATAAATTAAAGTTCACTTATCTGGAAGAGACATGCCTGTCCTTTTCAGGATACAAGATGAATTTATCAAGCAAAACGTCGTTGTCAAATATTCACCAGGAGCAGGTGCCAGTGGATTCTGTATCTGCTCTTAGAACCTGTAAGTTTTTCAAATTAGCACTTAGGACTTGTGAGTATGCCCTATTACACCAAGGGAAATAACACATGGACTTTAAAGGGGGAAAACAATTCCTTCTGTTCCATCATTAACTCAAGAAATGGACTTTTAAGGTCTACATATCATACATGAACACAAGAGAATTACATTTTTTCTGCTAAACAAGAGTCCTCTATCCCAGAACAAGAGACTTCCTATCTGATCTTCTAAACACATCTCTGTTCTTCCTTGTAGAATCTTCTATTCTTTTTAAAAAATTTTACTTATTAAATAATTAATTAATTTCCTATGGTTACATGATTCATGTTCTTTCCCTCCCCTCTCTCTCCTCTCTCCTGGAGCCAACAAGCAATTCCACTGGGTTTTACATGTATCATTGTTCAAAACCTATTTCCATATTATTAATATTTGCAATAGAGTGATCATTTAGAGTCAACATCCCCAATCATATCCCCATTGAACAATGTGATCAGTTTCAAATGTTTTTCTTCTGGGTTTCTACTCCCACAGTTCTTTCTATGTGAATAGTTTTCTTTCTCATAAGTCCCTCAGAATTGTCCTGGAAGGGATTCTCTGTTCTTGTAATGAGTAATGATCTTATTCCCTTCAAAGGAATGGGTAGAATGACTGTAAAAGTTACCTTGATGAAGTAGTTTGATAAAACAAATAGTAAGGGACCCAAAAGTTTTGGCTTCTCACACTGTATGGCTAAGTCCATAATCTAGAGAATTTAAGAAGAAATGGAATGAGAAAGAAAAATTCTGGGTGCTTTTTGTTTTCTTTGCCTATTTATACTAATGATTCTAGATATTTTCAGAAGTGAAAAACAATCAAATCAAAGGTATGTAGGGACACATGGATGACTTCATATCCCCCAAACACTTTGGGTTCTCAGTCTTTTGATAGTTGGTGAAATTCTCTGTGGACTACATCTAGAAAGATGTGAATGAGTCCATTGACTGGCAATGCTACCCAGCAGACTGCTATTTTCTCTACTCACCATTTCCAAGGTGGAAGGCAAAAGCAAACCAAAGTTTCCTCCCTTCTTACTTCCTTATGGTTCTTTTCCTCTTTTAGCCACATTTGCTTAGGACTTTCTTCCATGATTCTCCACCCCACAGCATCCTGGGAAATAAAACATTTTTCTACTATTACTGTGCTTGTTGTATAGGATAAATAAGATGCAATTATTACCAAAAGGAATAAACAATCAAGGAGGAGAGCCTATGATTTAGGTGCCGAGATACTTCAAGTTTTTCCTACCTTTTTACAAAATGGGAAAATTTCTGGTGAAAGGCTATTTTTTCCCTTTATAAAAAATGAAAAGATTATTGTGAATAAGAGAATTAAAATGTTTTAACCATTTTGGTTGACATCATACATGTCCCAGATAAAACTTTTGGGTTTTGGGAATAAAAGTATAGAAGATGAGTTATTATAGATTTAGTCATTTTTGACTACATAAAGATATGGGCATGGAGACATTTTTGCAGATGCTGTTGGTCCATTAGCATTGTACTATTACTTTTTCCTCTTTCCCATCAGGGGCCTAAGTTCTACCACTAAGTCTTTTGGCTCTGATAGTGAAATTTTGCTTTATCTTACCAGGGCCCAAGCCTCTGTATCATATCCTGTCCCATTCCACACACTGCTAAGCCTTCACCTACAACTACTCCCCACCTGGCAGCTAGAGTCTTGGGGCTTTTGGAACTGATGGTTGAGTTTTTGCCTTTTCTTATAACTTCCAAGCTTGCTTCAGACCATGCCACTTCAGGTACTCCTCATCAACCCACCCCCCTCTATCCACCACCTTTATAATAAACATTTCTGTTCTGTCTTTCTTCATTTCAATGTAAGCTCCTTGAAGGCAGAGATTGCTTTTCTTACTTCCATTTGTGTCTCCAGTACTTATCCTAGTGCTAAACAAATTTCTATATATCTGTCTATCTATCTGTCAATCACTGTCTATCTATCTTATTATGTAATCCTAGACATTATGTCCCCCTTAATTCAATCCAAGATTATATGATCCTTTTTTTACACTGCCATATCATACTATTTACTTACATTTTGTTTGTAGTCTACTAAAACCATCAATTCTTTAGTAGGTGAAATGTTTCCTAGCCAATCCTATTTGTACTCAAAAAGTTGATTTTTTAAAATGTCTACTTTTTTGGGGGGAATTTTACATCTCTTTGTATAATTGTACTAATCTTAGAAAGTTAGCATAATGTAGTGGTTAGAGAACTGGCTTTGAAATCAGAAAGACCTGAAGTCAAATCCCATCTTTGACACAAGTTGACTATGTGACTTTATGTTAGTCCCTTACTTAACATCTCAATGTATTGATCACCTGTATATGTGCAGTGGTGGTTAGAGTTTCCTGCCTTGGAGTTTTCCACATCTGTGTACTCACAGATCTGACAGTGGAAGGAAGGAAGGAAGAAAGGAAGGAAGGAAGGAAGGAAGGAAGGAAGGAAGGAAGGAAGGAAGGAAGGAAGGAAGGAAGGAAAGAATTTTCATCTTCTTAGATGTGGCCAAATGTTCTAACATTCCACTCAAGACTGTTCCTCTCATTTTTTGGCTCTTATCTCTGCCATTCTTTGTGTTAATTATTCCTCTTAGTTATGAGTCATATGAAAATTCATTAATCCATTTATGATTTTATCTAAGGTTTTGATAAAATGTTAACCTGCTTAGTGCTCAACACAAATCCATGTGACACTCCACTAGAGACCTTTTTTTCCCCTCACAGTTGAGGGTTACTTTTGTTTAATTACAAATCTGTACTATCATCTGGGCCACACATTTCATTAGAGTTTATTGAATGTTTTATTAAAGTTTAGGTAAAATGCACCTATAGCATCCCCACCTAATCTGCATTCTAGTAACCTGACAAAAAAAGGAAATGAGGTTATTTTGTCTTAACAGTCTTAGCTTCCTTCAAGTCTCAGCTCAGACACCACTTCTCTGTTAGCCATTCCCTGATTATCTCCCATCCTCACTGGTCTTAGTTTTACCTCTTTTCTCCTTTTACAAAATACTTTCCAAATATTATCCCACTTTACCCTCATAACAATTCTAGGAGGTAGGCATCCTTATCATCATCATCATCATCATCCCCATTTTGCATGCAAGGAAACTGAGATATACAAAGATTAAGTGACTTGCCTAGGATGACACGGCTAGTAATTGTCTAGCCCTGGATTTTAACTTACTGACTTTAGGTTGAGCACAAGTAGTAGTTAGCATATTAGCCCCCTCCTAAAAAATAGTTGAAATGAAATGCTGACTTTGTTGTTGTAGTTTCCCCATCTTACTGATTTGTCTCTTACGCTTACCCCTCTAAGATTGTGGTGATGTGGTATCCTTTTGCTGTTGTTCACTTGTTTCAGTCATGTCACATTCCTCATGACCACTGGCATCTTGGAAAAAACAATGGAGTAATTTTTCCAGCAATCTATCCCTTCTACCTCTGAGCTGCCTCATCTAATTCTCTAACCACTCCTTTTTGTCCTGACTATTTGAACTTTTAACTCTTGTTAACTTTGATTGGATGAATTACACTTTAACATTAGCTCAACCCAGATATCTTAGACATGTCCTTATGAGAACATCTCTGCCTTGAGCAACTCACTTCCTCATCTTGACTTATCCTTGTTCATTTTTAGCCATTTTATTCATGTCAACATAAACACAAGTAAGAAATACAGAATATTTACATGAAGTTAATAAAAATTGATTTCTAGGATGAAATGGGGGAAGAACACCAGTTACTGGATCAGGATAGGCCTTTTTTAGGAAATTTGAAGCTTTGAAGGAAATTAAATATTCTAATAGGCAAAGGTAAAGAGAGAAGACATTTTAGGCCAGGGGTGCACAACTTCTATGCACATAGGAGATGTCATATATAGAGAATAGTAAGTAGGACAATTTTTATGGAAAATAGAATGTGTAATTAGTTTAGAGGGTCTGGAACCAAACTGTGAAGGTATTTCAATGCCAAAGTGATCATATTTTATTCTAGAAGATTCTTGAGACAAGGAGTGACATGGACTGGATTGTGCTTTAGGAATATCACTTTTGCAACAATGCTGAGCAAAAGTGTGAAATCTGGAAATCTGGGCCAGTGGGTTCCCCCAACACAGTGCTCTGAGTCAGATTAAAATGTAATTGAGAAATATTTAACAATAAGTAAAATGAACATATGTAATGTTAATCTGTGGTTTTCTAAAGTCAATATACTTCCAGGGATCCTTATGTAGATTTTAGTATAATTGGAAACTAAATAACCCAATCATAAAGCATGTGTGTTCAGAGAACAAATTATAGAAACTATTAACAATTTCATTAAAGAGAATGACAACAAGGAGACAGCATACCAACTTTTTTTTTGGATGCAGCCAAAGCAATACTTAGGGGGAACTTTACATCTCTAAAAGCTTGCATCAATAAAAAAATAGAAAAACCAGATCAGTGAATTGGGCATGCAACTAAAAAACCTAGGCAAAGAATACATTTAGAATCCTCAATTAAACACCAAATTAGAAATCCCAAAAATCAAAGGAAAAAACCTGAACTAACAAATAAGAAAAGGACCTGGTTTTATGAAGAAACCAAAGAATAGAAAAATAATTGGTTAATTTAATAAGAAAAAATATAGAAGAAAACCAAACTGGAGATATAAAAAATAAGACTGGTAAATTCACAACGAATGAAGAGGAAATTAAAGCATTTATAAGAGTCATTTTGCCCAATTTTATAATCCAAAAATCTGAGCAAAATAGATGAATACCTAAAAAATATAATTTGCCCAGATTAATGGAAAAGTAAATAGGATACTTAAAACAACCACATCTCAGAAAAAGAAACTGAACAAGCCACCAAGGAATTCCCTAAAGAAAAAAAAAACAACGGTCAAATGGATTCATACATTTAAAGTGCAATTAATTCCAATACTATATAAACTATTTGGGAAAATAGCTGAGGAAGAAATCTACCAAATTTCTTTTGTTACACAAATATAGTATTGATACCTAAACCAGGAAGCAAAAAAAAAAACATGAAGAAAACTATAGACCAATCTCCCTATTTAATATTGACACAAAAATGTTAAATAAAATACCAGCAAGGAGATTACAGCAATATATCACAAGGATTATACACTATGGTGGGTTTTATAGTTGGAATGCAAAGATGGTTCAATATTAAGAAAGTCAACGCTATAATTGATGATATCAATAATAAAACCAACAGAAACCTTATGATTATCTCAATAGATGCAGAAAAAGTTTTTGACAAAATCCAACAGCCATTCCTCTAAAAAACCCTAGAAAACATTGGATAAGTTATAAATAATGATAATTATTTTAAAAACTGATAAATAGCATCTATCTAAAACCATCAGCAGGCATTATCAGCAATGGGATAAACTAGAAGACTTCCCCATAAGATCAGGAATGAAGCAAGGATGACCATCATCACTACTATTCAATATTGTACTAGAAATGCAAACTATAACAATAAGAAAAGGAAAAATATAAGAAGTAGAATAGGCAATGAGGAAATAAAGGTATCACTTTTTGCAGATGATATGATGGCAGAGAATCAACCAAAAAAACTAATACAAAGAATTAACAACTTTAACAAATTTGTAGAATATAATATAAACCCACATAAATAAATGATCAGTATTTCTCTATCCTACCAATAAAGTTCAATAGCAAGAGATAGAAAGGGAAATCCCATTTAAAATAACAATAGATAATATAAAATATCTGAGAGTCCACCTGCCCAGACAAACATGGGAACTATATGATCATAACTATAAAAAAACTTTTCACATAATGTCACATCTCAACAACTGGAAAAAACATTGCTCATAGTTAAGCCAAGCCAATATAATAAAAATAACAACTCTAACTAGATTAATTTACCTGTTCAGTACTATACCAATCAAACTACCCAAATTATTCCAAGGACCTAGAAAAAACCATAATAAAAGCTATCTTAAAAAACAAAAGTCCAAGGCTATCAAGGGCATAAATGAAAAAAAATATGAAGGAATGTGGCTTACCACCTGCTCAGGGATCTCAAACTATATTATAAAGTGGCACCTATCAAAACAATCTGCTACTGTCTAAAAAATAGAATGGAGAACCAATAGAATGGACTAGGCATTCAACACACAATGGTAAATGACCATAGTAACCTAATTTTTGACAAACTCAAAGATCTAAGTTTTTAGAAGATGCACTCATTATTTTACAAAAACTGCTGGGAAAACAAAAACAATATGGCAGAAACTAGACATAGATCAACACCTCACACCATATATCAAGGTGAAGTAAAAATTGGATATATAATTTAGAAATAAAGAATGCTATCATAAATAAATTAGAACATGAAATAATTTACCTGTCATATTTTTGGATCAGGGAAGGATTTATGTTATAATAAGATATATTGAACATTATAGATATAAAGAGATAACTTTATTATGTTAAGTTAAAATGTTTTTGTACAAACGAAAGCAATGCAACTAATATTAGAAGGGAAACAATGAAATGTGGGGAAAATTTTATGGCAAGTGTTTGTAATAAAGGTCTCATTTCTTGGATATATAGAAAGAACTTAATCAAATTTATAGGAATACAAAGCATTCCCCAATTGCCAAAGGATAGGAATAGGCAATCCTCAGATGGAGAAATTAAAATGCTTTAGTCATATAAAAATGCTCTAAATCATTACTAATTAGAGAAATGCAAATTAAAACAACTCTGCAGTACTACCTCATACATATCAGACTGGTTAATATGACAAAAAATGAAAATTACAAATGTTGGAAGGGATGTGGAAAAATTGGGAATGATATGCAATATTGGTGGAGCTGTGTACTAATACAATCACCCTGGAGAATGATTTAGAGCTATGCTACTTGTAGGGCCATAAAAAAGTGTATACCCTTTGATACAGCAATACCATTACCAGATCTGTTTCCTAAAGAGATTAAAAATGGGGGGAAAGGATCTACCTGTACAAAAATATTTACAGAAGTTCTTTTTTTTTTTTTTTTTTTGGTGGCAAAGAACTAGGAACTGAAGGGATATCTGTCAATTGGAGAATGCCTGGACAAGTTGTGGTATATGATTGTAATGGGATACTAATGTGCCATAAGAAATGATAAACAAAATGGTCATACACAAAAAAGTCCTGAAAAGACTTATATGAAATGATGTAAAGTGAAGGAAGCAGAAACAAAAAAACATTGGACATGTTAACAATAATAATGTATGATGATCAACTTTGTATGACAACTATTATCAGCAGTGAAAAAGTCCAGGACAATTATGAGGGTTTCATGATGAAAAAGGCTATCCAGAACCATAGAAGAAACTGACAGAGTCTAAATGGATATTGAAGCATGTCATTCTTAACTTTATTTCATCGATTTTCTCTAGTGTATGTAGTATGTGTCTTCTTTCACAATATGATGAATATGAAAATATGTATGGTATGATACCATATCATATTACTTGCAATCTTGGGGAAGGAGGAGAGCTCTGAGAGAGGGAAAGAGAGAATATTTATCATAAAATGTTGGGAATGATTATTAAAAATTGTATAGACATCTAAAAATAAAAATTTTAATAATGACTAAAGTTTTTTTAGTATAGCTCTGACTAGGGGTTTGGCTATAAGAAGATGAGGGAATTAAGAGAATAGTAGAGTCAACTAAAGTTTTTTAAAGGATAGAATAGACTTAGATTTGCTCACAGACAACATGGAGGGAGAATATATTGAAAATTGGGGAGGTAGGGAGTGAAGATGGGAAGAGATAGGATCTAAAGAACAGAGAAGGGTTCAGCTCATTTGAGTCAAAGGAGAGAGGAAAGATAATGATTTTAAAGCCTTCTGATATGTGGAAAAGGGCAGAAGAAGGTAATAAGAAATAACTTCTATTTTTGCTATAAAGTTTGAGTCAGGATCCTCTGCTAAAAGGGTTGGAGGAGTAGAACTAGAGAACAACTTATACAGTCATCACAATAATATAAAATAAAACAGTGATGGAAGACACCAAAACTCAAAATAGTGATCAATCATGACTTCAGAAGTTTGGCAGTGAAAAACACTTTACTCCTCCGGGCAGAGAGCTGGTGGACTGTAGGTGCAGCACAGGGCATACATTGTCAGATGTGGTCAATATATTGATTTTTTTTTTTTGCTTAACTGTTCTTCCTTGTTACAAGGTCATTTTCTTTGAGAGAAAAGCCACTGGGAAATGATAGCAATGGTTTAAAAAAGGGCATCAATAAAACATTTATTTAAAATATATTTTTAAAGTGAACACAATATGTAAAAGGAGCTGAGGTTTCAAAAAAGTCAATTTTCGCTATTTTTAATCACTCTAGGAAAAGATTTGGTGAGGGAGGAATCAGAAAGAAATGGCTAAAATGTGGTTGAATGTTTTCATGGGGATTTTATCTATCCTCTCAGTCCCCATGTCCAAGGATAGCTTCAAGTTGACAAAATATATACATAAGGAACCGCTGATGCTGAGTAACAAGTGATCTTGCTTCTCTGATATATATTTAATTAGTTTGGCCAGAGAATAACATTTCACTCAAATCTTTCCATGCTCTCTCTTCATCTCTACTTCCTGTGTAGCACAGATATCACACATACATTTTACAACAGTTGTCTGTAATAGAGAATATTCCCAAAGGCAATAAAAATACAAAGGTTCTCATTATAGTCAACGCTTCCTTTACACTTCAGAAAAATGTATAAAACATTATTGGCATTCAGAGTCACTAAGTATATTGAACATCAATAACTCCCAGTCCCTGTCTCTGGCTCTGTCATAGCCTTGACTGATATTTTGAGAACATCTTGCTCTTTTCAGGTTTCATCACTTCTCTCCCCCATTCCTTGTGCCATGATTGTGAAGGGTCTCTGCCAGCATTCCCAGGGAAATGCCCTATTTTTAGAAGGAAAAAAAACCCTTCCCTTCAGACCTTTTCTCCACAGCAGGAAGAACTGGCCCCAAGTCAATTCTGGGTTTCCTATTCCTCAAAATAGACTTTTTCACTGGCACAGTACAGCCAAAAGTCCAGATTTCTTATCCTATCTTATGGAAGTACTATAGAATCTGGGGCTATAATAGTCTCTAAAGAATATCTAGTCTAATCCCCTTATTGGTAGATGAGAAACTTGAAGGGCAGCGAGACTATGACTTTCCTTAATGTCACAAAGGTTGTAAACTATAGATCAAGGATTTGAATCCAGTTTTTTGCCTCCAATTCCAGTTCTCTATCCCTGGTACTTCACTGCTCCTCATTTTAAACATGAGAAATTAGAGGTCCAGAGGGATTAAGCAAATTTATCAAGGGCACACAGGAAATAAGTCACAGAGTTAGTACTTGAATCTTTTGCCTCCAAATTCAGTCCTCTTCACTGTGATAAATTGCCTCTGATGTTCATTACCTTAGATAAGTTTTGGACTTCAAGAATCTTAGATTGAGAAGGGAACTTAAAAAATAATGGAGGACAAACCCCTCATTTTAGAGATGGAAAACTCTTAGGTCCAGGTAGGAGAAAATGTTGTTCAAAGATCTGAGGCATCTAAGAAGTGTGAGGGCTTCAAAAGTAATGCTACCTATGGAACCTGATCTTTAATATGATGTTGTTGGAACTCCAAGGTTTCTTCTTTCTGGTAGAACAACAGTCATAATCACAATGAGAACAATACCAACAATAAAGGCGATGGTGATGGCAATGATGAATTCTTTAGTAACTTCACTACAAAAATATTTTCGTAATTTCCTAGGTGGTTTATATTCTGAAGAATGAATTACCAAGGTTTACTTTGCCACTTACCACCCAAGCACACACTTAAATCCTGTTTGACTTTCAAAACTCTTCAAAACCTTGTCTCATCCTACTTTTCCAGTCTTTTCCTACTTTAGACCCACACTCTCCTTCCATACTCTTCCATCAAATGACTCTGACCTCCTTGTACTATGAATAACACATTTCATTTTACAGCTCCAGCCATTTTCTTTTTCTTTTTCCCCCTCTTTCTTCCATGCTAGAAATGTTCTCCCTCTTCATCAGTTCTTATTGGTTTCTCTAGTTTCTTTCAATTCCCTTCTAAAATCCCACATTAAACAGGAAGTCTTTCCCAGTTTCTTTTAATTCTAATGCCTTTTTTCCAATCAGTGTTTCCTATTTGCCCCATACATTGCAAACAATTTGACTGGAGATTTTAGTTATCACATGCACATGGTTTTTGGCCCTTGGAGGTATTTTTGAAAATGTCACTTTAGCCAATTTTTTAAAAGAAAAATTATTAATAGTAATAAAAATATTTAATATTGATGTTTAATCAAAGGCTAATAGCCCAAGATGTCAAGAATTATCATCATGATGATTACCAGTAACAATAATGTTGGTATCTTAATTTGATAGTCCTTTATAATAACACATCTCTTTCACATTATCATATAATTTTCATTACAGCCAGGGAAGTAGATAGGGCAGGAGACCCCTTTTTATAAGAAATTGAGGTTCAGAGAAATTCAATAAACTGCTCTGGCCATATAAAAGGTCCCAAATTTTCTCTTAAGGACTTTATTTTACAACTTTATTATTAGGTTTCTTTCCCCCACCTTTGCTATTTCCCCCCCAATCTTTGTCTGCTAAAGGAAAAGTTATTACTAATAGTACCATAGCTCATAGACTTCTAGTTAGAAGATAATTTAGAGATAAACTAATCCAAATTCCTTTTTCCCTGACGAAGAAAGTGAAGCCAAGAGAGGTAAATGGAAATTAAGATTAGAAGCCATCTACCCTGTCCCTATGTCTGTTTATTGCACTATATCATGCTGCTTATCAACAAGAAGGTAAACGTGAAAGGCTAAGTTTAAAGGATTCAATAAAGTTAAATTGTTTACTTTTATATGGGAAAATCATATTTGTAACTCTTAAGAATTTTATCATTAGTAGGATAGTTTAAAAGAGTTTATATGGAATACTTGGGGCGAATTTCTTATAATGGGAGGATCCTAAAAATAAAATTTGGGGAGATAGCAAAATGAAAAAAATTCTCTTACACAAAATGTGAGAATGGAAGAATTATAAAGGAGAACAAAAGGATAGGATAAGGGAAGGACTTCTAAAAGGATGTGTGGGTGAAAGAGGCAACGGTCAGAAAAAAATTAGACTTCTGAGAAGACATTGTGGGGAGAGAGAGGAGACAGAGAGACAGAGACAGAGAGAGAGAAGGCTAAACAGTGAGGAAAAATAGGATAGAGGGAAATACACAACTAATAATTGTAACTTTGAATGTGAATTGAATTAATTCATCCATAAAATAGAAACAGCAGAATAGATCAAGTTAATTGGCAAGACTATAGACTAGATAGTAATCTTTTCAATGCCATAGACCATATTTTATACATAGTTATAACGCTGGTTCCTAGCACAGTGCCTAGATATGGTTAATATTTATTGATGATGACAAATACGTGTGAAATAATCATATATGAGGCAAGATAATTTGTTGTAACCTATAGGGTTTAAGCACTTTGGGGACCTCTAATTTGTCTGTCTCATTACCCCCATTCATATTAAACCTACAAACATAAGTGTATGATAGTCCCTCCTTGAATAGACAAACAGAAGCATTTAAGATTGGTCCTATTGGTCACTGGAGTTTACTGAGTAGGGGATGACTTCAAACTTGAATGGAAAGAAAATTTACTTTGGCAGCTATGTGGAAGATAGAGTAGAGTAATCTCTCTCTTGATTAGTTACCCTTCCTTCAACTACCGTGATTTTTTTTTCATTTTTTGTCTGCACCTCCTCCTACTGAGTCCAATAAGAGTTCAGAAATTTTCTTTTCTTTTACTATTTTCTTTCCATCTTTTACCTTCCTTTGGGGCAGATGGATTGGATTATACAGATTAGCCAAGTCTGCTTCTTAAAGAAAGAAGGGAACCATTTATTTTAGAATGAATCAGAATTCCTGGAAGAATGAAATAAGGAGAACATGCCTGTGTCCCTGCTACAAGAGATAAATTATATTATGATACTCCAGTTGCTGCTGCAGAAACCTGCAGTTACATGCTGCTTGTGTACAATACACTGCAGCACACAGATTTCAGTTTCTCTGACAGTATTTACTATTCAGCCAGATACACAGTACATCTGGAGCCTGGGCTGTGCAGATATTTTGAAAATTTCCCAGTGCTACAATAAAAATTAATAATTAACAGTCATCTGTTGCAGAATGAAAAAATATCAAGTGTAACTAACCCAGAAGATGTCTTAGGCTCTCAGAACCAGATTAGCAATGGCCTAATAATATACCTTTGCTAAGTAACCCAGAGCTTTGTTTGCATAGGGAAGATATTGTCTGTCTGGGATATATTGCTCTAAGCTCTTTGATCAATACATTTGTTTCTAGTCCCTTCTCTGGGGAGCCACTCACCCCTTAAGAGACCCTGGTTTTGCTTTCTCCTGCTGAGATGTTCTTCACAAGCTCTTTGACTAAAAGGAAATCCCTCATGTCCGATTTCCATTCCGACCTTTCTTTAATAGTAAAGAAATAACAGGTTGCTGATATTCCCTTAATAGATTGGAAATTTAAGTCTCTTGGAGGTAACCAACCCCATCTTATGAGTCATTAATAAGACAAAGACCAACATATCTTAAAGATGACTGATAGTCCTTAGTTCATACATTTGAAAACTTTGGCTACATTAAATGATTTTATAGCTCTCCGTTAAAGCCTAAACAATGATAAAATGCCTCCCCCCTAGTACTGGGTATTTACACCCAGTTTTGTTGCCAATTTTATTGATTTAATTGTTCTCTCCAACATCCAGCAGAGAGTGATGGTCCCTGGAAAACAAGCATATACACATATACACTCATATTCTTTGTTTGAACATAGATAATTGGAGATACAGCATTTTATTTTATTTTATTTTGTTGGGAATTTGTTTGGACAGTGATTGATCCAGATCAAATACTTTGGCCTTCTTCGTCTGATCATTTAAGAACAGACTTTAGTGCTTTTTGAGCTGGAGGTAAATAACACAGATTACTCAAAACAATCTTATAATTCATGATGCAAAAAATAATAGAAAAATTAATTAAGGTAAATCCAGCAGAGCAGGAGAGAAAACTAATGACTTCAATTCTTATCTCTTTTTGGATGACTGTAAGACCTCTGTTTCTAGTTCTGGTCCCTCCCTTGAACTCTAGTTCCACATTTCTCATGCTTTATTGGACTAACTGGATATTCAGTATTCATCCTTAAAAAAAAATCTACTATTGGATGAAAAAAAATCTACTAGACATCTAGTAGGCATTCTGAAAAAGGAAAAAAAATATCCTGAACATCACAAAAAGAATTAATTACCTTCTCTTCCTGCCCACTCTCCTTGTGAACTATCTATTGTTTGAGGGCAACCTTATCCCCTTCCAAATCGGTTTCTAAGCTTCATCTATTCTATGTCCTTTACATCAAATAAATCCTTCTTATTTTTTTCATACATACCAATGCCTCCCTCTAGTTTCATTCTTCATTAACTATTAGACTATCCTCTAGTCTCCCAATTAGTCTACCATCTTCTGGGATCTCTCCTTTCTTTAATTTATACTCCACACAGCCTCCAAAGTGATATTCCTAATGCACAGATCTTCCCACAGATCTGCCTTGCTTAATAAGCTCCATTCACTCCCTACTGCCTCTATTGTCAAGTAGAAATTCCTCTGTTTGTCATTTAAAGCCCATCATAATCTAACTCCAACTTATCTTCTAGACATTGCGTGTCACTTCTCTTTACATTCACTTTAGTGAAACCTAAATGACTTTTCTGCTGTTCTTCATATATCCATCCCCATTCTCTGCGCGTGTACTTGAGCTGTCAACCATGCCTTAAGTGCCTGCTTCCTCATTTCTGCCTCTTAGCATCTCCAACTCTCTTTAAAACTCAGTACAAGCACCTCCTTCTAAATGAAGCCTTTCCCAACTCTACCAGCTTCTCATGTCTCCACGTTCCCATGACATTTATAAATGCATTTGTCCATTCTTCTATGGGTATACCATTCCCCAGATAGACTATAATCTTCTTGAGATCAGATAGTGTTGGGTTTTTTTTTTATATTTGTATCTCCAAGACTTAGTCCAATGCCTGGCCTTGGGGCTTAATAAGTGCCTGTTGAATAAATAATGCTGAAATTAAATAATTAAATTAAATTAAATACCGGATGTATGTTAAATTTTTATATACTCTAAAGTTTTCTGCTTTTGAGGTAAAGTCTTCATTATATAGCCTTAGGTATAAATTCTATAAAGGACACTCTCCTGGTATTCTCTGGACTTCTTCAAGCCAATCAGGCATTTTGCATTTGTCATCTGACTTCTCAGAACTTGCTCCTGTTAAACCTTGTCAAGATCCTCTCACATCCTTACTACCAAGAATATATTGCTAATGAAGCACTGGAAGGCAGCTTTTTCCCCCTTCTCTTGTTGTTGAGTACCTGTCAGACTTGTGACATCCCATTTCATTCTCCTGAGGGTGGGAAATTACATTCAAAATGTATGCAAATGAATTCACAAAATGTGTATCGTTTATGTCCTTGCTGTCTTGTCCCTTTTGTAAGCAACACTGTTTTGACTGTCATCTCCCCTGCTCTGTTAACCCATCCTTCTTATCTGCAGAGCTCTGGCCCAGGCTTTTGGTCATAGCCTGTGAATATAGCACATCAGTATCAGAAGAGAGCCAACACTATATTTCCTAAGCTGGGCAAAGGCCTTGTCCAAGAAAACAAGCAAACAGAGTCTAAAAACAATATTTTAGTGAACCTATTTCCAAAGCTACTGATGCTTGAAAACAAACCACCAGAAATCACCTCAAGATAGATTCAGGAATTATAATAGGAGGAAAATTACTGAAGCAGGTAGTGGGCTGTGCAAAAGCCATGTCAACCTTAGAGAAAATTGGTCTTTTCTCAGTCCTCATTCTCCATGACCTCTGTGAGATCTGGCAGGACCCACTATCCTCTCCTTCTTGGAGTCTTCTTCTCCTCTTGATGTCTGTCACATTATACTGGTCTGTTTCCTATTCCATTTCTGACTGCCTTTTAGAAGGTTTCCATTTATCAGTGTCTTGGTGAGATTTCTCATTAATTGGCTTCCCTTCTCCCTAAGTGTTATCTTCCTTTTTTGCTCCTATCTGGGTAGACTATCATAAAATTTAGAGCTGGGAAAGATCTTCCTAGTCCTTATAGATGAGAGAGCAGACAACCCAATAGAAGTTTAAGTGACTTATGTAAAGTCACAGAGTAGCAGAGTTAGGATTCAAATCTTCTGCCTCCAAATTCAGTGTCCCTTTTTTTACATCTCACTCTTTGTGTTTGTTTTCTCTTCTATGCAGATGATTCTCATATTGATTTCTCCAGGAATAGTTCCTCATCTAAATTTTAAGCCAAATTTTAGTCCACATTTCTGTTTTGCTGCCATACAAAACAGCATAATCAAAGCAGAATGCAGCAGTAGGGAGTCATGATCTGGTATGTGTTGGACTCAATGGCCTTGGAGCTCCTTTCCAACTCAGAGATTGGTTGATCTTCAGACCTAGGTTTGAAACTTGCTTAAGATACTAACTAGTTGTGTGAATGTGGGCAAGTTGCTGTCTTTTCAGAACCACAATTTATCTTTATCTTTAGAGTGGAGAGAGTAATACTTAATAATACTTCTTTATCTATAAAGTGGAGAGAGTAATACTTACATAATACTTCTTTATCTATAAAGTGGAGAGAGTAATACTTACATTACCTGCCTCACAGGGTTGTGAGGAAAATGTTTTAAAACAATATATAAACTATGCGAATGCATGCTGCTGTTTTAGTATTTTCTGCTTTTTGATGGGATCAGGTGGAAGTACTCAAGATAGGTTCCTTTACCTAATGTTCTAAGGATTGGTACTTTTTTGTAGTTGTATGAAAAGCATTAGATTGTAAGTTAATTGACAATTGTTCAGAGATGTATATTCCTATTAGAATTGCTTGATTGAGAGATTAAGCGACTACCCAAGTTCGTGTAATCAGAATATGTCAGAAGCAGGACTTGAAACTTTCTCTTGATTCTAAGGCTAACTAACACCCTATCTCTGATAGCAGGATGCTTACCATCACTACCACTATTAACTGAAATAGTACTACTACAACTATTGGGAATAACAACGACAAAACAATATTATTAAATATTAATGATAATATAGATGGAACCAGAATCAGTCTCATCACTTCCCATGCTTAGCATTCATTATGTACTGTTTATTGAACTATCAATTCTGTAACATATATTAAGCAGGAGGTTAAGGAGATTTCTGGAAGAATACTTCTTGAACAAAAATACCTGGTTGTGGGAGATATTCCAGGATATCACTCTATGGGGGATAGAGAGAGCCCTGGGGACACCACAAAAACACTTCTTGGAAATGCCACTTCTTTCAAAAGGAACAAGATGAAGTTAGAATGAAGTTCCGCATGTGAGGTCCTTGTGTAGGATCAGATGGAGCTTCCCCTTTCATTATGGTCAATATATAGAGGTGAGTCCTCTCCAGTTGGATGTATTGTGCTAGATGTATGAAAGTTTATCTCCCAGATAATTTAACGTATAACTCTGTACCCTTGAACCTCTGAGAATAAGTGGGAGATATTAGAGGTAGAGAGAATAACAGAAGGGGCAATGCACAGTGGTAGTCATGTTTTTCAACTTTGAGAAAGGAAAACATGTTTATGGTGTATCAAGATTATTTTTTTAAATCTCAAGAGAAAGGTGAAATTGTAACAGGATTATTGGAGTTCATGGCCTAATGAAATCAAAGAAGTGAACTTCACTGTAGAGTAGATGTCGGGGAACAAGGCATAAAAATAATATAAAAACACAATACATAAAGAAAGTTGCTAGGGGTGGAAGCAGTGTATGCCTCTGGAAGCATATTAAAAGTCTCTTTTTAGTTGTTTTTTTTTTAGAAATATTGAGAAAGACTATTTTCCAATGTAAAACTGTTGCCAGACATTTCCCTTTAGGAAAGTAGGAAGAACAAAGGCTATGGCCTTCCTTTGAAATGTAGTAAGGCTGATAACCAAACTTAACTTTTCTTAGATGAAATCACTAGCTCCTTACTCCTCTGAAGTAAGTCATAAGCCACCTGGAGACAGTGTCTTCTCTTTGAAATTGGAGATTAAGATATTGATCACAGGAAAGAAGTCTTTAGTCCTTGGGGGAGATGGTTCAGGAAGGAACTGAGTGATAACTATTCTGGAATGCTATTATATTTTAACATTATGATCTTTTTCTTGTTCAATATTCCTATAAATGTTACCTAAAATTGTCTCAAAGCAGAAAATCATGACAAAAATATGGGGGATTTTCCCAGTTTGGATCCTCGCTCTCTGTGCATTTGTGTCTGTCTCTGTCTTTATTTTTCCCTCCCTCTTTCTTTCTCTCTCTTCCTCCCTCTCTTTTCCTTTCTCTCTTTCTCTCTCCCTCTCTCTCTCTTCCTTCTCCACCTGTAATTGTGCCTTTGTCTCTATCTGTCTGTCTACAGGATAAAAATGGCACATATATTTATATATGTATGCATACATGTAAATGTTTGCATGTATAATCAGTTTCTTACAGATTTCAGATGTTCAAAGTGCTTTATTCTTATCTTTTTTTTTCTTCACAATTCCCTCCTGGCATACTGGGTGCCCTGACCATCCCAGCCTAGACGCAGCTCTGATTCTTTTTAGCTTTCCTACGAGATTGTAAGCATCTTTCCAAGACTAGTCCCCTGAATAAATGAAGAACATTATGAAGTCCTCTCTGTATGCTTAACATGATGCTAAGCACTGGGAATTCAAACTAAAAGCTAATCCAAGGGTTCGTATTGTAATAGAGGGAGGCAACTTTTATAGGGAATGCTGGCCAGGGAGGATATTTGGTCTTGAAAGTCACAGGAGACATAGTGGCATTGATTGACATGACCTTTCCAGAAGCGGCGGCTATTTAATTAATTACAGTTAGTAGGGCAAGAAGTGGAATGCGGGGTTGGTTGTAGCATAATGTGCAGCAATGGGGTAGAATGCAAGAAGATGACCAGAGTGAATGACAAGATAGGATGGGAAGCATCATTTGTCCCGCTATGCAGTTTTACAATTCACATCCTCACCAATCAGGACAGCTCAGACCTTGAACAAAAGTTCCAAAAAAATAAAATGAGTCCCCCAGGATATTGGTCTTTATGGAGTCTAGTGGTTTAGGAGGGTTCAGCAAGCAGGATAGAGATGGCAAGAAGATGCCTCATTTATCTTTGCATCTCAATATTAGCAGGTATAGAGCCCTGAATGTAGTAGGCAATAAATATATAGCTGCTGAATGAATAAATGAACCTTTGCCTCATCTCTCTCTCCATCATCCCTGAAAACTAGTCTTATCAGGAAACTGGACTTCAAATTGAAGCCCTGACATTCACTAGCTGTGTGTTCAAGGGCAAGTCATTTTAATTTCTTAAACCTTAGTTTCTTCATCTTTAAAATGGGTATAATATCTAGCTCACAAGTTTGTTAAGAGGAAAGTGCTTTACAGATATTAAAATACTATATAAATGCAAACTTTTGAAAAAGCCATTTCCTCAAGATTTCACAACTGGCATATACTAAAGCTGTGTTGGAATGCAGGTATTGTGCCTCCAGATCTTAAGTGTCCCTTTTCATTCTATCGCATACTGGATATCCAAAAGGAGAGACAGTATGCACTGGATTTGGAGTCAATGGACCTGGGTTCAAATCCTAGCTCTGGCACTTGTAGCATGACCTTGGACAAGTCTCTTTCTGTGGGCCAAGATTTCCTTATTTGAAAAATGAGAGACTTGAGCTAGAGTTAGATGTCACACATGTGGCTGTATGTTCCCAAGTGTGAATGTAATGTAAAATATAATTTGCAAATATTTAACAAAATTAATAAAAATACAGAAAAATATAGATAATATTATATTTTAAGTTTAAATTAATATGTACCCTTCAGGGACTTTTATGTGTTGACTGGTGGCTCCCTTTTCTATGTGGATTTGATGCCACTAGGCTATATGATCCCTTCTGTCTATATTTATGCTTTATAATCTTATGAGCAATACTGTTTACTCTAGACATTGTAGAAGTAGCTACTAGCAAAGCAGGTCAAAGAGTATGCTAATTAATTGCTCTAAAACAAGTGCTAGGTCTCATTAAAGGTTGCACCTAGTGTTTGACTGTAGGTTTCCAGTTGCTCTTTTTTTGAATATGTGTGTCTTTGTCATCACCCTGAATGAAGAGGGCAGCCTTAAGGATCTATTTCCCAGAAGCCATTGGCACTCAAAATTGTTTTCCTCCTGCAGTGACAGCCAGACCATTGCATGCAAAGCCATCTAGCCTGAATCATCTGAAAGAAGTGGGTGTGAGAAGGACTGTTTTTTCCCTCCAAGTGAAGTAACGGGTGAAAATCTCATTTCTGGCCATCAGTTTGAATTCCATCTCCAATTGTTCTTAAGATTTTTCTTAATCTGGGAGCCTTTGCAAATACAAGTAACCAAACAGGCATATTCACACTCTTCCTACTTATTGACATTTCATTCTGCTACTATTTTTCTGTGACCTTGGGTAATTTCCCGCAGCTTTCTGAGCCTCGTGCTTCTGATTATTAAAATGAGAGGGATGGATTGAATGATATTCAAGGTCCTTCCTACTTATGAATTCCTGTGAAATGATACTGGTTTGATAGAGACTATTATCAGATGAAAAGTCAACCAGATCTAAACTTGGAATTACTCACTCTCTCCTTTGTTTTCCTTCCCTGACAAGGCTTCAAGGCTCTGTAGATCCTTCTCAGGGATGTTTTTGTTTTCTTCCTCACCACACTCCTCTTCATATTCTTTTTGCTTCCCTTCCAGTCTAGGCTTTGTCATTTCATCCCTAGATTACCACTTTCAGTCTCCTGGTTGACTCTGGTTGACCAATGAGGACCATATGTAGAGGATTCTGTCTGGTGCCAACCTACCCAGAGGCTAACAGAAGTCCTTGTTTCCATCACCACCAGAAAGAGAGTTGAATTTAGTCAGTTAGTTCCTTTTTCATACACATTCATTTCTGGTTCAACAGTCAATTCAGTTTTCTATACTACACATTAAGCATATAAGAATCAGTCATAGAATTCCTGACCATATTCTGGATAATGGACAGGGTTCATCTATTCCAGGTCACCATGATTTTAAGAAGCACTCTTCTCAAGTATCCATGTATGTCGACACCAGGCAAAGCCTCTGCCCACACTCCCAGGGCTATGCCCTTATTGGCCAGGGTCCTCCATTCAGTGAGGATAGTATTACCAAATTACCATCTGTATCAGAACTTCTTTGAGATAATTTTCTCACAAATTCATAAATCTGTTTGACATTTAGAGCCATTAATAACCTAGGTCCCTCCTGCCTTTCTAGTCTTTTTTATACCAAACTCTTCTATATATATTCTTCAATCCAGTGACATTGGCCATTTGACTATTCCACAAACAAGAGACTCCATCTCTCCACTCTGGGCATTTTCTCTGACTGTCCCCTGTGTCTAGAATTCTCCCTCTTCCCTGCTCTGACTAATCACTTCTATGACTTCCTTTCAGCCTTAATGATAATCTTATAACGGAAGCTTTTCCCAACTCCTCTTAGCTCTAGTGTTTTACCTCTGTTAATTAATTCCTATTTGCCATATATACATATATATGTATATATACATGTATATATACATATATATATGTTTATGTGTTGCCTCCTACATTAGATTATAAGCTCCTTAAGAATAGGGACTACTCTCTTTTGTTTCTTTTTGTATTCCTAGCACTTAGCACTATGCCTAGTATAGCAGGTGTTTAATAAATGTTTTTAATAGGTTTGTTGAATTATTGGTTTGAAATATCTATTAGGTTATTCCTTTTTCTCCATTCCCACCATTGCAACTCTAGTACAAGCTCTCATCATTGATAGAAAGAATCATAGGATCAAATAATTAGAGTTAGAAAAGACCTTAGATATCAAATCTAACCTCCCTTATTTTACATTGAGGAAAGTAAGGACAGAAGAGGTGAAATGATATACCCATGGTCACAAGGTAGAGTAAGCTGATCTATCGAAATAAAGGATTTGGGTCTCTGGAGTTCATACCCTCCAGTCCTTTACCTGATGCCTAACTCCAAGCCATTGGCTCCCTCCCCTCTTCCCATCTGTAGCTGACCAACCCCTCATAGAAATGTCTGATCATCTCTAGTACAAGTCCTTCACTGTCATGAGTGCTTTGGACTCTATGGTTTCCAGAGCTCTTGATGCAGCTTATGGTGTAGCAAAAAGTGACCCTAGTATTAGTACCATGTCAGTCATGAGGCCAGAGTTGATCATGAAGTCAGTTATTCCTGACATAATCATTGGCATCTTCACTATCTATTGTCTGATGGTGGCTTTTTTCCTTGCCAACTCTCTGATGTTGAGAATCCTGCTATTTAAGTACTTCCTTCAGTTGGGGGCAAGCCTCAGTGTGGCCTTGCATGGGTTGGCAGCTGGCTTTGCCATTGGCATTATATGTGATGCCAATGTTCAAGGTATAATGTAGCAGCCCCAACTATTTGTGGGGATGATCCTGGTACTAATCTTCACTGGGGTGTTTGGCCTGTATGGGCTGATTGTGACCCTCATTCTCTCTACAAAGTAGACTCTTTTCCTTTTTCTCCAGGCTCTCTCAAATCTGCCCCTTGCAGTCACAAAGTATCACTCCACCTCTCCTAATTCACTCCAAAAAGAAAGAACTAGCACTTGGAGAAGTAGTGCAGTTGGTAGTTAGTCTTATAAATACACAGTATCTTAGTGATTCTATATCTGGGTTGCTCCACATCAGACTTGATGTCCCCTGGATTGTATCTAGCTGGGGCTGAGGCCTCCTGGGATTTTTGGGTGGCTATGCAAATTCTTTAAATATTTGCCATTAGTACTCTGTGTATAAAAATAAATCAAAATGGTCATTTTTCTTTTCACTGAGTGTTTATAAAACCTTGACACAGCATTGTTTAAAAAAATGGAAGATTTGGACTAGATGCTCTCTATCCTCTTTTCCAACTCAATCAGTTAACAAACTCTTACTAAGCATCTACTATGTTTAAAGAACTGAGCCAGATTCCAGGGGATAGAAAGATGAAAGTTAGATAGCCCCTGACCTCTCAAAGATAACATGCATAAATATGGATATATACAAAACAATTTAGAATAGACATAAAAATAATATGGAGAATGAGGGGGGAAGGAGAAAAGAGAGAAAGCACTAAGTTGAAAGGAGACTAAGAAAGATCTAATGTAAAAGGTGGTACTTGAGCAAAGACTTGAAGGAAACGAGGGATTCCAAAAGACAGAGGTAAGGAAGGAGTAGATTCCAAGCATGGAGACCTGACAGTCAAAAGACATGGAGATGAAATATAGATTGTCAAATGTGAGGAACAGCAAGAAGGCTAATTTAGATAGATTGTAGAGTGTATGAAGGGAAATTATGTATAATACAGAAAGGAAAGCCAGTCAAGATTCAAAGAGCTTTAAATGCCAAACTAGAGAAGTTTGTATTTGAACCAAGAGGTAAGAGGGAGCAATTTTATTTTATTGTCTTTGGAGAATGAAGGGAATGGCAAGATCTATGCTTTTGGAAAGTCACTTTGATGACTGGAAGGAGATGAATTGAAGTGGAGCAACACTTGGAACAAGGGGACTAATTATACTAATGCTATAATCTAGGTAACATGGGAATCTGAGAAGAGTTGGCATATTGTAGGAGTAATCAGGATGGGAGTTTGACAAAATATGAGTGGTGATAGGACAAGGGAGCAATTTACTTTAAAGTATAATGCAAAGTAGAACTAGTTCACTAAAGGACTAACTGTAAAGAGAAAAGAGTATATCCAGAGTAGAAGTGATGTCCTAGAAAACCTGGAAGAGTAGAAAATAGAGAAGGAATTAGGAGGAGCAAAGAATAAAGAGAAATGGAAGGATTGGGAGTCATGATGAGGATGAAAAATTTAGGAGTAGCAAAGCAAAAGGAAAAATGGAATGAACGGAAATTATGATTAGATAAAAAAAAAAACCTTTAGAGTTCTTTGATCATGGAAATGGAAAGCTTCAGAGTGAAATCAAGATGAAGTGTGGCTATTTCTGCATGAATAGGACATGGAAATGGAAATTGAGTAGATTATGGAGATCAGGTTGTTTGATTTTTATTAACATGCATATTGAGGTCCCCCAGGAAGGTAGGAATTGGGGAGGAAAATCTGGGGGCAATCACAAAACCGATTGACAAAGGAGAGAGAATGTCCTAAAGGTGAATAGATAACAAGCAATAGAATCTGAATTGAGTGATAAATTGGACTTGGTGAACTTTAAAGGAGATGAAATTCTGAGCAACACCCCAAGAGTGAGAGTCTGCAAGTGACAACAGGGAGTAAGTAATATCTCCATTCCCCTTCAGTCCCTGTGTATTGGAATATGAAAGAAGCTGCAACTAATACTTAAAAAAAATCTTTACCTTCTGTGTTAGCATTAATTACTGGTTCCATGGTAGAAGAGTGGTAAGGGCTAGGCAATGGGAGTTAAGCAACTTGCCTACCAGAAGGTGTCTTACACCATATTTGAACCCAGAACATCCCATCTCTAGACCTGGTTCTCAATCTACCTTGCTGAGCCACCTCCCTATACCACCACCCTCCAATAACTAATTCTTGAAGGATCAGCGAGGAGGACATAGCAGTCCTTGAAAAACTTGTAATCCCAGCTACCTGAATGGCTGCAGTTGTCAGATCTCTTGAGCTTGAGAGTTTTGAGAACAGTGGGCTATGCCAACTTGGGGTCTATGTTAATATGGTGAATTTCTAGGATTCCCAGCCGGGGCAAAACAATCCAGATCAGTATTGGAGCTGGTCTAAACTCCCATGTCAGTCATCAGAGAATGGGCTAGTGAGTTGTCCTCATACTTTTGGCCAGAGTGAGACAGGTAAAAGAAAAGGAGGGGGGGGGCAGCTGGGTGGCTCAGTGGAGTGGGAGTCAGGCCTAGAGGTGGGAGGTCCTAGGTTCAAACCCGGCCTCAGACACTTCCCGGCTGTGTGACCCTGGGCAGGTCACTTGGCCCCCACTGCCCACCCTTACCACTCTTCCACCTATGGGACAATACACCGAAGTACAAGGGTTTAAAAAAAAAAAAAAAAGGAAGGAGGAAGAGGAGGAGGCAGATATCCCAAGGATGTAGTGTCATGAAGGGCCAGGTGGGTCAGGGAAGTCAACTTCTAGTGAGTGCAGGAAAATGCTTGACAAAAATCCTATGATCTGTGTGTCTGTACAATTAGTATAAAGTTCTGGTAGACCAAAACTTCTTTTTTTACTCCTGCAGGGCCTAAAAGAATGTCCTTTGGTGTAAAGTAGGCACTTAATATATAGAGATGGCTGCCTGACTTTAAATCAGAGAATAAAAGCAACAGCTGGAAAAAATCAAAGCCCTGAATATATATCTTAGGAGGCAATTGCCTCAGACTATGGCTGACCACAAGAGAAAGAGGAATTTCAATGATAACCATCCTCTACAGAAGTAAAAAGTGCTTTTGGCCTCCATTCCAGGGTGGCACATTCAAATTACAGCTTTCTCCTCAGAAGCTTTACAAATTCCAGCTTTCAAAGAAATGAGGAAAAGGCCACCTTAAGGAATAATGTAAATTCACAAGCCTGGAATTTAGCTCTCTTCCTCAGTGGTCCCATTTCAAAATTCTTTCTATGAAATCGTCCCTGGCAATTTCTTCTCTGTCTCTTTCTCTGGCTCCTTCTTCTCCCAGCTCTTGGCAATTACTTGTGTCCATATGCAGCTTGCATTAGCACCTCTGTAGCTCCCAAACCTTGATTCCCAGTCCTGGACTCTCCCTGAGCTCCTGACTCATTTTCCCAGCTGCCTGCTGTGCAACTCATCCCCTTGACTGTTTGTCCCAGTGGCACCTCAAAATCAACATGTTTCATTAATTTACCTCAAACATATAACTCACTTCCCTTATACACAAACACTCCTACACTTGTTGAAATCTTTCCCACCCTGTAAAGTTATCTCTTCCATGAAGTCTTTGATCTTTAGTTCTTCCTCTTAATACTTGCCATACAAATTTTTAAAAAATCTCTCATATGTGTTTATCATGTTCATGTTTGTATTATACTTATCCATGTGCTTTTCTCTATGCCTAGATGTTGAGCTTCCCCATGGGCAGAAAACAGTTTTCTTTATATTTTTATCTATAGATTAATCATATGTAGTAATATAAAAGCATGAAAAATACCCAGTAAATGTTTGTTGATAGAATTCTTTTCTTTTTTTTTTTTTGGTAACAACTCATTTGAGTTCTGATAAAAAAAAAAGAGAAAAAGGAAAGAAAAATGCTTCCATAAGTCACTTAGCATGAGACTGCTATCAAAGTAAATAAATTAGAATTCTTCTAACCAAGATAGTGTCTTTTAAAATAACTCTGAGTTAGATTGTTGATATGATGTCTGAGAAGTCTAAATCTTTGGGATTACATTTTTATTTCAATCAGCAAGCTATAAAACCTCCCCAGTGTTATATTCACAAAGTTCACTAAATAATCATACTTGAAAGTCAGTTTGAAGATAGAGAAAAGTAAAGGACACTTGTGCTGACTCCAGCAGAATTTGCAGGATACTCTCAAAAAAAAGGTCCATCCCTGCCATCCCGGCATCAGCCTAGACTGCTGGATTGATCATTGCCAAATGAGAATTTTTTTTAAAGTGTTCATGACCTGAGCAGCAAGGAGACAAACCATGCTTCGTGGTGGGATACTGGGCAAGGCTCTTGACTCCTCTGAGCCTCCATTAATTTTCTCAGGGACTGGAGAAAAGGGATCAGAATGTGAACTAGATGAAACTCTAAAATTTATTATGGATCTCAGATCCTGTCAGATGGTTTGGATGTTCTAAAAGACAAGAAAGAGAATCTATAGTTTCTCTGCCACATTTTCAGGACAAAGCAAACCTCCACAGAAAATACTTTATTGTTTTGGAAGATGGTGCCACTGAGCCATCATCTGGCTTTGAGTAGCTTTCAGAAGTAAGAATGGAAAAACACTGATTTGTCCACACTCGTACATGGTCTTCCTTTGCTACAAGGCAATATATTTGCAAGATGGATTGCTGGAGATGAGGATGGCTAGCTGAACTGGTCAAAGAATGGATAGTGTAAACAAGATAAAGGTCATCGGTCCCTTCATTCAGTGGACCATTTGACTTCTTTGTGTTTCATGGTCATATGGTATGTGTTTTGTTTTTTTAAACCCTTACCTTCCATCTTGGAATCAACACTATGTTTTGGTTTCAAGGCAGAAAAGCGATAAGGGCTAGGCAATGGGGGTTAAGTGACTTGCCCAGGGTCACGCAGTTAAGTAGTGTCTGAGGCCAGAGTTGAACCCAGGACCTCCCATCTGTAGGCCTGGCTCTCAATCCACTGAGCCACCCAACTGTCCCCATTTTACCGTATTCTTAATGATTTTCCATATGACAAAACTAAGTATGGGGAAGATCTACTTTGGACTTGATCCTGAGATGATTTAGTCACTGAATTTCTAAACAAATTTCATTTGAAGATGGTTTCACCTTAAGGAATTTCTAAGGTTGGGTCATGAGACCAACATAATGAGGGTTCAGAGTACCATAAAGATGTTTTCAAAAAAAATTTTTTAGAGTCTTCCTCCAATTCTCCTCCAATCTTTCCTTTCCCCTTTCCCTTTAGTATGGCACATTTGAAACTGCGTGGAATTTGGAGCTGAAGACTAAGATTGAATGCCAGCCCTATTACCTAATACGAGTCCTTCGGAGTCACTGGGCTCTACCTACATCATCATACAGATGAGAAAACTGGGGCTGAGATCAGCCTTGTAAAATTGCCCTTAATACAAGATTGGTAAGTGTTTGAGGTGGGATACAAACCCAATTAAGTCCAGTATGGTATCCTCTATGATGTGCTGCCCATCTATCCACACTACTACCTTTCTTCCTGTATAACCCTAGGCAGATCCCTAAGTCTTTCTTGGCCCCTGTTTCTTCACTGGACAACAAGAGGATTAAATAAGACGATTTTGAAGACCCTTTCCAGTTCTGAATGCCATGTTTTGTATGTTTGTCTAGGCAACTTCTAGGACTCTTATCTTCTCTAAATCCAATGATATCCCTAAGATTATGAAACTTATAAATAGATTACCTAAGAGCAGAACTATTCCAAACTATTTAAAAGTCCTTGTAGTCATGATGGGATATCCCAAGAAGCAGGTATAGAGAACTTAGAGTACTGATCTAGAGAATATCTAGTTTAAGCCTCTTTATTTCCAAAGGAAGAAATCAAGAACTATTATTAACGTGTAAGGAACTATTGCTTGAGGTATAATGTGAAGTAAAATGGCAGGGCTAGAATTTGAACCCACATCCTTTAAGTTCAGCTTAGAATCCATCTCCTACAGGAAGTTCCTCACAATTCTCTTGGTGGATGGTATTTATAGGACAGCAGTATCATAGATTTTAGAAGTCTTAGAGGCCATTAAGTCCCAATCCCTCATTTTATAGATAACTGAAGCCCAGAGCAATTAAGTTCCTTGATCACATCTAGCACATGAAGCAGAATTGAATGGAGGATCTTCCTGATTTCAAGTTCAGTGCTCTATCCACCTTTCTGTCTCTTCCTTCTCAAAACAGTATATTTTCCCTTATCTATCTATCTATCTATCTATCTATCTATCTATCTATCTATCTATCTATATGTTTATTCATGGTAGAATGTATGTTACTTGAGGACAGGGGTTGTTTTTCATGTTTTCATTCCAAGTGCCTTAAACAATTAGAAGGGAAGGACTAATATTTTATTAATATTGTGAATTCCATATTGAGGAAGATTCCTCTACAATATAGACTTTGTATGTTCTACAGCTGAAACTTTTAGAGAGTAGAGTATCTTTCCAAGACAATAGATACTGAATGGTTAAGTGACTTGCACAGGGTCACCCAGCCAGTATATGTCTGGTCAGACTGAATCCAAACTACTATTCCCTATACTCTGTCACATCTCATAGTGTCTGGCACAATGTAGGCATTTAATGATTTTTAAAAATTGAATTGGTCTCTGGATAGATTAAACTCCAGATTAATGCCTCAACCAATGTACCTGGTTAGCTTTGAGAATGAGTTTGAATTGTGTCTAGTCCTGAATTAGATCTCTTCCTTTTGGATTAATTTCAAAATTGCCTTTAGTGCTTGCAGAAATAATAATAACAATGATTATTTTTGATTTGTATGAAATATTGAAATACTTTTCAGAGAATCTTTCTCATACTTTCATTTAAATATCATTTTATATTTACAGTGATTCTGTGAGGGAAACAAAGCAGGCATGAGCTCATTTTATGGATGAGGAAATAGAGAAAAAGATGTGACTTTCGTAGTGGTATACAGTGAGTATTAAAGGGCAGATTAGAAGTCAGGTTTCATTGAATGACTGGACTTGGAGAGTGGAGTTTTGCTGTCAGCATTTAACGATCCTGTGCTTCTCCCTTAAACAAAAGCCCATCTTTTTAAACATCAGTATTCTTCCAGTGTTTCTGTTTGGCTGGAAGTCATAGAATAACACTGTCTCTAAAGAATTAAAGTTTTGGGTCACCCCAAAGGGCAATGAAGAGTTGCACAGTGGATGTGAGCAGGCTGCAGCCTGTTACTTGTGAAAAATGGTAGTCATAGAGGAGCATACCCAAAGAATGTAAACACCTTGAAGGAAAGGGTTATTTTTGATGACATCTTTGTATTCTCAGGACCTGGCACATAAGAAAAACAATAAATATTTGTTGAATGAATTAAGTTATAGAGGAAAAGAGGCATAAAGAATATTATCGGAGATACATATGTATAGCAAAGGAGGTGGACTGGTCATGAAGTGAGAGTGAGAGATAATTGATGTGTATTCTGCATTAGTATTCACCCAGCACTGAGATCTAGACCAGGAGTCAAATCTAAAGCTGGCAGAGGTCCATGTGGGCCACACACTCCAGAATACTGCCTGAACTAGATTAAAATGTAATTGGAAAATATTTAATAGAATAAATAAAAATATGATAAAACATAGATGATATTATATTTTAAAACTAAGTCAATATGCACTTCAAAGATATCCTCATGTATGGATTGGTGGTCTCCATTTTTATTTGTGTTTGACATTACTAAGCTAGAGGAGAATCTCTGTGGAGGATTTATGGGAGGAAATGGATAAGAATTGCACAGGATAAGAAAGAGAAGATGGGTTGCACCAGTATCAGTTGAAAGATTATCAAAAACATCACTCATCTGTCAAAGCACATTGGTAGAAGGCCTCTAGTGGAGCAACCCAAGGGTCTTGGCCCTATTCTGTTTGATATTTTTATCAGAATGGCTATTGAAATGTATATATGACATAAATCTCAGAGGGATAAGTATCATATTATGTGGCAGAGTCAGTTTTTCTTTGGATTTTCTCTTGGAATAAATCTGAAAAGATGAATTTTTAAAAGAATAAATGTAAATTTTCACACTTAGACCCCCAGAGTGGGGGTCTTGAATCAGTAGTATGATATGGTAGAAGAAATAAACAGACAGAAAACACTAGGATGATTTTAAGTCAGAGATGTTCAACATGAGGCCTCCAGGAGTATTATGATTGCAAATTAAGGAATTTGCCTTCAACCAGATTAAAATGTAATTGGAAAATATTTAACAAATAATAAATAATTAGCAAAGAAACACATAGTAAGTAATTAATAAATGTTGTCTAACTGATTGACTGTCTACCCTATAGCACCTTTAACTTCAGAGTGGCACCCACTACTCCCCTCTCCCTACCCCCAGATGGAGGCAGCTATGGTCATAATGGATAGAGCTCTGGGCTTGGAATCAGGAAGACCTTAGTGTAAATCTGGCCTCACACCCTCATTATCCTAGTGACCTTGGGAAAGTTTACTCATTTCTATTTTCTCAACTGTAAAATGGTGATAACAATAGCAGGGTTGTTGTAAACTGTAAAGGATCCAAAGAGATAATATTTGTAAAAGTATTTAGCACAGTTCCTGGCACATACTAAATGCTCCATAAATATTTCTTTCTTTCTTTGTATCTCTAAAGTAGGGTATTTACTATCTTTTTGTCATAAATTTTAACCATTATGCTTCCTTTCTCAGAATCTGCCTTGATGCTTTCTGTGGAATACAAAACACATTGTATACTTCTTCCCAATCTGCAACTCATGATCAATGTTTAAGAATCACAGGCTTTTGAAGTAGGAACCCAGCCTATTGAATAAGAATCTCCTCTACAATGTGTCTCTTTTGCTTGACAACATCTAGTAAGAGGCATTGATCAGTATATCTCAAGGCCAAATTAGTTTGGGAAATTCTACTTTCATCAATTAAAACAAATGTTTTATTCTGATTTCAATATGAAATAAAGTCAATTTCCATATGTATGTATATAACTTATATATAACAAAATATAAATGATCCTGTAGGAAATTATTTCCATTTCATACTGCTTGCTTTTAAAAAAAAAGAGGATATATAATAAATGTCACATATTACTTTTAAAACTGCTCTGCTTGTCTGTCTTTCTTCTAAACTTTCTTCTGTATTCTCCTCTGCATTTTTATGATGCTTTAATGGCCATCTTTTGGCATCACTATAGCTAACTTTCCTTCCAACCCTCCATCAATCATTTTTCAAAGGAGGACTGATTCCCAGAAAGATTAAACCACTACTTGTCCGAAGTGTCCCAGGAATAGTAAGAGGCAAATCTGGGACTCGTGGGACTTGAACTTCAATCTTTTGACTTCAAGTCCAACATTCTTTCCATCATGTATTGCAAATGTACTTTTCTCGTATTTATTTGCAGTTCCCAGCTAGCTGTGTTCTGGATGCCTCTTGGACACTGGAATTAACAACTAACTCCATTTGGCAACCATTGTGATATAATGGAACAACACTTGTAAAAGAATAAGGAGACCTGGGCACTATTCCAATTTCACCTTTTGACCCAAAGCAAGTCTCTTTTCATCTCTAGCTTCAGTGTCCTCATATAGGAGACAAAGGGTTTGGATTACATGAAGTTTAAAGTCTTTTTCAGCTTCAGCATTTTACGATTTTGGGTGAGGAGATTTGTGTAACACTTTTCAGTCAGAAAATCTCTTACCACTCCAGGCTATCCTCCACTTTGCTGTCAAAGCAACCTGCTTAAAGCACAGGTCTGACCATCTCAATTGGCTACTTAATCCAACAAACTCAACTCTTTGTTACCTTGAGGATCAAAAATAAAATCCTGTTTTCTTTTTAAAGTACTTCAAAACTTGTCCACTCCTTTCCCCCTCACACACCACTTTCCAGTTTGTTTGTTTGTTTTTTTCTTCTCCTACATATGCTCTATGATCTAGCCCACTGGTCCCTTTGATGTTCCTCAACCAAGACATTCTATCACCTGAATAGAGGAATTTCTACTGGCTATCACTTGGGCCTAGAGCTCTCTTCCTCTTGGTCTTCTTCAGGACTTGGCCAAAATCTCACCTTCTGCAAAAGATCTTTACCAACTTTCTTAATTTGAAAGCCTTCACTCTGCAGTTATCTCCATTTTATCATGTCTTACCTTGTTTGTACTTAGATGTTTTCATCTTGTCTCCCATTAGACTGTGAGCTTCTAAAAAATAGGAATTGTTTTTGCCTTTGTAGTCTTTGCATATCTGCAATTTAGTACAGTGCCCATTCAGAATTCAGAATTCAAAAATGCTTGTTGACTTGACTAGATACATTATCTCATTTGATGACTCCAACAACTTCATGAGTAAAAATACTATTTTCTTATTTTTACATATAAGGATGCTAAAGCCCAGAGAAAGGTCAAGTGTTTATTTTTCATTGTATCTCTCAAGACCCATAAACATTTCCTAAGTTACACAACTACTAGGTATTAGAGTTAGTATAGTCTTAAGCCTAGATCTTCTGAGTCCAAATCCAACCTCATTTCCTCTGTACAAAGAGCTCTTAACCTGGGATTTGAGAACTTCTGAGATTATATATATATATATATATATATATATATATATATATATACACTTGAATCTATATGTATATAGATACACACAGCTGTATTTATATATACATATGATTCTTTATATGTATGTTTTTATAACTGTATTTTAATATGATCGATCCACTTTGTAATCTTACAGAAGGACAACATTTTTGCAAACACAAAACATACAAATTCAGATACGTGTAACTAACAATAAAAGGAGGAAGATACTTATAATAAAAATTTGCAATTATGCATTAAATCTCTGCCATTTTCCTCAGGTATAATAAAGTCTTGCAGAAGTTAGACTTTTTCTTGCTCTGAGAAGCATTACATTGTTTTTCACAAAACATAAACTCCCACATCAGTCTTTAGATTTCTCACTTGAAATAAATTGTGTCCACATCAGAGAAGTGCTTCTCTTTGGTTATTAATAATGGCCTCAAAGTACAAGAGTAGTGATACTGATAGTTCTGATATGCCAAAGAAAAATTATAAAGTGCCTAGGTATTTTTTTCCATTCATTCATTTATTTACTTAATTCTGTGCATTTTTCCATGGTTACAAGATTCATGCTCTTTCCCTCCCCTCCTTCCATCCCCTCCCATAGTCAACGCACAATTCCACTGCATTTTACATGTGTCACTGATCAAGACCTATTTCTATATTATTGATATTTGCACTAGGGTGATCGTTTAGAGCAGTGATTCCCAAAGTGGGCGCCACTGCCCCCTGGTGGGTGCTGCAGCAATCCAGGAGGGCGGTGATGGCCACAAGTGCATTTGGGGGCGGTGAATAACTGTAAGGGGGTGGTGATAGTATGTGACAAGGGGCGCTAAGTAATATTTTTTCTAGAAAGGGGGTGGTAGGCCAAAAAAGTTAGAGAACCCCTGGTTTAGAGTCTACATCCCCAATCATATCTCCATCAACCCATGTGATCAAGCACTTGTTTTTCTTCTGTGTTTCTCCTCCCACAGTTCTTCCTCTGAGTGTGGCTAGTTTTCTTTCTCATAAGTTCCTCAGCCTTGCTCTGGATCCTTGCATTGCTGCTAGTAGAGAAGTCCATTACATTCGATTGTGCCACAATGTATCCATCTCTGTGTATAATGTTCTCCTGGTTCTGCTCTTTTCACTCTGCATCAATTTCTGGAGGCCATTCCAGTTCACATGGAATTCCTCCAGTTCATTATTCCTTATAGCACAATAGTATTCCCTCACCAACAGATACCACACTTTGCTTATTCATTCCCCAATTGAAGGGCATCCCCTCATTTTCCAATTTTTTACCACTACAAAGAGAGCAGCTATAAATTTTTTTGGACAAGTCTTTTCCCCTATGATTTCTTAGAGATACAAACCCAGGAGTGTTATGGCTGTATCAAAGGGCCCTTTGGGCGTATTTCCAATTTGCCATCCAGAATGGTTGGATCAATTCACAACTCCATCAGTAAGTGCCTAGGTATTTTGTACAAGAAATACTTCTCAATAATAAGGTCTGTTATTGTGCACGATTTTTGAAAAGAGTCATTATGGGAAGGATCTTACAACATATTGATTCCATAAAATAAGTATTCTAACATATTCATTTAAAAATTATTCTGAGAAAGGACTATAGATTTTATCAAATTAGCAAAGGGGTCCATGACCAAATGGTTAAAAGCATTCCTCCCAATGCAGTATTGTATCTCAGATGGGTAGAGCGAGTTACTGTCTCACTATGGCCTTAACTCAGGAAAATTTTCAGGAAGAAAAACAAGCAGATTCCTCTAAATTTTACTTTAGTATTTCTTTAGTGAGCAATATTTTCAAGACAAACTATTTTCAAGACATACAAACTCAGGACATTCCTGACCTTTTATAAATAATTCCTACTTTTAAACATTTATTAATGAATGTTCTAGGATCCAGGTTAATTAGTCAACAGGGCTCAAGGATGCTTAAACAGAAGGAAACAATTTGGAACTATGCAGTGACTTGAGAGTAAAAACCACCTCTCTCCTCCACAATGCCTGGAAACTTAGAAGCAGGCTCTCTGGTATGAAGATAGAACACCAAATGTCAGCAGAATCATCATCTTCGCATTTCTTGCTTTCCTGTGCCACTGAGGCCAGTTTTAAATACAGTGATCACTTCTGATTGGAACATTGTAGGCACATTGCCTCTCAGTAAGCTCCCATATTGTATAGCGATGGGTAGGTATGATTTCTGGTATTAGTAAGAGCAATGAGGGACTGTGACTTAGACGTAGACATGGGAAGCACAGGCTTTTTTGAATCAACAAACAATTATCCAATTGGTATTTTGTGGTTGTCATTGTATCTATGAACTTATTTAATGGCCTAGAATCCAAAAGTCTATCAGGGAGATCTGTTTTCCTACTTGACTCATCCAGATTAGGGATACCACGCCAGAAGAGCAGATCATCTAAAACTGAGGCTCTGGAAAAGGGAAGAGAACAAGAAATAATCTAATACAGCAGAAAAAGAGCTGGGACTAGGGATAAACTGTAATTTAGATCTGTCCCAGATATCATGGAGGAGGGGACAGAAAAATGCATTTCTTTTCCATTTCTTATTTACTGTGGTATTCAGTGTCTGGCACAGTCCCCCTCCCTATAATGAGTGTTATTGTCAATGATGATGGTAATACATTATGAGATGTAAAATGAATAATTTTGATTATGTTAAATTTAAAAGGTTTTATATGAACAAAACCAATGTAACCAAGATTAGAAGGGAAACAACAAAATGGGGGGTGGGAGGATTTTACAGCAAATTTTCCTAATAAAGTCTCATTTCTCTAATATATAGAGACTAGAGTCAAATTTATAATACAAAGTATTCCCCAATTGACAAATGGTCAACAGGCAATTTTCAGATAAAGAAATCAAAGATATCTATAATCATATGAAAAAAAATGTTCTAAATCACTCGATTAGAGAAATGAGAATTAAAAGCCTCTGAGGTAATCTCAAACCTAGTAGACTTGCTAATATGAATGTAAAGGAAAGTAATAAATCTTAGAGGAGACTGACAAAATTAGGATACTAATGCATTGCTGGTAGAGTGGTGAACTGATCCAATCATTCTGGAGGATTCTTTGGGTCTATGCCCAAAGGACTATAAAAATGTGCACACCCTTTGAAGCAGTAAATACTACTACTAGGTCTATATCCCAAAGAGATTTTTTTAAAGGGGAAAAAGGACTTATTAGTACAAATATATTTATAGTGGCTGTTTTTTTGGCAACAAAGAATTGGGAATTGAGGAGATTAAGGAATGGCTAAACAAAGTATGGCACATGATTGTGATTGAATACTATTGCACTATAAGAAACAATGAGCAGGATTATTTCAGAAAAAAACTGGAAAGACCTACATGATCTGAAACAGAGTGAAGTAAGCAGAACCAGGACAGCATTGTAATAGCAGTAGTGTATTGTGATTAGCCATGAAAGATTTAGCTATTCTCAGCAATATAATGATCTAAGACATATCTGAAGGAATTATTCCTAAGAATGCTATCCACCTCCAGAGAGAGAACTGATGCAGTACCAATGCAGATTGAAGCATAATATTTTTCCACTTTATTTTGTGTGTTTTTATTTTGGTTTTATATGAGTATTCTCTCACAACAATGACCAATAAGGAAATGTGTTTTGCATGATCATAAATGTGTAACCTAGATCAAATTTCTTGCCATCTTGGGGATGGGGAGGGAGAATAAAGGAGCGAGGGAGACAATTAGGATCTTATAATTTCAGAAAATGTTTGTTGAAAATTGTTATTGCATGCCATTGGGAAATTAAACTACAAAAATATGATGATGGTCATGATGATGAGAATAGCACTATAGTAACTATACATTTTATAGGATCATAATCTAATGGTGAAGAGACATGGACAATGGGGAGTACTGAAGAAGAAAGGTTTGGGGAACAAGGATGATGGTGAAATTCTATCATTTTAAGAATTGTATGCAAAGTTTAATCCCTAACAAGAATAATGTTTATTTCTAACCTATATGTGGAAAGGAAGTCCATTTCTTTTTGTCCAATGTTGGACAATAAAGATTATTCTTATCATTCACTAGAGCAAATAATTTATGATGAAAGTTAACTTTTGGAAATTTTCAAGTCTAGGTCCATAGTCAACACAGTCAGTCAGTTTGAATTGACTAATTAAGAACAGATGAATTTTCTAGATGCGGAGTTCATGGAGGTAGGCACCATGTTTTATTTATCATTGCATTTCCCCACCAACTGAGGATTAAATGAGATAATATCTGTAAAGGATATCATAGTGCCTGGCATGTAGTGGGCACTTAATAAATGTTTATTCCCTGTCTTCCCAAAAACTAGTATAATGCAAAGAAAGAACATTTATTAAATGTACAGGAAAGCTGTCAAAATAGCTGCTTGATGGAATTGACCTATTGATTTTAATCACCTGCTTGACTGAGTCCAAGGAATTGACCCATTGTATGAGTGAGGTAGTGGTTCTCTAGAGATAGCCTTGAAATCTCCATGAAAGAAGATGTAGCCTAAATGTTGAACAACATGATTTCTGGAGACCTTGAAAGGCCACTCTGTGGTTTGGTTTCTATATTCTTTGTGCAGGAAGCAAAGAGAGAGTTCAGAAGCAGACGGGTGTTGGTTTACCGTAGCTTGCCAGCCAATTTTCTGTCTTTGTCAGTTGGGCCAAATGCCTTCAAAATTTCCTCTCCTGATTCAGTTTTACCATAAACCCCAGTCAATGGAATTGCCTGGTATGCTTGCTATTAAAAAAAAAAATTGGCTCCTTTTACCCTAGAGAAAGGGGAGCTGGAGGTCAAAGTGTAAATCTTCTTTGGAATGTGGTTTTTGCTTTTCAGATCTTAAGTTCCTGAGGGAAAGAGAGACAAGATGGGAGCTCTTTTGGAAGTTCTACAATTTGGAAGAAATACTGAGAAGAATGTTGGAAAGAAATGTCTGCTTAAGTGGCTTCTTCCCACCACAGAATAAGAAAACAATTATGCATCCACCACCACCCCCACCCACCCACACATACACACAACTTTCAGTTCTCACTAGATTTTATTACTCATTTCCATCTCTGATGACAGCTTTGATATAAGGCTGCTGTCTTTCTCCCATCACCCTCAACTAAAAATCACCAGCTGATGTCAAATTGGTCATCTGGGCCGTAGTCCTTTTCCAGCTTTCCAATAAGATGGTAATAGAATACTTTATAGTAAACCAATAGAGAAAGTCTTCCCTTGGTTTTTCTGGATGGTGCATTTTTCAACGATATGTACATCCCTGAGACTTTTCATCATTTTCCATTGTTATTCATAACAAGGTCCATCTCTGCTTTTTTGGAAGTTGGAAGTTATCCAAAATGCTTTGACTCTTTTTTTTTTCTTTCTCCTACCCAGAGATGACAAGGATTCCACATTACAGTGGTGGGGATTAGCAGATCTGCTGAATCAGGACTGCAGTCTAGGCTTGGGAAAGGCTAAGCAAACCCAAGAATAAATGTAAATTTTTTTTCACCATTACATGTTAGCACCTTACCTGTAATTTTTAGTCTAAAACTCTGAGAGGTTAAGGAATTTGCTTAGGTTACTTACACATACCCAGAGGCCAGAAGTAAGAGTAGGCCTGACCCAGGAAGATCAGAGTCAAGACAGAAGAAGGGAGAAGGCAGCAGATGAGCAGAAAGAAAAAAAGGTCCTTGAAAATATTGGAAGTCAACATCTACAATATCAGATGGGATGTCCTATAATAATACAAGTCTTCATTTACATAGTGCTTTATCTTTCATAAAGTACTTTCCTCACAATAGCTCTTGGAAGGTAGGTAGCACAAACATTATTATCTATATTTTACAAAAGGAGAAACTGAGGCTCAGGGCAGTCACACCTTTTTGCACAAGTTCAAGAAGCTGGTAACTGACAATACCTGAACCAGCACCAAGATATTCTGACTCAAACTTTGTTACTCTTTCCACTATGTGACATTTCCTCTTTTATATGATTTTTTTTCTTCCTGGATTAGGAGCCAATTTCAGGACACAGCCAGCCCAGATCCTGCAGGTGACAAAAGATGAGTCATATTGGAGCAGGAATAAGTAGGTTAATCTGGCTTGAGTGGGGATTGTAAGATCAGAACTAAGTCCAGATTCCTCCAAGAAGATTATATTCTTATGGTATACTGGATAAATATGGTCCATTTCCAGTAGCTCTGCAGAGGGGGACAAACCCAGGTAAAAGTGGAAAATTAAATAATGTTCTTCCTTGTCATGCCCTGTCTATGGTGTACAATGCAGCATATATTCTTGTATGGGCATGGGTGTAGGAAAGCAATGCAGGGTAGTGGAGAGAGTGTGGGTTTTGGAGTCAAAAGATCTGGACTTGTATCCAGCTCTTCTCTTAAATACCTCTATGACCTTGGGCAAATCACTTAACCTTTCTAAGACAGTTTTCTCATCTGCATAAAGAATGGGTTGGACCAGATGGCCCCTTTGCTCCATTCAAACTATTAAATATATGAGCTGAAACCTGAGCATCTTTGGAGTCCCTTTCTATCTCTGAGATGCTTGTGAACCTGTTTCTTGCCTTTCATGGGACTGCCCTGTGGACCCAAATTTTCCATTTTATTTTCTCTATGTACAAGACTTGCTCTTCTCAACTCCTCTATAATATCCTCTGCAGGCTGAAAGCCTCTCTTCTTTCATCAAAACTTGTTTCTACCTGGGTCCATGTGTCTGTTAGATGTCTTTGAAAAAAGAGGGGATTTTTAAAATTTTCATTTTTCTTTGGGTTCCTTTGTAATTCTATGAATTTTATTTTATACATTTAAAAACATTATTCTGAGAAGGGATCCATTTGACTCATATTGCCAGAGGAGTCCATGATACAAAAACTATATCAGAATCCTCTCAGTACTACAAAGAAAAATGAAATAGTGAAAAATATGTTACATTCAGAGTCAAGGATCAGGGTTCAGTTTTTTAAATTGTTATTCAGTCATGTCCGACTCTTTTGGGGTTTTCTGGTCAAAAATACAGGTGTAGTTTGCCATTTAATTCTCCAGCTCATTTTACAGATAAGGAAACTGAGGTGACTTACCGAGGGTCATAGAGCTAGTGTCTGAATCCAGATTTGAACTCGGAAAGGAAATCTTTCTGACTCTAGGCCTGGAACTCCATCTACTGTGCCATCTAGATGTCCACTTATTTAAGCTATCTGCTCTTCAATTTTTCTTGTAATCTGTACATTGTAAAACAGGGATGCTACTTGTGCTACCTGCCTCTCAAGGTTGTGAAGAATGGGCTTAGGGATAGGAACTGGACCTGTGATTCTAGAGAACTCCTAGTGGAGAAAATACCTTCTACCAATACACATTGACACCTTGCCTAAAATTTATTGTCTTAAAAGAATTGTCAAGCACAGTGAGAAGTTTTGATTTGCACCAGATCACATAGACACTGTGGAAAATTAATATTGGAATGGAATATTTTTGAGAATGAAAATGGTATTGAAATGGTTCCTCTTTTGACTTCCAAGAATAGTTTGATTTTAAAACTACACAACAAGTCTCCTCAGGGCTATAGAAGGGCGTTAGAGCTGTTCTTTTGTCTAGATCTTTACAGGAAGAGTAGAGATCTGTTCCTTGTTTATTTCTATTTCTATCAATCAGCATTAGCCACTACGTTGGGAAGCATGAGCTCTGCAGTCAGTCTGGCAGCTTCTGATCTTTGATTCCACTCTCCGTGTGACTGTTCTCCACCCAGAGATGTTCTGAGGAGGAGTGATGATATGAAAAACGACATATATTGGTTTCACTTTATGGGTCTCTAGCACCTGCCTGACTACCTAGCTGCTTCCTTTGGTCCCTCTCTCTGGCCCAGCTCTCCTGCCTCTCTGCTTAGTTGCTCTCACTTAAGCCTCTGTTCTCTCTGTGGCCCAGACTGACTTCCTGGCTGCTCCAGTTCATGTCTTGCTGTCTCTTAAGCCCTGGCTTTCTGCCCTGCTCAAGTTCAGTGGCATCTGTTTGGACTGTGAGGGAATCCATTGATTAGTTAGATTTTCCTTGAGCAGCAGATTCATTAATTAATATTTCAAAACTAAAAATACAACCTCCAGAGAATTTCATTCATTACAACATAATACATGTGTCAAAGGTAAGTCTTCCAGGTGTCAAGACCAGTTCACTACTATGCTATATATTCTTTCATATGAGGAAATCATTGTAAATTATAAAGTGCCATAGAGTTCTGAGAATTATTTGAAACTAATTTATACTAAGCCACTAATAACCAAAGTGTATATAACCGGAGAGAATGCCTTACCCCACATGAATGAAAGAAGCTTCAGAGTTGAAATTTCAAGCCAATGTAGCAAATATTTTCAGATAGGGACTTTCCTGGTGCCCCTTTAATTCCATCACAAATTTGATCACTTAGGTGTAAGGATAGCCTTATATTAGTTTTTTTTTTTCAGATCTAGGAGTTAAATTTGGTGAAGATTAAAAGGAGGGGCAGGGAAAATGTTAAAAAGCTTTCAAAATCATGCCATAGGGGTGGTTTAAGGAATCATTCATTATAATTATATCTATCATTTAGAAATCACTTTAAGATGTGAAAGCATATTGTGTCCGTGTTGTTTCATTGGTCCCTTACAGAAACTCTGCAATGCAGATATAATTTTTATCCTCATTTTCAGAGAAGAAAACCAAGACTAGGGGGCCTGGATTCAGGAGGATCTGAGTAAAAAAGTAGCCTTAGACACTAGCTGCGTAACTCTGGGTAAATCATTTAACCCTGTTTACTTCAGTTTCCTTATCTGTAAAATGAACTGGGAAAGGACATGGTATGCCACTCTGGTATCCTTGTCAAGAAAACTCCAAAAAAGGGGTTATAAAAAATCAGACAAGACTAAAAAAATGACTGAACAAAACAACAAAAAGAGGGATTTAGCGATTTGCCATGGGTCACACAGTTATTAAATATCTGAGGTGGGATTTGAACTCAGATTGTCCTAATTCCAAATCCTTTACTCTATTGACTACACCACCATGTATCTATCTCTAAGATGTCTTATTGCATGATTCAAACCACAAATGTTTAAACAGGAAAATAAAGGACATAGACCAGTGATGGTGAACATTTTAGGGACCAAGTTCCTCATATGAATGTGGTGAGCCTCCCTCTTACCCCAGACAGGGGAGAAAGGAAGTGCTCCCATTAGGCTGCTGGGCAGAGGGGTAGATGATGAGAGAAATGTTCACAGGTTTGGTGGAGAGGGGGAAGGGAGCTGCCCCCTCCAGCATGGTTCCCCAACATGGACATAGAGGGTGTGTGTTGGTGGTTTCCATTGTTTTAAAGAATATCAAATTGAAGAAAGAGTAGATTTTGGTCCTAGAGAGCAGAATGAAGAACAATGAATAGAGGCTGCAAAAGGGAATACAAATAGCCTTGAGGTAAAGAAGAATTACTTAAGAATTCAAAAGTGGAAAGGACTTCTTTGAAAGGTTATTTTCACTACTGTGGCTAGAAGTCTCTATTTAGGGGCTGAATGAGTACTTAAAAAAAAACCCACTTATTTAATTAATTAATTAAGAATCTTTTTCCATGGTTCCATGATTCATATTTTTTCCCTCCCCTTCTCCCTCCCTCCTCCCTGAGCTGACGAATGATTGCACTTGGGTTTTACATATATCATTGTTCAAAACCTATTTCCATATTATTAATATTTGCAGTATAGTGATCATTTAAAGTCAACATCCCCAATCATATCCCCATCGAACCATGTGATCCATCATGTTTTTCTTCTGTGTTTCTGCTCGCTCCCACAGTTCTTTCTCTGGATGTGTGAATGACTACTTTTGGGAGATGTTACAAGATTCCTATACTGGAACCGTTTGGACTAGCTGCCCTTGAAGCCCCTTCTCACTCTGATTCCTCTGTGCTTTCATTTTTTTTTTCATCTATAAAATGGGCATGTTAATACTTTCTTCTACCTCCCTTGGAGCTGGGACTCTCCAGGCTTTTAAATTACAAAGCACCTCCTGTAGATTTTCACTTGACTCCAGGCTACTTATTTAGCCTTTTTCTGTGAGCTGGGTCTAATGGGGACTGCAGATTGGAGTCTACTACTTTAATTGAAAGGATTATAGATTGCCCAGAGTTTGTGGTGCACAGTATGTGAGAACAGCTCACACTGGATGCTATTTATTTTGTGTTCTGAAACAATTTTCAGTGGTAAGGAGCAGACAGCCCCCAAAGCTGGCTAATTAGTGGGTTTGCTTGTATTTGTTTCCTGCTACAGTCTATTGCCTAATTGCAAGCCAAAACGAAAGTCAGACTTCTGACTACTGAGTTGGGTTTCTCTCTGCCACATTACAACAGAGAGAGTGTTGGTAGGAGCCTCTGTCTAGGATGGAAGGCAAGAATGTAATTGTTTCCAAACTGCAGGTAACCTTAAACCTTTACACTGACTTCTCTTTTCTCCCTAACTGGATTGATCTGGGTGAATGTGTATTATAAAGTGCTGTAATTCTGTTCTTTTGGCATGCTTTCACACAAATAAGAAACCGGGTATAATACTGGCTGAATTACATATGAAAAGACTTGCTGCCTCAAAGGCACAATGGAGAATAATTTGATTCAGGAAGCAATTTTAGGAACCCCTTGAATTCTGATCTCTTCCAGACTAAGAGTCCAATGAAGACTTTTGTGTGTGTGTGTTTTTTTAGTGGGGGAGGAGAGGGTTGGAGTGGTACAGGGAAGGTCATGTAAAAGAATATGATCATCATAACTGTGATGTGGTGAATTAAATATTGGACTTGTGGCCCCCTGACCTGACTTAGAGTCCTAGATCTATCACTCCTAAGTTGTGTCATCTTAGATGAATCAGTTTATCTCTTGGAGACACTTTTCACTCCCTTTCTTACTGGGCTGTTTTAATAATCAAAGGAAATAGAGGATAGAAAAAGCTTAGTAAATTAGAAAATATGCATTATGTAAGAATAAATTAGCATTATTATAATTAACTTCCTGGTTTTTGAAATCTACTTAAGCAATAGCTTCTGTCATTCCATTTTTTTATACTTTATTTATCAATATGTGTGGAAAATATCTAACCTTTAAATAAAATCCAATTCAATTAACTGTTCTGGACTCATGCCAAACCTAACTGGTAAGCTGGCTTTAGAACTTTAAAACTGTCAGCACCAAGATGAATATCCACGTCAGAACATAGCTCTGTGCTGATTGTCTTTTGGCAAAATGGATTCTGATAGAATCCAGTGGGTTTGGGGGGTAGGTAGGCAGAGAAAGGGGAACCAGGCTGTTTGGTGTATATGTAAAACATGAATTTGGGTGTTATTTGAACAGTTATTATTCCTTCCTTCCAAAAATAATCTCCCATGGAAACTTCAATTGTTTCCATAATTTAGTAGAACATCATGTTGCAAATATATTAATTTAATTTTGAAAAATATTACTAAGTTAAAATTATAATATATTGTTGGCCTATGGTTAGGTGCCTTTGCATTTTATAGTAACTTTTTTTAGTCTATAGCAATGATTCCCAAAGTGGGCGCCACCGCTCCCTGGTGGGTGCTGCAGCGATCCAGAGAGGCAGTGATGGCCACAGGTCCATTTATCTTTCCTATTAATTGCTATTAAAATTTAAAAAAATTAATTTACGGGGGCTAAGTAATATTTTTTTCTGGCAAGGGGGAAGTAGGCCAAAAAAGTTTGGTCTATAGGAAGTTTCTGTTAGGTCTTAACTTGGAAAATGGCAGCTTAACACAATATTAAATAAATGATATTTGCTAAAATAATTGAAAATCTTCCTTTCTTTTCTCCAATATCTAGAGGCTAACTTTCTCCTTCCTTACACCTCAGATCCTAAAATAAAATCATGGGAAAATAAAATAGATTTCCCTTTTTCCCATTCCCCATGCCCACCATTTCCCCCTTATTTCATATTTATTAGCCCTTTCTCCACAACCCTGAATACACAAACATATTTACAAATGTGCCCTTTAACCAAAAAGGTTGCTGAATTTTCTTTTAACTTCTAGATTACCCTGTGGTATATAATATTTCAACTAATCATTTGCCATCTTTAATTGCCTTTTTAAATTTATTCAATGAGAGACTGACGTGAGCTTGCATTATGCCTGAAGAATACTATGATGCTAAACAACACTGACCAAACTGGTTGACAAGAACAAAATTCAATAAGAATTGTCCTTTGGTATCTTTCAGAATCCCACTCTCCCCAACCATCTTGACCCCTTTCCTTTCTCATAAAAACAAAAGCAAAGGGAAAAAAAAACACAATATCTCAGTTACCTGGCAAAACTCAATCCTATTACTGTGAATTCTATCCAACTGCTTCCTATTTGTAGACAGTCTCTGTTTTCTCTTAGTCTCTCTCTTCCCTAATCCTTTCTCTCTATTTCTCTATCTCTATCTCTCTGTCTCTCTCTATGTCTGTCTTTCTTTTTCTTTCCTCCCTCTCTTCTTCCTCATTCTGCCTATGTCTCTCCCTCCATTTTCCTTTTTATCTCCTTCCATGTGTCCCTCACAATGTTCCTTGTCGAGAAGGTAACACAACCATTTTCATGGCTTAATAATGATAATAATTATAACTAGTATTTCTATAGGGATTTAAAGTTCCCTGATTTTTATGTGTTATCATGTGATTCTAACAACATTTTGAGGAACTAGGAGTCAATCTGCTAACAAAGCTTCTCATCATCTCTAGACAACTATAAAGAAATCTTTCTCCCATTCCCTTTCCCTTATTTTCCTCCTCCTTTCATCTCTTCCTTTTTTTTCTCTTATAGGTAGTTTAAAAATATTTTAGGCTCCTTGCTATCATCATTCCTTCACATGTAATAGCACTTTCCAATTTATAAAACTGTTCTATGGCATGGAATTAGGTCTCCTAAAGAAAATAAGGTATTCATAGACATTATTTTATCTTTCAACTCATTTTTTAAAATGATGTTTCCATATGCTGTCCACATTTTAAAATAAAAAAGATTATGCATAACTTTGAAAACATGGGAAATTCCCACTAGGTGCCTTCCCTGCCCTTTCTCACAGCAAAGTACTTTTTTTGTCTTCATTTCTAATTGTAGTCTCTCTATAACAATCATAATTTCTTCTTTTATCACCTATAATCTTCTCTCCTGACATTAATGAACCTCAAGCATGGCTCTGATCAAAGACCAATGACTTTCTTCTCTCTCTTAAAAAAACAGATCCTTAAGCCATGATTCTAGTCACCATAAAGTTAGCTTTTGGCAATAACCATTTGCTTTTAATGTTGTCTTTTCTTTGTCTGGAGAGTTGTGTGGCTAGGCTCTGCTCTAAATTTGGATTGATTCAACAGCTGGCTTCCATAGCTCGAGAGATACGTGAGGTTTTTGTTGTACTCTCTCATAGTGGTAATAGAATGTCAGAACTGGAAGGGACCTTAGAGATCAATTAATTCAAAAACATCCTTTTTTGGAAGAGGAAACTGAGGCCCAGGGAAATGAAGTGACTTTCCCCAAATTATTTGTCTACTAACTGGCAGCTCTGGAACTTCGACCTAGGTTTCTTAATTCCCAATTAGAGATGACTTTCATTCCCTCTGTTATGTTCAACCTGTCATGGTGGGAGGAAAAAAAGTACTCTTCCAGTCCAGTGTGGTCTTTATTGACCTGGAAAATTGAAGGGCATTGGTAGAAGTATCAAACCATATAATTCAATGTAAAACATTAGGTCTTTATTACCATAACTCACAAGGGAAGGCTTGAGGCTTTAAATCATCCAAGAGTAGGAGGAATGGGCTAAGAATACATTCAGATCACAGTTAGGTAGAAAATAAGGATACCACAATATCTTTGGATGGGGCATGATATATAAAGTCTAGTCTCTGGGGAGGTAAGATTGAGGGGTAGGGTGGAGGAAGGTAATTTTCAGATTGAAATGGAAAAAGGAAAGGGATTGATAAGCCATCACCTTCCCAAAATGATGCTCAGGTTGTTCCAGGTTGCCCTTAATCCTCTCTAGTGCGGTACAAGTAAACTGGGGTCCTGTCCCTTACAATAATATCATTCTATGATGCAGAAAAGGGGAAGATATTTTGTAAGAAGGGGAGGAATCTCATTTAGGTCTATTGATTGCCTTCACAGGGTAGGAGGCGATGTTATTAGTAAGGTGGCATAGGAGATGAAAGTGTCTAGACTGAGCAGAAGATTCCAAAAGAGTGGGGGGATATGCTTAGAATCGAGATAAACTGTCATAAGATAGGTCCAGAAAACCAAAGTTTTTTTCCATAACTGAGTAGAGTAGAACTATACTTAAGCCATCCAGTTTAACTTCTTTATTTACATGTAGACTCCCTCCATGTTACCTATCCCCATCCCTGAACAACTCAAAATTGAAGGTTGGATTGCAGATGATTCAAGGTACTCCTAAAACTATAGTGAATTCCCATTGATGTTCTTATATTATAAAGTGAGCTAGTTGGTACAATTAGCTCAGAACAAAAGCAATACCACTATTTGGGTAAAATCAGAGGCCACCAGTTTGGGGGTCCCAAAGGGTAGGAATATAGGTGGATCCAGGAGGGTTAATAGTGATCAATCACATGGACCAAAGATGCTAGTGGCAATCAGTAGCAACTTTATTAAGGGGAGTGAAGACTTTTATAACCATCTGGGTTACTACCCAAATTTTACATACCCATGGTAACAGACAAAGATTTACTTGGTAAGAGATAATGGTTAACAGAGAACCTCCCATCTCATGGGGATTGGAAGATGATGACATCTTCCTTACAGGGATCGGAGGACCAGAGGGCATTCATGAGTTGCATGAAAACACATGTAAAAATTTGTTGGGATATGTCCTAGGTGGAGAAGGCTGGGGATACTCTGGAAAGGTGTGTGGTTTCTTTTATTCAGGGGTTCTATCAATAGGTCCTATCAGGGTAAGAAACTGGCTGACTGGCTAAGAAACTATTCTGTAGTTGTGTAGTGGAAAAGATGCTAAGGAGATGACACATCTCAAAACCTTAGACATAACATAGCCCAAATTCCTTAGCTTACAATGCCTCGGGAGGGCTAGCAATTTGTCTAAGTTCATGGAATTAAGGCAACTACATAATAAGGTCTAGAATCTTCATCTCTTGAATCTTAGTTGACAACTTTCCTCTACAAATAGTCCTTTAGGACAGAAGAGAGAAGCTCAGACAAATCTCTATCCTCCTCAATTTACAGGGCATTAGTTGAGCATTTGCTGATGAGGAGAAGATAGAGACTATCATCGCCTTTTGGATCAGGTTCCCTGGATTGTTGGTTTCTCCAGATTGAAGATCTGTATTTTCTTTAACCTCTGCCATCACATGCAAGTTATCAACCAGAATCATCCTGAGCTTCAGCTACGTAGGACATAAATAAACTTTGAAGAAGTCAGTGATGCCCTGCTGGGTTCTGTATGAGTTGAGCAAGCTGACAGGGGGGATGTGTGGAAGAAGACAGCAATGCCTTCAACTGTAGACAGATAAGCACAGGGGAAATGTCAGCAGACCTGTTAGGAACAGAGAGACACTGGCAGAAATGTGTACTTCCTTAGCTCAGTACTCCCTGCTCAGCCAGTCACGTCTGACTTGTTTGTTTACTTTAAAAGCTTCCCAAAATGGCTGAGCGAGGAAACGTTTCTGCAAAAGATTTGTTTAGAGTTGTTCCCACTGGGAATCACCATGAAAAGTTTGCCTGCCCACTCTTGTGTATATTTACATACCTTCCAGTGTCTATTCTTTTATTGCAGTCTCTCAGCTAGTCAAGTCAGTCAATAAGGAAGAGCACTAGAAAACTAGAGAATGTGGAAGAGGAGAGCAAACAAGATAGTGAAGGGTCTTGTGTTCATGACACATGAGGACTGGTTGAAGGAACTCATTGTGTTTAGTCTCCAGAAGAGAAATCTCAGGGGTACAAGGTAGCCGTCTTCAACTAGCTGAGGGGCAGTCATATGAAAGATGTAGTCTATTTGGCCCCAGAGGGAAGAAAGAACAAAGAAAAATGATAGAAGCTATCAAGAGGAAAAATGAGGCTTTATATAAGAGGAAAATCTGTTAATAATGAAAACCATCAAGAAATAAGATGGACAGCCTAAGCTAGATAAGTACTGGTTGGTTATGTGGAAGAAGAGTTTTGTTTTTGCTTTTTTTCTATTGCAAGGTGGCTAAGATTTTGAGATTATGTATAGCACTGACTGTATGGTCAGCAATAAACACTAGGATTCTTGAATACTGTGTAAGGGATTTAAAAGAAAGAAACATGATCCCCATGCTCAACAGCTTGCATATTGTTAACCCAGTGTGGGCACCATAATTCCATAACTTATAAATACAAACTCTTGTTTTTTCTCAAACTGTGCCTTGTATCCTACTTGTGATGTGGTTCTCTTTTCCATAAAAGAATAAAGTAACATTTCCCTCTCTAAAATATTAAATTATGTATGCATTAAAATATTTGTAAAATACGACACTTTTCTGTAGAATTAGGTTTAGTGACCTCTTTTTTTCTACTTTTATTTTGTTATTTTTATTTAATTGATTTTAAAAATTTTAATCCTTTTATCATGAGGGGAGTCCATATGTCTAGAACTGATAAGCTAGCATCTATGACTCCCATCAACGTATCTCATTCCAGAAAGAATTTTGTAACCAAATTGCATTGGAACTTCTGAATGTCCTGGGTTCAAATACTGCTTTATAACACTTACCAGCCCTATAAAAATGGGTAAGTCACTTGTCCCCTATTATTCTCAGCTGCTTCTTCTGTAAAATGGGTATAACAATATTTGTAGGACCTACTAGACAGCGCTTTTGTGAAGTTCAAATGAAATCATTTGTATTAAATATTAAATAATAAATATAGAACAAATAGTAAGTGTGGCATAGTCATTTTATCAAATATCTTTGTTTGGAGGTTGGGGAAACTTGTCTCCTCTCTTGTTTCCTTAGTAATATATAACTGTTTTTCTTTTAAAAATAGATTTTATTGCTCTCTTTTTTAATAAAAGTGATGCCTAGACACACACACACACACACACACACACACACACACACACACACTCCCTACCTTCTTGCCAGAACTGAACCTTTCTCTTAAAAAAAACAGTGTAAGCAAGGATAACCAATAGATAGAATAAATCTGACAGTGCATGAGATCTCTTTTAATAATCTATCTCATTACAAGAGAATAGAATTTTTCATCATAGTTTTTCAGGACTATTTGTTATTATTATTTGTTTTTTTTTAAGTTTTATTTTTGCCTTTCGTTCCTGCTTCTTAATTAGTTCTGGAAATATTGCCCTGACCCCAACTCCAACTAAACCTTCTTTTGTTATAATGAAAATCAGTTTTAAGAGAGTCCCCAAACCCATTATTTTAGGACTTTCTACACTGTTTGTTGGGCAGGGAGAAGCCACTGAGATCAGGAGAGAGGAAAGTTTGTGGATCTTCAGGCTCTTTGCTCTTTCCACCAGCTTTATGGCTACTTGTGCCTTCCAGCTTCAAGAGAGAAGATAGTCAACATCAGCCCCATTTCAGTTTGCTAAAGGCTGAATAAAACTCTGAAAAGAAGCTGATAAGTTTCATGTCTCTGTCCCCACTTTTCTGGATAGTGGGGGATTTCCCCTTTTGAGTATCTCAAGATCTGGGACTTTCTCTCTTGGCTGAGTAAATTTGTCTCACTCCCAATGGGAGAACTTGTGCACCTCATATTGTTTTGAACAGATTCTCATCTGTGTACTTCCTCTGATTTCTGTTTTGAATGGGTTTCTTTGTTTACTTGCTATGTGTGTTCAGTGCAGAACTGTTATTTGGTGGGAAAGAAGTCAAGTCTTGGAGATAGAGCTTGGAGTCCTCCTTTCCCTGTTAATGATCAGAGGTCAGAAGCTTAGCTTGAATCTGACTGTCTCCCAGACTAATAATTTTTTTTTAATTTTAAACCCTTAACCTCTGTGTATTGATTTATAGGTGGAAGATTAGTAAGGGTAGGCAATGGGGGTCAAGTGACTTGCCCAGGGTCACACAGCTGGGAAGCGTCTGAGGCCAGATTTGAACCTAGGACCTCCTGTCTCTAGGCCTGGGTCTCAATCCACTGAGCTACCCAGCTGCCCCCAGACTAATAATTTTTAAAAGAGCAGAAAAATATAATTCTAGCTCAGCAATCCCTCTCTCTGAGGAGAGCACAGTGGAAGTCTTTGCCCCAACTTCCTTCTTCCTCTCCTGGCAAGAATCACAATCTTCCCTTAAGAAGGGTGGGAGAGAGAAGAAGAGTCTAGAGATCTCTATTCTGCCTCCCTTTGTATTACATGACATCTTATGCTACATGTGGGGAAAATTTCACCACAAAGTTAAATAAAAGCATCCCATACTATGAGGTAAAACTATGGAATCATAGGATGTTGTAATTTGAAGGAACTTTAAAAGTCCTCTTATTTTACAAGTGAGAGTGTTTAAACTCAATGACTTGTTCAAGATCACAAAGCAAAACCTAGGTCCAGGACCCAAGTTATGATTATTAATTATAATAGCATTATTAAAATGACATTTATATAGTCTTTTAAAGATTGCAATGATAATACATTATCTCCTATGAGCCTTAAAATAACCTTGATGCCATAGATATCATTATGTCTATTTTATAGATGAGGAAATCAAGACTCATAGAAATGAAATAACTTGCTTATGTCTACATATCAAATAAACATTAGAGGAAAGATTTAAACCCAAGACATCTGAAAGTCCAATATTTGTACACTATGCCATCATACTTCTGTCAAAATGGTGGGAATAATGGAACCAGAGACCACTATAAAAACCTCACTTCACTGGTAGATTCCAAGCTAAAAATAAGAAATGAGAATGAATGAGATAATGTATATGAAAGTACTTCAAAAACTGTATTTCAGTAGACAAATATAAGTACAGAATTATTAAATTCAAAGGACAATAGTTACCATTGGACTCATCATTATGCCTACTAATCACTGCACAAGAATTGTATTTTATAGTCAATATTTTTCATTTGAAATATTGCCTTATTTCCAATGAACATCATTGAAAAATATAGATTGCAAAGACATTTCCATGAAACCCATCTTTACTCAATCATATTACCCAGGGAAATGTCACTTTGGGGAATAAAAGATGATCCAACAAAAAGACAAATTTATTTTGAAGGTTTAAGCCAAAATTCCTACAAAAATTTCTCATTGAGCTCAATTTTCTAACATGATCCTAAACTTGGATTAATCTTCAAATTCTGAGAATTCAAGTTCTGAAAATTATTGAATGACTTAGAAACATTTCTGTTTCTCCCCCACCTCCTAATATTCAATATTTTTGAGAGTGAATGGAGTAGAATGGGAGAGTCACAGAGCTTAAAGGTTCATTTACTTTTTTTTTAAATCCTTACCTTCTGTCTTAGAATCAATGCTGTCTATTGGTTCTAAGGTAAAAGAGTGGTAAGGGCTAGACAATGGAGTTGAGTGACTTGCCCAGGGTCACACAGCTAGGAAATGTCTGAGGTCAGATTCAAACCTAGGACCTTTGGTCTCTAGCCTGGCTCTCAATTCACTGAGCCACCCAGCTACCCCCAGGTTCGCTTACTTTTGATATTTTATTTAGAAAATGAAGGGGAAAGCAAGTGATGCAAATTTCCTTTAAAAACACAAGTGCAAGATTTTTTTTTAATTGTGAAATAAGATATCTGCCACCAGAGATTACTGACCTTATGTAGTGTTTTTAAAACTTTAGACTTTTGCTTCCTTTCCTTATGCAAGTAACATTTCCAAAGTATGTTTACTTTTCATTCATTAATTTTCACATGATGTCTGCAGACCAGCTATTTATTCATTCAACAATTACTTTATAAGCATGTGCAATACTGAGGAATCTAGACAGGAAAATGAGAGACACCATGCTTTACTTTCATGAGGACTTTAATGTAGAAGGAAGAAAGTGACTTAGAAAGATTCAAAGCTGTACTTCCATATTTTAATGGCTTAATAACTGTCATTCACAGGAAGATTTTATGTGAAAGAACATGAGTCTGTATACTTTTCCCCCCTGCCAAAGGAACTAAGATTTGATATTATTTCTGGCTCTAAACTCTCTCATTTCCCATATAATACTTTTGATAATTTTTTAAAATAATTATTATTTACTTGTTACATTAAAATACCCAGCTAACATCCTCCCTAAACCCTTCTCTCATTAAGGAAGGATTCATTCACCTAAAAGATATATGCATATTTATAATTATGTCTTACTTATTTCTGTTTATCAATTCTTTCTCTGGAGGTTGATATACACAAATCATCCTTTAAATAATATTTCTATTGCCATATATTATGTTCTCTTGGTTCTGTTCACTTTACTCTTCATAATTTCATCTGAGTCTTTCCATGTTTTCCCAAAATTAACCTGTTTGTCTTTTTTTTACCCCATAGTAGTATTCCATAACAATTATGCCCAAAGGGCTTTAAAAGACTGCATGCTTTTTGGTCCAGCAATAACACTCCTGGGTTTGTACCCCAAAGAGAGAGAGAAAATGTTTGTACAAAAATATTTATAGCCACACTCTTTGTGGTAGAAAAAAAATGGAAAATGAGGGGTTGTTCCTTGATTGGGGAATGGCTGAACAAATTACGGTATATGATGGTGATGGAATACTATTGTGCAATAAGGAATGACAAACTGCTTGATTTCTATATAAACTGGAAAGACCTAATGAAATGATGTGGAATGAAATGAGCAGAACAAGGAGAACATTGTACACAATAACTGAAACATTATGGGACGATCAAATATAATAGACTTTACTAGTAATAGCAATGCAATGAATGCAGGGAAACATGGAGAGACATGAGAAACAAAGATATCCACATCAAAAGAAAGAACTGTGGTAGTAGAAATGCAGAAGAAAAACATATGATTTATCATTTATTCATAAAGGTATAGGATTTGGGATTTTGGTTTAAAAGATTACTTTATTACAAAAATGAATAATATGGAAAATAAGTTTTGAGTGATAATACATGTATAACCCAGTGGAATTACTTGTTGGCTCTAGGAGGAGGAGGTAAAAGGGGAGGGAGAGAACACAAATAATATGATCATGGAAAAATACTTTAAAAAAATAAAGGGGAAAAAAGCAATTATATGCCATAATTTGTTTAGTCATTCTCTAATTGATAGTTATGCCTTCAGTTTCCAGTTCTTTGCCACCACAAGGAGAGGTACTATAAATATTTTGGAACATAAAGGTTGGGAATATTTTTTAGTGAGAAGAACTTGGGACACCCATAAAAGAGTGGAGCTTATGAAATGGTCTCTTATAGGTAATATCCTTTTTTAACAATACTATATGGTTCAGTTGGAGGTCTTCAAATACCCATGGAAATTGAGAATCCAGGAGAGCAACAAAGCCAAGGGAATTTCTGATGTTTCAGCAGATCTATGGCCCAAGACTGAGTCATGCACATTTATTTTCTATTCAATACCTAGTTTAAAGTACATAATTTTATAAAGCACATTGCCTTACTCTCTAGGAACTTCTTAATCTTGTCAACCACACCAGAGGAAATGCCAAACTTTTTTTTAATAAGAAAAGAGAAACAAAATTAGAAAAATCCATTTTTCTTTAGATCATCTTTTAATTTTCCCTAGGGAACTGGAGCCCATATCCATACTACACCAAAGTACCAGAGGAAAAGCAAGAAAACACACATGTAATGAATAAACAATTGCTCTGACAATTGTTTTAAAAAAATAAAGAAAGAAGAAAAATGTATAAGGATAAAAAAGTTATTTAAAAACAAATTGACGAGGTCACCTAGGGTAGTAGGAAGAATATTAGATGAAAGTATAAAGGGGCAAAAAATGCTGATGACTCTCCAACAGTGTTTTCCAAGGTTCAGTCTAGAAGCCACAAATACCAATAGAAAGAAAAAGTAAGAAGTTCAATCAACCAACTTGCTGACACATAACAATAATGATAGCTCACATTTACATAGCAGTATATAGTTTTAAAAATGCTTTTCTGTTCATATACCTATACAGTCAGTAATGAAACCATTATCATCCCCATTTTACAGATGAGAAACTTTAGGGTCATAGACCTTAGATGCTTTGCTCACAGTACCACAATTAATCATTGTCAGACTTAAGACATAAACTTAGATCTGCTTTTCATTTTAATATTCTTCCTCCCACACCATGTGGCCTTATCAATTATTTTTTTGTCTTTACAAGGGCAAATGCCCTTTTTCATCCTTTCCTTTAGTTACCCAGTTACGTTTGTAATTGACCAAGATGACCTCATTTGAGAATTATCGAGCTGTCACTGAAGTGACCCTTTGGGAATGAAATAAACACTGTTAGTTAAAATCTCAAAGCTGACTTTTTTCGCACAATGCAATCTCACAGTCTCACTCATACCAATACGAGTTGTCTGCTCATTTCAATCCCTCCAAGAAAATGGGATGAAATTCGTTTTGATTTGTTTTAGCCTCTTTTTTTGGTATGTTCCTTCTTTCAGTTCCAGAAATCATTCTGATGAATGAACCCTAGGAATAAGCCTCTATGTTAAATATTCTCATTGACAAGAATAACTCCATTAAAGCCTTTCAGTTTTGGAGGGCCAACTCATATAATAATTTTATGGCATTATACTTTTGGCCTTCTTTTGCCCCTCCAGCCCTGGCACAGAGCTTAATTGATAAAACTTGAAATTTTCCCACAGTGGGTTGCTTTATATTTTTAATGAGTCTTTCCCTAAATTAATTACTATAAGCTCAACATATTTTAAATTGAAGTAGCTTTAGGGGGTTTTAGTCATAGAAAAATTCAAATTGGAGCAAAAAAAACCCCAAAAGAAATTATATCCACAAAGATTTCACCCATCTCCACAGTCTTCTGACATTGTTGAGAATGGAGTGCTGCTGGCATGCTTAATCGCCTATAACCTTTTCTCCTCACACACAAACTGGGATATTTAATGCAAGGCTCATTTTTAGGAAAATCTTGTGTGGGGCTTGGGAGTGAATTTTAATATATGCAAGCCCACTGCCGAGAATGGTAATGAAGGCACTGTGTCCAATGGTTAGTCTTACATTAAGCACGCTTCAGAAAACAAACACAACTCTTTCCGAATTTCTATTCAACACTGGTGACTGAACATACTCCTAATAAAATGTTTTCACCAAGAAGTAATGAATTCTGAAAGCATGATTACATTTATTTAGGCCACTTTTTGTAATGAAAACTTTTTTCATAGAAGGAAATTGTTCTGTATGAGAAAACTCAATAATTCAATTTTGAAACTGTTTTCTTAAGACCTAGTGAAATGGGTGATATTAAGAATGCTCAATAAATCAGTTTATGAAAATACAATTTATAGCTAGCTACTCTAAATTAGGGTGTTTTCAGTCCAATGTACATGCTTGAGAAGAATTGATTCTCTCTTCCACTTGGAAGACTATTTACTGGTGAGTTTAAATCGTGTGGATTGATGTAGAATAAGAAAATGAGTTGTTTACAACATATTGAGAAATGTCTTCCTAGTCGTGTGGAGGCCACTTCCAGAAACTTCAGGGGACAGAGGGGAAATGTCATTGAACTTCAAATTCACACCCCCTCATCCCTGCTTGGGAACTATTTAAGATACCCATTGAATAGGAGGAAATCGTTCCAGCCCAGCTGTTGCTGCTATCTACAAAGTCTTTAATGGAATTATTTTTCACTCTAAGACCTTTCGGTTGCCACTGACAGAATTATAGCCATGAGGAACTTCTCAAGTTCATTGCTGAGGGAAATTGAAACACGCTGTCTTCTAAGGGAGATTCCCTGCATTACTTTTTACTGATGGTTGTGTATTTTCCAGAGGAATAGTCTCAGTTGAGAATATACATCCAGTCCCTGCTATATGTACAGAAATGTAGTAAGCATAATGAGGTATATAAAGATATATTTCTTGACTTCACAAGATTATAATTTAGATAAGAAAATAAGTCATTCATAAGTATAAAATGAGTTAACAATACAAACTGGCTACGATGCATTCCAAATGGTGAATTGAGCCTGTTAAACTGCTTGAGAGTAGGAAAGGAGAGGATTGATGTGTCCTGCAGTTGTTATATGTCCTACGCATTTGGGGGCAATTATTGTGAAAACATGCAGTAGAGGGATAGGGGTAGAGGCTGAGCTGTGAGCAAGCACCTGGATGGAGACAAGTAAATTGGGTCAGTGTTCAAGAAAAGGGATTTTTTTAGTGCCTCTTGACCCTAGACTGTGATTGTCTGTCAGCTCAAGCAGTGGAAAGGGAGTTAGGGTAAGTCATCAGACATCAGAGGTGCAGAAAAAAATTGCTCAAGGAAGAAAGCTCATGTTGGAAGGGGGTGTCAAAGGGTCCAGGTTGAAAGGAAATTATTCTCTGTAAAATGGAAATAATAATTGCTCCTACTTCATAGGATTGGTGAGGATCAAATGAGTTCAGAGATGTAAAGAGTTTTGAAAACTAAAAGTGCTATATAGATGTCAGTTAATGTTTCTGGTTGTTGTTATGGTTGGGAGTGAGCAGGCACAGGGAAGAGAGTCATGGAAACTAAATCACATGAATCTACAATGTTCAATGAGGGCAGGAGACAGACGAAAATACCAGCAATTTTATCACTAAGGGGAAGACCAGTTAAGAGACTTCAGATAGGAGATTTCAGGCAGATCAAGTCTTAAGAGAGAAGACAGGCAAAAAGGATGTGGGGAGAGACAGAAACAGGTAAAACACTCCCAGGAATGATTGGCAAGTGAAAATCTATAATAGAAGTGTAAGGGAACTGCAAGGTTTTAAGCTGAAGAAGAAAATAAGTATGGGGGGTCCACATATAGAAGCCTTTCTTGTGAGAGGTGGAAGATTAGAGGTTGTGGAGGAGAGACCTTTCCAGGTCCACAGCCAGACTTGTAGTATCTGAGAAGGGGAGATTGCAGTCAAGAATTGACTTTATTAGACTATTTTCCTACATCTATAACTGAGATTTGAAGAAGCACATTCAAGAAAACTTAGATAGAAATATGTAATTATGTGAATCTACAGTCAGAAAGCTAGAATTAAGATGCTATCAAGAACAAGTCCTAAAGAAAGTAAACCAAAAAGAAAGAAGCAGCTAAGATAGAAGAGGTCTGTAGCTGGATGGCACAGTGGATAGGGTGCGGCACCTGGAGTCAAGAAACCCTGAGTTCAAGTCCAGCCTGAAACACTAGTTATGTGACCCTGTTTGCCTCAGTTTCTCCATCTGTAAAATGAGCTAGAGAAGGAAATGGCAAACCACTCCAGGATCTCTGCCAAGAAAACACCAAGTGAGGTCATAAAGAATATTCCTGGAAACAACCAAAAGAACAACAAATGATGCATCAGATCATTTTGGAGCAGCTAGGTGGCATAGTGGATAGAGGGACTGACCTGGAGCCAGGAAGATTCCTTTTCCTGAGTTCAAATCCAGTCTCAGAAACTTACTTGCTTAGCTAGTTACTTAACTCTTATTTGTTTCAGTTTCCTTATCTATTAAAATGAGCTGAAGAGGGAAATAGCAAATCATTCCTATTTCTCTGCCAACAGGTCAGGAAGAATTTTTCATGACTGAAAAAAACAAGTGAACAAACAATTTCCTGTAGTTGATATATAGGATCAAGATTAGCCACCTGCAACCTGTAATTTTAGTACTTTCTTATCTGTGATTGTATACTTCTAACCATTGCCTCTGTCTCCTAAGTTGCTTTTTAGGAAATCTCCTTTAAAAATCTTCCTCCTCTAATACCTAATTGTGGAGGTGGACAAAATTCATATTTCTTGAAAATTATGCTAGTCGAGTACAGGGTCTTTCAAGGCTGGGCAGTTTTTGAGTACAAGTCTAATCAGAGGCACTTGTTTTGTCTAAGGAACAGCTCAATTTCCAGAGGCTTATCTCAAGATAAGAGGCTCTTGGCTATAAGATAGATACAAGAACAGAGACCCATGAAGTATCATCAGGTTGGCTTCAGGACAAAACAAATTTTGTGACCCTAAAAAGTCAGAAACTGACCCATCACTTGAGATGCTGATCAGTCATGACTGCTTTGATGGAGGGAAGTCAAATGCCAAGGTTTATTACTTATTTATTTTTAATGTTTTTTCTTTTAAATTTTGAATTCCAACTTTTCTCTCTTTCTCTCCCAACTTTCTCACACACACACTGAGAAGATAAGCAAATGATACATATGATATCAATTATACATGTAAAATTCTGCAAAATATTTCCATACTAAACATATCACAAAAAAGCAAGAAAAAATAACACAAGAAAACTATAATTTGCATTTAGAGTTTATCAGTTCTTTCTCAAGAGCTCAAGAGAGCATTTTTCATCATGAGTCCTTTTGGAATTGTCTTGGATCACTGAATTGCTCAGAGTAACTAAGTCTTTCATAGTGGATGAGAATTTAACATTTTCCTGTGACTCTGTACAGCGACCTCCTGGTTCTGCTCATTTTACTTTGCATTAATTTATTCACATCTCATATTTTTCTTATCCTTTTTGCCATTTCTTACAGCACAATAGTATTCCATCACAAACATGTATCACTTTTTTAGCCATTACTTAATTGATGGACATCCTTTTGATTTCCAATTCTTTGCCACCACAAAAATAATTTCAAAAAATATTTTTGTACACATGTTTTTTTTCTTTCATGTCTTTGGGGGTATAGGCTCTGTAGTGGTATTGTTGGGTCAAAGGTCATAGTTTTATAGCCTTTTGGGCATAGTTCCAAATTGTTCACAATAGTTGGACATTCACCAGTAGTTCATTAGTGTATCTATTTTCTCTGATACCCTTCAGCATGTCATTTCTAATAGGTATAAAGTAGTACCTTAGAGTTGTTTTTCATTTACATTTCTCTAATAATTGCAATTTAGAGGTGTTTTTTTTTTCATTTGACTACTATAGATTTGATTTTGTCCTCTGAAAACTAGCTGTTGACACCCCTTGGTGATTTATGAATCGAGAAAAGACTTTTATTTTTATATATTTCATTCAGTTCCCTATATATTTGAGAAATGAGGCCTGTTTCAGAAAAACTTGCAGTATACATTTTTGATGTTGCTTCATTGTTGATGATTCCTTTTATCAAAAATATTTTTTCCTGATTATCTTTCTTAATTTTTCTTTTACTTTGTCTGAGACCAAAAATGTTAGGCCTGACTTTTAGGTTTATACTTCTTTTTCTCTTTTCATTTTATCATTCAGAAATCTGTTTTGCTTCTGATTACTACTTCCCTTTATCTGCCTTCTTACTTATGATCTTCCCACAACCTCCTTTATCATATCCCTTGCTCCTCCTATTTCCTTATCTAGTAAGATAGACTTTCTGTTCTCAACTGAGTAAGTATATATGTGTATGTTTTGGTCATTCAGTTCTTTTTCAGTAATATCCAACTCTTTGTGACCCCATTTTGGGTTTTCTTGGCAAAGAAACTGGAGTGCTTTGCCATTTCCTTCTTTGGTTCATTTTACAGATAGGAAACTGAAGCAAACAAAATTAAGTGACTTTCCCAGGGTCACACAGCTAGCAAATATCTGAGGTCAGATGAGTCTTCCTGACATCTAGTCCAAAATACATAAACATATGCTGAACTTCCATCTTTGAATCAATCCTAATCCAATACAATTGAGGTTCAGACATTGTTTGTACTCCCCCATTTTCTCCTTCATTGTAAAAGCTCTTCCTTGTACACCTCTTTTAAGTAAATGTTCAACATCTACTTCTTCCTTTCCCTTCTCCCACTGCATATTTCTTTCTCAACTCTTCATTTTTTTAGATGATTCCAATATAATCAACTCACAATTCTGCCCTTTGTCTATGTAAATTGATTATAATTTGCCTAATGATAAAGATAGCTGGAATTGCATGTATCATCTTCCCATTTAGGAATGCAAACTGCTGAAATTTATTGAGTCTCTCAATTTTTCATGTTCACCTTTTTTATGCAACTCCTGAGTCTTGTGTTTAAATGTCAAATTTTCTATTCAACTCTGGCCTTTTCTTCCAGAATGCTTGAAAGTCTTTTATTTCATTAAATATCAATTTTCACCCATGAAGAATTGTTCACAGTTTACTGGGAAAGTTATTCTTGGTTGTAATTCTAGCTCCTTTGCCTTCCAGAATATCATATTCTAAAGGCTCTGTTTCTTTAACATGTGAGCTGCTTATGTGATCCTACCTGTGACTCCATGATAATGGAATTGTTTCTTTTTGACTTCTTTCAATGTTTCCTCTCTGACCTAAGGACTCTGGAGTTTGGTTATAATATTCCTAAGAACTTTTATTTTGAGGATCCCTTTTAGGAGGCAATCAGTGAATTCTTTCAATTTCTATTTTACCCTCTATTTCTATGATATCAGGGCAGTTTTCCTTTAAAATTTCTTGAAATATCATGTCTAGGTTCTTTTTCTTATACTTGTAGTTTTCAGATAATCCAATAATTTTTAATATCACTCCTTGATCTATTTTCCAAGTAACTTATTTTTCCAATTTGATATATAATATTTTCTCCTATTTTTCATTTTTAAAACTTTGTTTTATTGTTTCTTGATACTTGTGGAGCTATTAGCTTCCACTTGCCCAATTTTTAAGGGATTATTTTATTTTCAGTGAATTTAAGTATCTTTTTCCCCATGTGTTATTTAGAATTTTGGGGGGTTCCATTTAGAAGTATTTTGGGACTCATTTGAGCTTTTAAATGACAAACTTCCTGTGGACATGTAGGGGACTTTGAGACTATATTTTCCATGATCCAATAGGTTCCCAGTTTTGGACATGGTGATGTCTCCAATGTAAAGCCCGGCTTAAATTCCAAGGTAGGGCTTGAGACGCGATCTTTTAAGGAAAAGTTAGGGAAGGTACGGAACGTAATGGCTGAGGCGGCGTTTTTGAAATTATAGCAGGTGTGTGGTCAATTTTATTCTACCAACATGGGCCTCATTAAAATATTACTTTTTCTTTATTATTTTTAAAAATAACACCCACTTGGCTTAATCTGCTTTTTAGGCTGTTTTTTTCCTTCAGATATTTTTTGCCTTTTTTACCATTAGATTTATTCTGTGTTTTAAGATGTTTTCTTCAATATTTTTATGTTTCTTTTACCAAGTTGTTATTTTTTCATATTTTTGCATCATTCTCATTCCTTTTTACATTTTTTTCTATCACTCTTTCTTTAACTCCTCCAGGAATTCTTGTTAGGCTTGTGTCCAATGAGCATTTCTTCTCTTTGAAGTTTTTTTTTTTTAACTCTTTTCACATTGTTATCTTCTGATGTTATGTCTTGGTCTTCCCTATTTTTGGCTGAGTAATATTTTTGTCATTTGCTGGTGTGCTCCTTTTTTAGAAGCAGGGGAAAGTGTCAATTGTATAGACAACTCGATTAGGTTACCACCTTTTAAACAGATTGACAAAATTGGTAAAGATTTTAAAAACTCTAACCAATTGACCCATTAAAGGGGTTACTATTAGAAATCTACCCAAAGGAAAGATTGCTTGTATTCAAGAATCCAATAAAAGCCACACAAAACCGAATTCTATGGAACATCAAGAACAAAAAGAGAAAAATTAAAATCAACATTTTTTTCTTTTTAGGTCCACATTATTATTTTTAAAAAGTATATTGAATAACTCATTCTCATATGTCACACTCTTGACATGTAGGATAAATGCTATTGAGGAATAATTGAAAGGAATAGGGGGAATGGGTTAGAAAACTATTCAAGTATTCCAGAGACTAAACTATAATGGGACAATGAGAATTGAAATCTGGGTGAGCAAGACATGAACAAAGAAAGAATTGGCATCATGTCAATAATGGAGGCATCAAATATCATAAACTGTGAGTAGGAAATCTACTAATCCAGTCCCTTCATTGAATGTGAAATGGTCCTCTCGGAAACTCTAATGTTCTGATGCTAATTTCAATGATCTGTTTTGGCATCTGCAGGTAAAGTAGTGAATGTTTATAGAATATATAAAATGTCAAGGGCACAGAGATCTTTTTTTGAAGATGGACAGGTAGCATGGTGATAGCATTGTGATCAACCTACCTATTCCCTTCTAACCATTTACTTGTACTAAAATTTTAATAGTCAGAGTGTTTCATGTAATCAAAGCATGGAACAGTGAATGTAGTAAGATGAGCTATGGAAAGCCATCTTAGGAAGTAGCAGTTTTAGCAGAAGCCACAGGAGAGACTAAGTTGTTTCATGAACCACACAAGGAACCGGACATTTTCTCTGATTCTTAGACCATGCCTGGACTGTTTTTCCTCTGTTGATGAGGCAAGTGAACTTCCATTGTTCTGGCTAATATTCATGCCCTGAAATTCGTATTTGAGATATTGGGTGGAACACGGTGATTTGAGATGGGAAAATAAAACTTGTGGTGGTATTTATAGGTAGATATGAGGTAATGCAATCCTTATTTATCCTTCTGTTTTTATGATGTTTTTATTAATCTCATTAAACATTTTTTCTAGCTGTGTATACAAGGTATTGTTAATGAGGGCAACACATTGAAAAGGAAAGAAAGATGAGTGACCAGAAAATGGTCTTAGAATCAAAAGATTTATTGCCATACCTCTAGATAACATGAGTCTGGAAGATATAATATATATCATAGAGTCAGTGGGTGATGGACAACCAACACATACCTGGTGGGGGGTTTGCTAAGTACTCGAAAGGACAAAAAAAAACTAGTTGTGTTCTAATATAGCACCATCATGTCATTAGATAGTAACTTCCCTAGAAAGGTAAAATAACTTGCCAGTCATATATGGCAAATGGCAGTCAGAATCCAATTCGGACCCTAGACCAAGCATGCTTTCTATTAACCCAAGATGTCTCTGTCTCTGAAGCTTTAGCCTGGGTGATACCTTACGATTAAATTGCACACAGAAGCATGCAAAGATCTTATCTGTTGCTTTTAAGCTTTTGGGTGCCCTACATAACAGTTCAAAAACATATTAAAATAATTTTGTTAGTTCTTGTATTTCCGTTGAGAGACACATTATTCTTTTCATTTTATGGATCAGCTGAGGGAAAGAGAGCTTATGCAATTTACCTGAAGACTCACAGAAGTCAATATCTCTTTCTAACAAACAGTGGCTTAACTCAATAAACTTCCCTTAATAGGTCAATAGAATTCAGCCCAGTTTAAAATGTCCAAATGCTGGCATATCCATCCCCCCTCTTCTATATATCTAACAAAGCCACTCTCTTTCCTTTGATATAACTTCTGTGTAGTATCAGAAATATGCCTTGTATTGAAGATACATAATAGAAAATTTTCTATTTTGTATTTTGTTGGATAAAGATCTACTATAATTAAAATTTACCAATGTTTGACTAAATGAAGGTTTCTAGATTTCAAAAGAACTAATGAATTATTGACCAGCTTGATGATGGATTCTTGTAATGTCTGATGCCTACCAAATTGCTCTTGGCCTCCCGAATTAAAATCCACTAAGTCATTAGCATGAATCAGAGCTTGGGAAGTCATCTTAACAATGCATGTTGTAATCATTCCTTGACACAAATTGCCATTTCTGACTAATTTTTAATATGAAATTTTGTTAATTCCTGAAATCTATTGTAAAAGACTGCCTTCTAATAATAAAGCACCTTTTTGTATGTGCCTGCTACAATTATAAATGTATTACTTGAGTTTGCATTCCTTATAATTTATAAGAAGCTTTTAGATGGGAGAATTATTTATCTTTCCTGTTTCCCATTAGATTTTTATCTTGAGAGTTCACTGAATACTAGATTTCAATGGTGGCAGTATTCTGACCAGGGGACAGAAGAGAAAGGCAATGAGGAGCTGAAGGAGATTGAAATGTCAGCAACATCCAGGCTGGGCTAAAAGTCTGGAAGCTAAATTAGTCTTCAGTGCCTAGTCATCAGCATTACTGCCTTTGGTTTCTGCCTCTGCTGCTCCAATAATAGCTAACTGATTCACCTAGAACTTCACCTCCTCTTGATTTCCCGGATACCTACATTCTCTAGTCCTTATGCTTTCCCCACAGAAAGGTTTTATATAGAATTCTGAATTATAGAGAAAAGCTTAGGAAATAATTAACCAGCTCTCCCTCCTAGTCCATTAGATGAAAACTGCCTACAGATGGTAAAATTGTTGGCTTGGGATGAAAGTCCTTCACCTGCCAATCTGTTATTGCTGCAAAACTATTCTGGTAGGAGGGAAAAGCCTCATTCTAGAAATCACTGCAGCAATGGCAAGAATGGGACAGAAACAGTCCAAAAGAACAAAAATATTGCCATTTCCCCAGACACTCCCTGGTATACATGTATTAATTTGAAAAGACACTAAACCTCTTCCTTCTCTAATCCACCCTGCCCCCTCACTTCCCCCCCCACCAAATGGCCTTTTTGAAAGACCTGAGCATAGCCTCTGAATATATTCTGATTGGCTAATGTTCATCCTGCATTTAGCCCAGAGGTTCAGATCCTTTTAATGTGTCTTGGACTTCTTTGACCATATGGACAATTTTTTGGAATAATGTTTTTATTTTTTTAAACCCTTACCTTCCATCTTGGAGTCAATGCTGTGTATTGGCAGAAGAGTGGTAAGGGTAGGCAATGGGGGGTCAAGTGACTTGCCCAGGGTCACACAGTTGGGAAGTGTCTGAGGCCGGACTTGAACCTAGGTCTGGCTCTCAAACCACTGAGCTACCCAGCTGCCCCCTGGAAAAATGTTTTTTAAATGAAGAAAACAAAATTCTTAGGATTACAAAGAAAATTAAAAATTTAGTGAAAGTAAAGATGTAATTTTTTTCTCATTCCAAGTGTATAGACTCATTTAAATCTAGTTGCAGACCTATTGGCAATCCATGACCCCTATATAAAGGCTTCCTTCTATAGTCACTTGCCCCAAGAACTGAGATGACTTGTAGAATTTGCAGTTAGTTGCCTGTGTCAACGTGGAATTTTGGATGACCCAGTTTACCCTTGCCTTTGAGAAACCCCAGTGCCAAGTACCCGTATTTTGGTTTGGCATGTTAAGCACCTTTTTGTTTTGAAGGTTTCTCTACTGGATGAAAGTTTTCCTCTCATGAAGCCCAGCTCCTGAGTTTGACCCTTGTCTTTAATTTGTTACAGCTCACCATTCCCTAATACTGAATGTTAGGAGGTTTACACTCCTGTTTGTGGTTGGTCTTGGTAGGCTTCCTAAAAGGTATAAAGAGACTCGGGTTCAGTATCTCTTTGGCATGAGCATTGAGGTGGGGCTTCTCCCAGAGAGGAGTTGGTATTCCACAGTGCTTTCTCCCAGGGATACGGGTCCCAGAGTCTTTGGTTCTGTGTGGTATTTAGCTCATGCCTCTGTGTGGTGGCCAGAATAATGAACCTACCCCTTTTCCTGATTAAAGACTGGGTTTTCTAACTACTTAATAGTTCTGTGTTATTTCCAAGTTATCGCCACTGATCCTGTATTTTCCCCTCCTTCTAACCATAATTCTGTGATTTTGCCTGCATTGGTTGATGCCAGAGTCACTCCAACACCTCAGCAATAGTCTTTCCCTTAGTTCCAGTTAGCCCAGGCACTGGAGAGGTCAATCAATCAACAAACATTTATTATAGCCTTACTCTGTACAAAGCATTTCATTAAGCTTTGAAGGATCTGAAGAAAGGCAAAACCAGAATCCTACCTTCAAGCAACTTTCACTCTAATGTGTGAGATAAGATACAAATAAATAGCTGTATATAGGAGAAATACAGGATGGGTAGAAAGTAGCCCTAGAGAGTAGAGCATTTGAATTGCAAAAATCCTGCTGCAGAAAATGGCATTTGAGCAAGGTCTTAAATGAAGTCATGAATTCTAAGAGGCAGAGCTAAAAAGAGAATATTCCAGTGGTAAGGAACAGCCATTGAAAAGAGATGGAGGCAAAAGATGGAGTATCAGTTCTGAGGAACAGTAAGTAAACCACTATGACTAGATTGTAGAGTGAAAAGAGAAAAAAAGGCTGCCTACATTTACTGGACCAGTCACCCTCCTCAACCATGCAAATTTTATTTCAAATGCTTGTTTTAGATGCTCAAATTTCACAAATTTTTCAGCGTATGTCTAATTGTTTTTGTCCTTAGAGAGATGTTATTCTTTGGTAATTCTCCACATTTGGACCTAAATGGCAATATAGATGGATTTTTTAAAACATATAGCTGACCTTTTGGTCTGGGAAGCAGTTAATTAGTTCTGTGGATAGTGTCGGATATAGAGTCACAAAGACCCAAGTTCAAATCTTGTCTCAGTCACTAGTTGTATGACCCTGGGTAAGCCATTTAATCTCTGTCAGCCATAAGTTTCCACATTTTAAAAAAAAAAGAAATGATGTAGTAGCTAGCAGATAAGGTTAACTAACATAAAGGCTATATGAAGTGACATGTGAAGCTCTTTGTAAACCATAAAGTACTTTATTTAAATGATATTACTATAGTCATTATTATTCCTTTAGTAAATATAAGAAGATAACTGAATAAGATATCATTTTATTATTGTTGTTCAATCATTTCAGACTCTTCCTAATCCCATTTGGGGGTGTTATGATTGAAATTCTCTCGAGACTCTAGCTTAATTTTGTAATTGTTATATATCAAATAGCAAAAATCAGTCCAGAGAAAGAAAGATGGAAGCAGGAGCCACATAGAGCCAGCTATCTTTTTCTGCTGCTTCCCCTATGAGCAGCCACCCAGCTCTAAGCCAGATAGCTCACCCTCCCTAGACCATGGTTGCAAGGGAAGAGAGTGACTTCCTGTCCCCTTTGCCAATTCATGTTCTTATGATGTCACTTTCCCGAGCCTCTCAGATTGGAGTTTCCATAACTCAGTCCAGATAAGAGGTGGGTCTTCTAGATGCCATGAGTAACTATGTGGCTTTTAGAATGGCTGTACATTGCATGTATGGTGTTTCAACATGTTAAACAAGAGGAAGGAGGACTCCACCAGTGGCCTCAGAGAAATATGACTTAGATTTTCAGCCCTGAGATTGTTTAATTTAAAATCAAAAAGTTATTTTGGGAGCCCAAAAGGGATTCAGATTAATATTAACTTTCCACAAAGGGAAAGAATTTCTTGGCACAGCTACTAAAGTAGTTTGTCAGCTCATTTTACAGATGGAGGCAAGCAGGGTTAAGTGACTTGCCCAGAGTCACCCAGTTATTTGTGTTTGAGTTATGTTATAAGTGTTTGAGGCTGAATTTGGACTGATGAAGATGAGTCTTCCCAATTCCAAGTCTACTACTTTATCCACTGCACCACCTACTATTAAAATAGTGGAGTGAATATCTTTTACAGGATTCCTGATTTTAAATCTTAACAAATCAAAATTTCAACATAAAGGTGTGTCCCTCAAGGAGATCATAGTTCAGTTGGAGAGGCATCTGGTGTAGCAATGTGAGTTAGGTAAGGATTAGAATCTGGGTCTAAGGTAGTCAGAGAATCTATTGGATCTTTAGGAAGAGCTAAGAGACAGTAATTAGTGGGAAGGAAGAAGCAATGGATGAAAAAAACTAAACAGATGCTGAGGTCTAACTCAGTAAGTAAGGACTGAGCAGCTCTGTCAGGGTCCACAGTAAAACAGCAAATGGCAAGAGACCTAAGTATAGGCTGGGTTGTTGCTCAGAAGTCAACACGGATGAAAGAGTTGGAGAGAGATTGAAATATCCAAAGGAGCAGAGAGGTCAAGAGCCAGGTAAATTGAGAACAAGCCAAAGAGCGGTGTTTTTGCTGAATGACAGCTTTTGCTGGGCTCAGTATGCTCTTTAACAGGGGATTCTTGGAAGTTGGCCATATCTATTTCTGTTTCTTAAAGGGGCAAAGCTGTCAATTAGCAGGATTTGCACAGAGAGAAGGTATACATATGTGAAAAGTTAAATAATATATGGCTACAATATGAGATATTGTAAGGTGGTACATAGTAGCACAGCCTTAGGGTTAGAAGGGACCTTGAAGATCTTCCCTCATTTAAAATGGCATGGAAACTGGGACCAAAAAAAGCTACATGATATTTTTCAAGGTCATATAGATAATAATTAGCAAAACTGAGAATCAAATTTAAATCTTCTGACTACAATTCTATTCTCTTTCCAATGCACCAAGCTGTCTCCAATTAGTCATCAAATCACTGGTGCTATAGGAGTTCAGAAGAGAGAGAGAGATCGTTGTAGATTGGAGTATGTAGTTAGAAAAGAATTTGTAGAGAAGATAGAACTCAATCTGAGTCTTCAAGAATGAATCCAGTTTATTTTAGGAGTAGTGCATGTACAAAAGCATGAAGGTAAAAAAGAAAATGTATTTTTCATAGGAATTGCCTGTTGACTCTTTTCACAGAAATGGATTTTGTTGTTGAGGCATTTTAGTTGCGCCCTACACTTCATGACCTTATTAGGGGTTTTCTTGGCAAAGATGTTAGAGTAGTTTGCCCACTTTTCCTTCTCCAGTTCATTTTAGAGAACTGAGGCAAACAGGATTATGTGACTTGCCTAGGGTCACGCAGTTAGTAGGAGCATGAGGTCAAATTTGAATTTAGGAATAGGAATCTTTCTGACTCCAGATCCAGCACTCTATCTAATGAGCCATCTTGAGGTAGATGTAGACACTGGGAATTATTCCTTAAGTTGCATTTGGATGTGGGTGGGACAGGAAATATCAGGAAGATTCAGCATTTCTTTTATCCTCTTATTAAACCACTCAGAACATTTCCCCTTGTCTTTCCTTATTATGTATTATCTCAACTCATGGGATCTTTTCTTTAGGGATTAGAATGGAAGGTATGTGTAGCATACACCATTCAGAAAAGCAGGACCAGACTAGATCTGAATCCTAGCTTCATCATTGTTTCCTTGATACAGCTATATGCTGTATGGACTGTGGAGCGGTACCAACCATGGCCCCAGAGAACATGCTTCTATATCACAATGATAATGTAAGGGGAGGAGATCTAGAAATAAACCTTGGTCTGTAGCTCCATCACAACTCCTACCTCAATTTGTCTCTCTAGTACTTTACCAATTTTTAAAAAATATTAAAAAAAACCATCACTTTCCAGTAGGGACTTTCTTTTCCTCACCTTGAAAGCTATCTTATATCATAGGATAGACAAGAAAGAAGTGGGGAAAAAAAGCAGTTTAACAAAAATTAATCAACACATCCATTCAGTAGGCTTGGATTCACCTTCATGGAACACTTCCCCTTCTGAACACACACACACACACACACACACACACACACACACACACACACACATTCAAAAAGAAGGGAGAGAGGTACATTTTTATATCTCTTCTCTGGGGATGAGCTTGATCATTATAATTTTAAAGCTTTCAGTTTTGACTTTTGCTGGTCTTTGTTGGCCTTTCATTTACATTGTTGGATTCATCTCAGTTTTTGTTTTACTGGTTCTGCTTCCTTTAAATTGTAAATATTTTCCATGCCTTCTTATCTTATCCTTACTCATATTTTTATGATTTAGTGATATTCCATTGCATTCACACACTAAAACTTGTTTAGCCATTCTCTAGTCAGAGTACATCCACTTCTCCCCCCTCCCAATTCTTTGCTACTACAAAAAAATTCTGCTATGAACATTTCAGCGTGTATTAGAACTTTCTTTCTATCCTTGACCTCCTTGGAAGTATGTACTCAACAGTAGAATCTCTGACTTTCAACAAATACTTTCTCAACAACGAATACTGGATGGTGCAATACAATAATATACCAGTTGCATTAAGTACTTCGAAAGCAATGTCAAAACAGTCACAGGTCATTCATTCATGTTTCCTGCAACATTAGGAAGGATGAAAGGAAGAAACAACATTTATAAGTCCTTGCTATGTGCCAGACACTGTGCCAAGTGTTTTACAAATATTATCTCATTTGATTCTCACAACTCCACTGGGAGGTAGATGTTGCTTTGAGTGTGTAAAGAAAGTCTTGGGGGTAAGTCTTCTGCATGCAGAATATGTAACCACATTCTCACTCTTGCTCCCATGTTCCAAATGTCCCAATTCTTCAATAAAATTCTTCACATTAAGCTGACATCCTTCATATTCTTGTCATGAAAAGATATCCGTGAGACCACATATTTCTCCGATTTTCTTTGCTTTAAATATGAATCAGAGCATTAGTTATCTAAGACTATTTCTAGCACCATCTCATATTCTGTCCTTGGCAATCACGAAATTGCCAGTTTCTCACTTGATTCTTGAGTACTTTGGAAACTCTCCTACCCATTCAGAAAGAAACCTTAGTCCATCAGTTGGGTGTGGCATAGTGGAACATATACAATCACCTAAAATTTTTTCCAGATTGCTTTTCTCTGCTGGCCCAAATGGCACTGAGAACTAGCTAAACGGAATCCCATCCATAAGAAATCAGCTAGTTCCAGTTTAAGTGGTAAATTAAACCTTTGTGGGCTACTTCATCTGACACTGTTACTCTTTTAAGAAGAAGAAGGGGAGCAGCCAGTGCATACAGAGCCAGTACAAAAGGATGCTGGGCCAGAACACAGACTAAACAAAGCAAATTTTCAGAGAGGTGATAGTCCTGAGCTCTGAAGAGGAGAAAATATTCTTCCAGAAAGAGAATGTTGGTTTTGCCCCAAAGTTCATTACCCCATTATTGGAAAATCACAGCATCTGGGTGGCATAGAGAATAACATATGTAATTTAGTCATTAATGTGGAGGGTGCTCACCCTGGAGATTTATGACTCTGGGACAATTTAATGAAACAGATGTATGCAGTAGGCCCATCTGTGAACTTCTGCCTCACTTTCCTGTGCCATCACCATTCAGGACAGGAAGGAGAATGATTCAGTTTTCTTTTAACTTATGACATGAGGCAAAATACACTGGGGTAAAATTACTAGGAATGGAGAGTTCTGGGTTAAAAGCAGAGCAAAGCCATGCTGAAGACATTTAGCACTGATGGGAAACAACCGATGAGAGTTGCAAAGGGTGAGGAATGTGGCTGTTCTTTGGAATGTCATACCAGAGGGGGTGAAAAGGTTCATCCATCCTTCCCTCAGGACTACTCCCATAACTGAACCTCACTTTACAAAGGCCAACTGTTGGCCAGCCAGTTAGCCTCCTCACTGCTGACCAGAGACCAAGAGAAAATCTCCTCTAGTGAGCTCCTCTGATGGCAAAATTCTGCACACACATACATTTATGGGATCATGAGATGGATGGGACCTTATTGTTATCTAGTACAGTCCCTTTGTTTTATAAATAATGAAATCAATGCCCATGAAGGTTAAATGATTTCCCGAAGGTCATTGGAGGTAAGTAGAAGAACAAAGTTTTAAACCCAAGTTGTCTCATTTCAAAAGCAACACATTTTCTACTCTACCATACTTTCTGAAGTCACAGGCTTTTAGACCCAAAAATGACCTTTTATATCTAGTCTAACTGTCTCTATTTGGCACAAGGAAAAACTGACACACAATGCCCAAGAATCCTTTCAGTCCCTTGCTGATAAAATGAATCTCTTCCAGACATCAGATATGGCCTTCTAATACTCTAAAATGCCTTCTTCAAATACTTCAATAATCTCTAATTTAATTCATGTGGGTGGGTACTCCTTCCACAAATAAAGATTGTTACCTCTTTACAATTTTTCAAATTGTGGCTGGAAAAAACAACAACACAAGAATTTGTTAAAATGGAATGAGTAGCTTTCCCCACATTTAACATCATTAATAAGTTATAATTAATTGATTACAAGAATTAATGCCTACTAAGAAACATCAGGTCATACAGATAGAGAGAACTGGAAGTTGGAGTCAGGAAGACTCGAATTAAAAGCTGGCCTCAGATATTTATTTACTAGTTGTGTGACCCTGGACAAGTCGCTTAACCTCTGTTTATCTCTATTTCCTCTTTGAAATTTTCAAATGCTATATAAATGTTAGCTACTATTGTTATTTCAGTCTGTGATCTCCTTAATGAAGCTATTTCCCTATTCCCTCCACAACCCTCCCAGAGACGACAAGCAATGCCACTGTGTTATACATGTATCATTGTTCAAAATGCATTTGACATATTATTCATATTTGCACTAGAGTGATCTTTTAATGCCAATACCCCAAACATAACCCCATCGAATTACATGATCAATCATATGTTTTTCTTCTGTGTTTCTGCTCCCACAGTTCTTCCTCTGAATGTGGCTCTCATAAGTTCCTCAGAATTGTCCCGGGTCATTGCATTGCTCCTAGTAAAGAAGTCCATTACATTCTATTGTGCCACAGTGTATTGGTCTCTGTGTACAACATTCTCCTGGATCTGCTCCTTTCACTCTGCATTAATTCTTGGAGGTCTTTCCATTTCACATGGAATTCCTCCAGTTCATTATTCCTTTGAACACAATAGTATTCCATCACCAGCATATACCACAGTTTGTTCAGCCATTCCCCAATTGATGGACACTCCCTCATTTTCCATTTTTTTGCTACCACAAAGAATGTGGCCATGAATATTTTTGTATAAGTATTTTTCCTTATTATCTCTTTGGGGTACAAACCCAGCAGTGGTATGGCTGGGTCAAAGGGCAGGCATTCTTTTATAGCCCTTTGAGAATAGTTCCAAATTGCCCTCCAGAATGGTTGGATCAATTCACAACTATACCAGCAATGCATTAGTGTCCCAATTTTGCCACATCCCCTCCAACTTTTATTATTTTCCTTTACTGTCATATTGGTCAATCTGTAACATGTGAGGTGGTGCCTTAGAGTTGTTTTGATTTGCAATTCTCTAATTTTCATGTGTTTATTAGTAGTTTTGATTTATTTGAAAGCAGCCTATTTATATCTCTTGACCATTTATCAGTCAGGGAATGGTCTGATTTTTTTTATCCAATTGACTTAACTCTATAAATTTGAGAAATTAGAACTTTCTAAGAAGTGATTTTCCCCTAATTTTTGCTTCCCTTCTAATTTTGGTTGCATTGGTTTTGCTTGTTAAAAAATAATTTAATGTAATCAAAATTATTCATTTTACATTTGTAATATTCTCTATCTCTTCTTTCGTCTTAAGTTCTTTCCATTCCCATAGATCTCATAGGTATACTATTCCATGTTCACCTAATTTACTTATAATATTCCTCTTTATATTTAAATAATTCTAAATTAATTACCCATTCTGAACTAATCTTGGTATAGGGTGTGAGATGTTGATCTAAAACTAATCTCTCCCATACTGTTTTCCAATTTTCCCAGAAGTTTTTGTTAAATAGGGGGTTCTTGTCCCAAAAGCTGGGGTCTTTTGGTTTGTCAAACACTAGCTTACTGAGGACATTTACCCCTAGTCTATTCCATTGATCCACCCTTCTGTCCCTTAAACAGTGCCATTTTTTTCTTTTTTAAACATTTATTAATATTTATTTTTTAGAAAAGTTAACATGGAAACATAATTCATGCTCTTACTTTCCCCTTCACGCCCCGAGCTCCTCCCCACCCCCCCCATGGCTGATGCGTATTTCCACTGATTTTAACATGTGTCATTGATCAAGACCTGTTTCCAAATTATTGATAGTAGCATTGGTGTGGTAGTTTCGAGTCCACATCCCCAATCATGTCTGCCTCAACCCATGTGTTCAAGCAGTTGTTTTTCTTCTGTTTCCACTGCTGTAGTTCTTCCTCTGAATGTGGGTAGTGTTCTTTTCCATAAGTCCCTCAGAATTGCCCTGGGTCATTGCACTGCTACTAGTACAGAAGTCCATTACATTCGATTTTACCACAGTGTATTGGTCTCTGTGTACAATGTTCTTCTGGTTCTGCTCCTTTCACTCTGCATGAATTCCTGGAGGTCTTTCCAGTTCACATGGAATTCCTCCAGTTTATTATTCCTTTGAGCACAATAGTATTCCATCACCAGCATATACCACCATTTTGTTTTGACGACCACTGCTTTATAGTACAGTTTAAGATCTGGTACTGCTAGGCCATCTTCCTTGTCTTTTTTTTTTCATTAGTTCCTTTGATATTATTGATCTTTTGTTCTTTCAAATGACATTTGTTATATTTTTTCTAATTTTATAAAGAAGTTTCTTGGTAGCTTGACAGGCATGGCACTGAATAAGTAAATTAATTGATAGGATTATCATTTTTATTATATTAGCTCATACTAACCATGAACAATTAATGTTTTTCTAATTATTTAGATATAGTTTTAATTGTGTGGAAAGTGTTTTGTAGTTATGTTCATTTAATTCCTGTGTTTGTCTTGGCAAATAGTTTCCTAAATATTTTATATTGTCTAGAGTGATTTTAAATAGAGTTTATTTTTCTAATTCTTGCTGCTGAGTTGTATTGGAAATATATAGAAATGTTGATGATTTATGTGGGTTTATTTTGTATCCTGCAACTTTGCTAAAGTTGTTAAGTATTTCCACTAGTCTTTTAGTTGATTATCTAGGATTCTTTAAGTAGACCATCATATCATCTGCAAGAATGATAGCTTGGCCTTCTCATTGCCTACTTTAGTCCCTTCAATTTCTTTTTCTTTTCTAATTGCTAATCTGCTAGTATTTCTAGTTTCTACTACAATGTTAAATAATAGAGGTGATAATGAGAACCCTTATTTCACTCCTGATCTTATTGGGAAGGCTTCTGTCTTATCCCCATTGCAGATGATGCTTGCAGATGGTTTTAAATATATATTGTATATTATTTTCCCTATATTTTCTAGTGTTTTCAATAGGAATGGGTGTTGTGTTTTGTCAAAGGCTTTTTCTGCATCTATTGAGATAATCATATGATTTCTGTTGGTTTGATTATTGATATAGTCAATTGTATGAATGGTTTTCCTAATATTAAACCACCTTTGCATTCCTGACATAAATATTACCTGGACATAATTAATAATCCTTAGGATAATTTGCTGTAGTCTTTTTATTAGTAATCTATTTAAGATTTTTACATATATGCTCAAAAGGAGATTGGTCTGAAATTTTCTTTCTCTGTTTTTGGTCTACCTGGCTTTGGAATCGATACTATATTGATGTCATGAAAAGAATTTGGAAAACTCCTTATTTACTTATTTTGTCAAATAGTTTTTATAGTATTGGTTTTAGTTGTTCTTTAAATGTTTGATAAAATTCACTTGTGAATCCATCTGGACCTGGGGATTTTTTCTTAGGTAGTTCCTTGATGGGTTGTTCAATTTCTTTTTCTGAGATGGGATTGTTTAAGTATTCTATTTCCCCTTTTGTTAATCTACACAGTTTATATTTTTGCAAATAATTACCCATTTCACCTAGATTGTCATGTTTATTGCCATATAATTGGGCAGAGTAGCTCTTAATAATTACCTTAACTTCTTCTTCCTTAGAAGTGAGGTCACCCTTTTCATCTTTGATACTGTTATTTTGATTTTCTGCTTTCTTTTTTTGATTAGATTAACCAGTACTTTATCTATTTTATTTGTTTTTTTCAAAGTATCAGCCCTTAGTCTTATCTATTAGTTCAATAGTTCTTTTACTTTCAATTTTATTAATTTCTCCTTTGATTTTCATGATTTCCAATTTAGTTTTTATCTGGCGATTTTTAAATTGTTCTCTTTCTAGTTTTTTTTTTTAAGTTGCATGCCCAATCAATTGACTTCTCTCTCTAATTTGTTGATATATGCACTCATGGATATAAATTTCCCCCTTAGTACTACTTTGGCTACATCCCATAGATTTTGATAAATTGCTTCCTCATTGTCATTCTCTATAGTAAAATCAGTAATTCTTTCTTTGATTTGTTCTTTGATTCACCAGTTTTGAAGAATTACATTATTTAGTTTCCAACTAATTATAAATTTACCTTTCCATGAGTCCTTATTGATTATGATTTTTATTGCATTATGGTCTGAACAAATTGCATTTATTATTTCTGCTTTCCTACATTTGTTTGCATTGTTTTTTTATGCCCTAGTACATAGTCAATTTTTGTATATGTGCCATGTGATACTGAAAAGAAGGTGTATTCCTTTTTATCCCTATTTATTTTTCTCCAGATATTTATTAGCTCTAATTTTTCTAACATCTCATTCACTTCCCTTACTTCTTTCTTATTTATTTTTTGCTTTGATTTATCTAGTTCTGACAGGGGTAGATATTTCCTCCTTAAGCTCCTTTAGTTTCTCCTTTAGAAATCTGAATGCTATACTACATATATATTGAGTACTGATATTTCCTCATTATTTATATTACCTTTCATAAGAGTATAATTACCTTCCTTATCTCTTTTAAGGAGCTCTATTGTTGCTTTGTCTGAGATCATAATTGCTATTCCTGCCTTCTTTGTTTCAGTTGCAGCCCAGGAAATTCTGCTCCACCCTCTTACCTTTACCCTGTGTATGTTTACCTGCCTCAAATGTGTTTCATGTAGACAACATATGGTAGGATTCTGTTTTTTAATCCATTATGCTATCCATTTCCTTTTTATGAGTGAATTCATCCCAGTCACATTCACAGTTATTGTCTGTGTAGTCCCTTCCATTTTGACTTTCTCCTTTGATTTTGCCTTTTCTCTTATCCCTCCTACCCTCCCCTTCAACTTTTTGCTTTTAATCTGTCTCCCTCCTTTCCTCTCCCTAAAGTTACTTCCCTTCCTACCCCCTCCATTTTTATTATTCTCCTTTTACTATAGTGCCTATTAAATGACCCCCCTCAATCTCTTCCTCCCTTGTATTGTTCCCCTCCCACCAGCTCATTTATTATCCTTCTGCTTTTCTATGGGGCATGATAAATTCTCTGCCCCAATGGATCTGACTGTTCTTCCCTCTCTGAGCCAATTGCAATGAGAGTAAGAGTTAAGTATTACCTGTCACCAACCTCTTACTCCCTTCCATTTTATTGGTCTTCTCCACCCCAACCCTCATGTGCTTCTTTATGAAATATATATTTGCCCCATTTTATCTTTTTCCCCATTTCTCTTAGTGTCATCCTCTTTTTTACCCCTAGAATTTATTTTTCTTTTGACATATCAACCTAAACATTTTATCAATGTAACCTCTAGGTATGCTTCTTCTAGCTATCCTGATGATAATAACAATTTTGAAGAGTTACCAATATCATCTTTTCATATAGGAATACAAATCATTTGAACTTATTGGGTCCCTTTAAATGTTTTTTCCCTTTCTTAATGACATTTTGGTGTTTTTCTTGAGTTCTGTATTTGGGCATTAAATTTTCTGTTTAAGTCCAATCTTTTTCTTCAGGAATGCTTGGAGATATTCTATTTTATTAAACAACCATACTTTCTCCTGCAAGAATATAGTCAATTTTGCTGGGTACTTGATTTGTGTAATCCTGACTATAGCTCCATAATATCTGAATTGTTTCTTTAGCTTTTAGTATCTTTTCCTTAGTCTAGAAGTTCTTGAAATTGGCTGTAACATTCCTGGGCCTTGTCAATTATGATTGCAAGAGTTGATCTCTGGATTCTTTCAATCTCTACTTTACCCTCTTGTTCAAGAATATCGGGACAGGTTTTTTTTTTTTTATAATTTCCTATAGAATGATGTCCAGGCCTTTTCTTTAGTCAGGATTTCCCAGTAGTATGATAAATCTTAAGTTGTCTCTCCTGAATCTATTTTCCATATCTGTTGTTTTATCAATCAGGTGTTTCATGTTTCCTTAATTTTTTTCATTCTTTTTTTTTTAACCCTTGTACTTTGGTGTATTGTCTCATAGGTGGAAGATTGGTAAGGGTGGGCAATGGGGGTCAAGTGACTTGCCCACGGTCACACAGCTGGGAAGTGGCTGAGGCTGGGTTTGAACCTAGGACCTCCTGTCTCTAGGCCTGACTCTCACTCCACTGAGCTACCCAGCTGCCCCTCTTTTTTCATTCTTTTGATTTGTTTTATAGATTTTTGCTGCCTTGTGAAGTAATTCACTTCTAACTGTTTGATTATAGTTTTTAAAGGCTTAATTTCATCCCTGACTTTTTGATCCTTCTTTTCCTTTTGGTCATTTTTCTTTGTATATCATTGTTTTTATCTTTTATTTATTTTTTTTTGCCTCATTTTTGAGCTGGTCAATTCTGGCTTTGAAAACACTATTTTCTTGTTCTAGTTCATGTGCCTCTGTTTCTAGATGACTCATTTTGCTTTTTAAGTTCTTTTCCCAATTTTTCTTCATCCTTTCTTAATTGTTTTTTGTATTGTGTTTTGAGTTCTTCTAAAGTCTGAGTCCAATTTGCTGGAATTTCTGAGTTTTTGCTTGGTGTTCCTTGGTCCCCTTCTGTTCTATTTGTTGTTGGTTTTTGTTCATTACCTGAATAAAAGCTGTTCATTGTAATTTCTTTTTTTTTTCTTTTTCTATTGTTTACTCATATTTTTCCCCTTTTTTCCTTCTCCTTATTGTTTGTTTTCTTGCTCCTCTATTTACTTGCTGGGCCTGTGAGTTTGGGTTTTTCTGCCCTGAAAGGGCTTCTTCTCTTTGCTCAGCTGATTAACTGGATTAGGTTGATGGAACTGACCTATTGTATTAATGTGTCCTGAAGCCAGATCTTCCTCAGTTGGCAGCAGAGGCTGAAGGTGAAAGTGAAGGTGTGGAGGTTAAAGGTAGTTACCCTCAATCCTCTTTACTCCTTTCTGCCTGCAAAACTTCCCTGCCAGCTGCCTTGTCAGAGCCCTGAGCTCCCCATAGTGGCACCAAGGTACTCCGTTGTGTTTGTAGCCTTCACCCTTGGATCCTAGTCAGCTTGATTCCCTGCAGTAGGTGGAGGGGGTGGGGAGTGGGGTGGGGGTGTTGGATTTTTCTCTTATACCTGAGAATTTGACTTTATCTGCATGCCTTTCAGGTTGGATTGAATAGGAGAGACCTGTGGGTCTGTTTTGTTGTTGAATTTGGTTTTCTGTTCCACTTGAAGCACTTTGTTTTTGAATGGTGTGAAAGAGTTTTCACAGAGGAATTTACTTTTGCTGCTTCTAAGTCACCATTTTGATTCTGCCCCCACTTTACATTTACTCATATAAATGTTACCTGCCTTGTTGCCCTCAAATCTATAAAACTGACCCTAAAGTTCCAAGATAAATAGCCTCTAGGGTACAGGCTTCAACCAAGCTCACTATCAAACTCATTTAGTGGTATTTCTTCATGTGTCAATATCCTTTTGTAAGATTATGTGATTTGTTGATATGTCTCCAAAAAGATCTATAAAACAATGTAGGTTGGGCAGAAAGATCTTTTAAATTCAATGTTCCTAAGTTGTTATTACTTAACATATTTCCCACCCCCCTTTGAAAACAAAGAACAAATCACAGCTGACAATTATCATCTTTCATTTATCTGCAGGTCTATCTATTTTATATCCTGGATCCCATATATAACCTCAGCTGTTTTCATGCAATAATTTACACATGGGAATTGGAAAGTAGAACATGATTAATCCTTCTTATAAACAATCCATTCTTTGTATTATTTTCCTAAATGTTTTGGGATTCAACACAATTAAACTTCTTTAGTCATAGACAAGAGTTAGTCTATGATCCATTAAGTATCTAGGACAACTAGAAACATGTTTCATTAAGATAATTATTATTGCTCCTAGTTATATAGTACTTAATGCACAATCCAGTGCTTAAGCCTTATAATAACCCTGAGGGATGTTTTTTTTAATATTTTTTCATTTGATTACTATTTTATAGATGAGGAAACTGAGGGTCAGAAAAACCCAGTCACTTGTCCAGAGTCACAAAGCCAGGAAGTGTTAAAGGCAGATCAATTGCCACCAAATTTATTATTCTCTCTTTTCTATTGTGTCTCCCTTTCTCCAGCAAAGGGTGATAATAAAATCATCTTTCTTGTAGATCTAAGCTTGTAGAGAAATACTCTGCCAAAAGCTCCTAATTGATTTTTGCAAAATTAGAATGAGAAGTGAGGTAACATTTGAGTAGAAAGTTATAGGAAATAAATTCCTTGACTGGGAATGGATGGTCAAAGTGACACAGTCATGAATTATAGTTGAAGGGCAAGCTTGTTGAGTTACTCTAGACCAGAAATGGTTAGGAGAAGTTGGAGACCTGTAAAAGGCTGAACCTAGTGGATCCCACTTCAGGAAAGGGCTGCTAGAGAGTGTTCATCTTATTAGTTGAAGGATAAAACCATTACAACTTGGAGTTTTTAAAGTAATCTAGGGGTTGGAAATTATACAATGACAATTTTATTGGGAAATGATATTCACTGGTTGGTGTACCTTTCAAACCCATCCAAACATCAGATGAGGACAAAAGGAAAAAAGAAAATGGTAAAATTTAATGTTCTGGTGAGTGGCATACCTTGCATGGATGATGAGATTTCAAAAACTTAAAGCACATTTAAAATCAAACTGTAATGAATTCAGGGATCTTCGAGGGACTTCAGGTTCTCACACAGGCATGATCCTGCATAATGATTATTCTGAAAAGAGAACTGGATTTAAAGTCTAAAAATCTGAGTTCAAATCTCCACTTTGCTATACAGTATCTGTGTGACCTCAGGTAAGTCACTCTCTTTCTGTGTACCTTAGTTTAATTGTCTGAAAAACGAGAGCAGTGGACTACTAATTGAAATCTAAGATCCGTTTAAGTATTAAGTCTAAGCCCCCTATTTCTCTAGGGAAAAACAACAAAACAGATGTTAGCATTTTGAGGATAGGCTTTCAGAGTTCCAGGCCTACACAAAGCTTGCTTCAAAGATAGCGTTATACAAGGAGAAATGATGTAGGCCAACAGAGAATAATTGTTGGTTGACATAAATCAATAAAATGAAAGATAAATGGAAGAATTAGCAAATTTATTCACTAGATGCCCATTTATACTGATGTTATCCATTCTTATCCTTCAAGTTATCTCTCAAGAAATGACAATGTATTGAAATTACACAAGTATTTCACATGTATGTTTGGGGGACAGTGGCAATTTAATCAATCAATCACCCTATCTCCCTTATACCTGACACCTCTATCAATTGACAAAATATCTCATTTGAATCAAAGATGTGAACATTTCCATAAATCAATAACTGACAAGCTGTAGAATAAGTGGAAAAAGTTTCTTGATCATTTTTAATGTTTTTGAAAGATAGTGGATGAATTGGACTGATAATGTATAAGTATGTTGAACTGATTAAGGAAACTTGATCAGATCCTATGCATTGTCTATAAAATAGCAAGTTTGAAACCATGCAATATCAACGTCTTCCAGAATAAAGGAAAGTCCTTCTAAACTAATCCCCTGAGAAAGAGTTCTAAAGGGAAGAAGAAGAGTTTCAACATCAGCCTTGGTCTTGGTCATCTCCTCTCCCCTTTAACCAGAGGAAAACCAGCTGTGCAGAATTTTTGGACTTCCCATAAGTGTCTTAGTAGCTTCCTAAAAAAAGCATTCCTTAAATATTGATAACGTGTCCACATCAGAAGCCAAAGACAAACTGGACACACTGAAGAAAGGAATCGTAAAATTCTACCAAAAAAGTTACATGGCATATTAGGGGAACTTCAGAAATACCCTACAAAGGGGAAAAAACCATTTTAATCAAGAACTGGGAATTACTCCTTTGTCATGTTTTTTTTTTCACACCTGTGCCCACTTTCCCCAAGCTCTATTTACTTGTAGGGGAGTGTTTCATAGATTTGGGGGAATGATATTATACTAGCTATCCTTAATTACATTGTACCACTATATATAATATATATGTTCTATGTAACATATATATTATACTGCAATAAATAGCCCTTTCTAAAAGCTGATTAAATCTAGCTGACTAGTTCAGATTAGCTGACAAATATGAGCAGAAACACATTAATGAGGGCTCATGAACTATAACATTAAAAATATTCTGCTTCCTCAAAAACCATCAGCTTTACCTCTAGAACCATGAAGGGAAATATAGAGTCATACTTTAGGGACTCAACTCATTATATAAGTGGGAATTAAGATATTTACCCCAAAAGAGGTTTTATATTTGAATTTCTACCACTGCCCATGGTGAGTTAATATTCTTATATAATAAAGAATAAAATATCTGATTATTTATTTTAAAAAGTAAGTTTCTGAATCTCACAATTATGTTTTTTTGGATATGTTATCAACTCAACCATGTTAAGATGAGCCCTCAGATATAATTCCAGTCTATCATTAGGAGAATTAGAGAAAGGTCCTAAATTTTTTCATTCAGTTATCTTGAAAGGTCTAGGACAGGGGAAACTTTTTGCCCTCAAAATTTTACCCTTCAGAAGAGCTGGGTTTCAATTCTGCCACCGTCACTGCTTAGTTCCTTAATTGACAGGTAAATCATTCTATTCCCCTCTGTCACAGTTTCTCATCAATAATACAGAGGTAATGTTTACCTCACCCACCTCTAAGGAGAGTGATGATTATGTGAGATCATGCCTATGAAAGCACTCTGTAAGTATAATATGCCATGTAAATGTGTACTATTAAAATAATGATAAGTATATATTTATTATCTAACATTATAAATATTAACATAATTTAATTAATTAAATAACTCATTAAATTAATGTTAACTATGAGAATATTATTAAAATTATATACTTATTATTTCAAGGCTACTTTCCCCCAACTTTTATTAAACTTGAGGCACACAAACCAATTTTTGTTTGTTTCTTTATTAATAGTGAAAGAGAAACTTTTTGCCAGCCAGATTTTTCCAAACTTTCAAACTCCAATAAGTGTCCCAAATACACTGATTGGAAAAATGTATAGAGGTCCCTGTTTTACTTTGCAACAGAAAACAAACAAACAGCCCGTTCTGTTATTAAATTTGTAACAACTCCAGCCAAAGCAATATTTTTCTTGTAGAATCAGAGAATGTCAGAGTTGGAAAGAATTTAGATTATCTATCCCAATCCCTATGTTTTACAGATGATCAGACTGAGATTGAGAAGGATGATGGTGATTTGCCAAGGTGACACCACTGGGCACTGAGTTTAGACAAGACTTTGAGCTTCTCTGAGTGGGAGTTTCATCATGCTGTGGTTAGATTCATAAATTCAGAGAATGTTAGCACTAGAAAAGACCTTTTGAAAAGAGCTAATCCAGCCCTCTCGTTTTATGGATGGCAAAATTGAAATTGGAGAAGTCAAACAACTGATCCAAGGTCATAGAACTAGTTAGTGGCAGAGCTAAGACTAGAAGCTAATTTGTAAAGCTCAGTAATGGAAAGAAGGAAGGCAATAAGCATTTATTTCCTGGCACATATTACTATTTTCCAGGCACTGAGCTAAATACTTTAAAATAGTATCTCATTTAATCCTCACAGTGATCTTGAGAGGTAGATGCTACAGCTGAGGAAACTGAGGTAGGCTGAAGTTAAGCAATCTACCTGCTCTCAAATAGCTGGTAAGTGTCTGAGGTTAAATTTAAATTCAATTCTTCTTGACTTTAGGTTCAGCTATCACCTGCTTCCAGTGTCAATGTGAGAAGAGCAAAAAGTGGAGTGAGAGGAGGAGAAGGAGAAACAGGATTATTTCATGCTCTAGCAGGGATACTTACCTTTATCTGACTGAATTTCACTAGGATAACTTTCATTGTTTTAGATTCAAATATTTATGTGACATCTTCAGAGCTAAGGGACCCAAACTCAGCTATGACATGTAATCCCCCCAAAAGACCTCTACAGTATGGATGTTTCAGCTATATAGATCCTCCTCCCATACTCATTATTCTGGCCAGACTTGACCTTTCCTGAAGAATCAGGACATTCCATCTCCTATCTCTGTGTCATTATATTCAACTTCTCCCATTCCCAGAATACACTTCCTTCTCACATCCATTCCAAGAATCCTTCTTCCTCCACTCAATGACACCTTTTTACATGCAACCTTTCCTGATCCCTTGCCTACTTCTAGTGGTCTCCTTCCCAAATTATCTTGTATTTAATGGAAAGTAGCTAGGTAGTACAGTGGATAGATTTGGAGTTCAAATCTTATCTCAGACACCAGCTATGTATTTCTGGGAAATTCACTTACCTGTTTACCTCAGTTTCCATATTTGTAAAATGAGAATATCAAGAGCACCTACCCCCCAGAGTTGTTGTCTGAAGTCACACAGAGGACCATTCCAGTCTAAGCATCTCTCCTAACTATGTTTACCTACAGAGAATTTGGGTTGGGGGGTTGGTTTTAATGTGAAATGATGGCAAAACCTTTCTTGGCAGGTTTTATGATGGAAAGAGTTATTTTAAAAAGTGACTAGGGGCAGCTGGGTAGCTCAGTGGATTGAGAGCCAGGCCTAGAGACGGGAGGTCCTAGGTTCAAATCCGGCCTCAGACACTTCCCAGCTGTGTGACCCTGGGCAAGTCACTTGACCCCCATTGCCTACCCTTACCACTCTTCCACCTATAAGTCAATACACAGAAGTTAAGGGTTAAAAACAAAAAAAAACAAAAGAACAAAAAAAAATGACTAGTGAGATCATTACAAACTAGAACTAAAGTAAATGCCTAAATATGATTTGTTTAATCTTAATTTCATCAGCTGAGAAAAGTAGGTCTGTAACCAATATTCAAACTCAAATGTATATAAAAAGTGTTGACACCAAAAAGTCTAAGTTGACACATATCCCAAGTATCTTGTGGCTTCTCCCTTGATTAGACTAATTGGGATCATGAGTCAGATGCTGTTATTAATAAGTCATGGAGATGAATTCATGTACTGCATTAAGTAATTTCTATTAGTTAACAGAGCCACCTGACAATTTGGATCAACTGGGAAAAGTATGTCCTAGAGAGGAAACTTAAGGTCTTGAAGATCAAAAGAGGTCTACCAAGGATTTCCCCATGATGGAACTCAAGCTGAAGAAGGGCAAAGCCTGGAGCAATGAGAGAAGTCATTGTCACATATTTCAATCCTGCTTTATCCAAGAGGGAAAAAAAAATAAATAAAGTGGAGGACAGGACAGGAGAAAAAAAAACAGTTACTTTAGCTCAGAGTGGTTTGTCTGGGGCCATTCAGAGGGATAAGTGAGAAGGAGTCGGAGGACTAGGCTGATTATGGGTTCAATAACAAGAACAGGAGTAAGAGTTGGCAAGAAAGACGAGGGAAAAATAACAAATCTACTGGCTCCGTCCAGGTATATAAATGCATCCATCCCAGCACACTCAGCCACAGGCCCCACTAAGAGTTAAAAAGGAGGCTGTTCTAATTAGACCACCCTGCTTTTAATGAGACTCAGGAACATAATGCTGCTAAAGGACCCATTCTGGACTTTTCAGTAAACAACAGATTCCTATTTATGAGTTGACGAAGGCGCCGGAGCAGATTACTGCACCAGCTCCAGGAACATTTCTGAGGGTTCGTTTTTAAACCCTACTGTTAAGAACACAGGCACCAAATGTAAAATGGCATTGAAGTACTGAAACAAGTCTGGCTTAAATGGCAGCCAGAAAACACCCAATTCAGGCTAAGAATCCCATCTGTTTCTCCTGTTATCATCTCCCTGACCTTTATAGGCCCAGTCAATATTTCTTCATACTCAAAATTATTATTAACTTTTATTCTTGATTCACATTGCTCCAACACATCCAGATTTACCTTTAGTTGAGGTCTGTGTTTTATGTCCTACAGCCTGAAATAATTTAGTCGTGTAGCATTCTTATATAGCTAATAGAGTTAGAATTACAGGAGAAAAGATATGAACGTCTTGAACTTAACTCTCACATCCTAGGGAATACATCCTACCCAGTTGGCAAAAGGAGAGGAATTGAATACAAGACAAGGCAAAATTGCCAAGTAGGAGTTGTTTACCTGTGATGCTTTCTTCCTCTTAGCACCTGTGTATCCCCTTCTTTTGATTTGTCTTTTGATTTTCCAAAGCTTCCTTCTGTAAGAGCTCTCTCCAGAAGTATCTTGGGCTTTAACATGATTTTTTTCTCTCTTCTCTTTCCCCACTCCTGAAAAGTGAGACTTATTTTCTCAGTATGCCTTGATCTTGAATGGGTATAAGAAAGGAAGAAAATAATTCATACTACAGTATGAATGCCTTTTAGTATTATCTTGAGGTATGTTCTTCTTCACTATTGGGAACGAATCTATAGTTGTTAGAATTTCAGTCAATGTGATAAGGTAAAGTGAAGTAATTTCAGAAATTATTAATAAATTATATTAATAGTATATTAATAATTATTAATTAATTATTAATTTGAAAATTCAGAAAAGGCATGTCACTTTGAGAAAGAAGGGCTTTCCCTGATTTGATTGCATCAAACCACGGCCAATTGTAAGATCCAGGCTATGAGTGAAATCAGCCCTGCTTATTCTGTCTTTTTGGTGACTATGGACAGGGAATGTTAGTGGCCTGTATATCTGGAAAACAAATGCTGGATGAGTTAGATTTAAATATGATTGTTCTTCATTCTGGCAAAACTGGAATCAAATGCCTTCATCTTAGCTCAATAGAAATAATATTTCAGAAGGCACCCACAGTATATTTCTTTGTGACATTTTGTGTTGCTTTATTAGAAATCTCCCTCTAGAAAAATCCCAGGAAACTCGCTACCTGATGTCAAATTTCAGTATGCCCCAACTGCCATTATGAAAATAGGATTTGTTTAAATTTCAAAAGAGTAGCCACATTCATTTATTTAATTGGAGTATGTGAGAGTAGAATTAAATTTGACTTGGTGTACTTTAACAGGATTCTGCCCAGTTTTCCCAAAAGGTATGCTGAGTCTCAGTAAACATGGAAAAAATGACTGGACCTTAAATAGTTGTTTATGGAAACATTTTTCTATTCACCTAACTTATGGTTATCCTAGGCAAACACTAGTAATGCTGTCTCAGGAGATTAGCATCCCTGTTATTTCCACACTAGCATCACTTTGACCAAAGCCAAATATAAAAAATCAATGGGAAAGGAAGAATATTAACAAGCTTATGAATAGATAGAAAAACATGGAAGAAGCATTGTAGTGAGAGTCAGTGGTAGGCCCTCCAAAGGCTCAGTTAAATGTCCTAACAACTGGGTGCTTATCTGCTCTCAGCCTCTAAACTGTCTCATGTTTGTCCTCTGGACGGTAATTTTCCACTTTGTCTCTGATGGTCTCCACATTTTGAAAAATAATGCCTCTATGGATTATCGGGTATATCCTAAAAATTACTGCAAAAATTTGCTTGAAAAGCAACTGCCTGCCACATAGGGAAAAACAAATAGGTTGGGGTCCCCGCCATGAGGTTTTCCTCTATTTATTCAGAATTTCTGAAATGTCGTCTTGGTCATAATAAATAGAGAGTCTTGCCTGAAAAATCATTCCCCAGACCACTCTCACCCACAGGGTGACAGAACCCTTATCTGCATCTTTAGCATTAAAACCAGAAAACAAATTTGCTTTTCTAGACCTGAGACCACAGAAATGTGAAAATCATTTATGCAAAGAGAACCCACCTCATTCTTTCCATACACTGGTGCCTGTAGAAGCCAAATCTGGACTGATGGACACCAGTTGAAGAAAACAAATAGTTTTGCCTCTTCCCCAAAAGTAATATCCCTGGTTATCCCATCAATAAGTCCTAATGCCAGGGCTACCCTAAGCCAGCCTTTTCCATGTGCAATCCAGGCACATCATCCCCTTCATATTTGAGGCATATGTTCAGAATTAGGCAGAATGCACTGACTATATTCCACCTCTCAGAGTAAATTCATTTAATATATGCAGTGTCTACAGGCCTTAGGAGAGTTATAGCTTTCCTCCATTCCTATGGCATCAAGGTCATCCCATCAACTGTGAACTGATAACAATCTTGTTTGATCTGTGAAGGCTATCCTGAAAAGAAGTCCTACTTATTCTTCTGAGAGTAATGTGCAATGGAATTTTCCCACTTTAATTGTCTCCCAATCACATGAAATTAGGTGAGATTTTTCTAGCTTTCTTCCACCTGGGAGTGGACACTTCATATTAAAAAATGATGGCAGAGAATTTCTTAGATTGACAGTGAATGAAAAGAAAATTCATCTAAGAATGATATTAAGTTGTTATACCCAATTCTAAGTGCTCTGGTGTTACATGTTGCAAAACAAATGAAATGTCAATGATTTTCATCCTTTGTGAAACTTTCCCAAGACTGTTTGGGAAATAGTAATGGTTCTATCAGGAAAATATTTTCACACATGGGCTTCTTCAGTAAATATTGGTTCAACAGTCCTCTGGGTCTTTGAAATAAGCATGTTGTTTATTGGCAGCAGATTTTTTTCTTTTTTCTAGAATTTGACCACAATTCTTGAATTTCAATTTACTTATAAAGCAAAGACTGAAATTTCTATTTTAGTGGCCACGTTGATGGAAGCAAAAGAGACTGTGCTGAGCCAGAGTCTAACCTAACTTTTGTTTCTGAGAGCAAGAAAGGTCAAGTACTTAAGGGCTCTATTAGTCTAGGTAAATCAGTAGTAAAATTCAGTCATAGGTAAGGTAAGACCAAACTCCTCAGTCCTATTGGGAGAAATGGAAAAGTTGCATTTTCAACATTAATTCTATTCTTCGGGCTAATTTGGAGACTGTCTTTCTGGAACAGGCGTACCTTAGTTTATCATGTTTGTCTTTATTGTATTTCACAGATATTTTTTTACAAATTGAAGGCTTGTGGCAACCTTGCATCAAGCAAGTCTATCTGCAACATTTTTCAAACAGCATATGCCCACATCATGTGGGAATTCCTGCGACATTTCAGACTTTTTTCATTATTATTCTATCTGTTACACTGTTATAATATATACTATTATCTAATATATAATATACTGTTATACTGTTATGTGTGGTCTGAGATCTTTGATTGTTACTATTATAATTGTTTTGGGGTGACATGAACCATGCCCACAAAAAATGGCGAACTTTATCAATAAATCTTGTATTCATTCTGACCATTCCCCAACTAGCTCTCTCACTCCTTTATCCTCTCTCTTCCTTAAGAAACAACAATATTCGGGGGCAGCTGCGTAGCTTAGTGGATTGAGAGCCAGGCCTAGAGACGGGAGGTCCTAGGTTCAAATCTGGCCTCAGACACTTCCCAGCTGTGTGGCCCTGGGCAAGTCACTTGACCCCCATTGCCTACCCTTACCACTCTTCTGCCTTGGAGCCAATACACAGTATTGACTCTAAGACAGAAGGTAAGGGTTAAAAAAAAAAACCAATATTCAAATTAAGTCAGTTAATAATTTTGATAATGACTCTGATTGTTCAAGAGAAAGGAAGAGTCGATCCATGCAGCAAACTTCATTGTTGTCTTATTTTTAGAAATTGTCACAGATACTCCAACCTTCAGCATCCACCATCCTGTTCAGTCAGCAGATAAAAGATTATGATTTGCTGAAGGCTCAGATGAAGGTTCACATTTTTTTAGCACTAAAATATTTTAATGATGGTATGTGCATTGTCTTTTTCAGACATAATACTATTGCACACTTAATAGACCTCAATACAATATAAACATAACTTTTATATGCACTGGGAAACCAAACAACTCATGAGTTTCACTTCATTTTGATATTCACTTTATTGCTGCCGTCTGGAGTTGATTCTGCAATATCTCCAAGATATGACTATATTTGGGCAGTAATAATCAACTATGGAAGATCAAAGGAACATTTCATTTAATATAAGGGGAGCAAAAGGACTAGGCAAATTAGTGAAGCCTGGAAAGGAAGGTCAAGCAAGGAAGAGGGGAATGAAAAAATACCAGGGGTGCAGATCAGAAAAAGAGGTTGATAGGTTATACATGAAAGATAAAGAAAAGAAATGGACAATCCTGGTGCTTTATGTGTACATACAAAATGTTAAATGATCCAGGGGAAAGCCCCTCCCTTTCTTGTTAAATATATCCTCTAAGGGGGATTAATGAACATTTAAAGTAATCCATGATGAGTGATATTGATAAGGGGAGGGAAGGGAATAAGCATTTATATAGCACCAGCTATGTGCCAGGCACTAAGCTAAACTGCTAAGTACTTTTTGTAAATATTATCTCATTTGATCTTGATAAGATCATTCCTCCACTAAATCACTAGAGTAAATCTATTAGATGACAATAGAGAATCCAAGTCATTGTTTCAGCTAGTATTCTGAGTAGACAATGGTCAACCCCAAAAAAGGAGCTGGATTTTCCCACAGCTGGTGCTATGATATCTAGAATAATTAAAAGCTATAGTTGGACAGAATTTTAGAGATTGCCTGGTCAGAAAAGTAATAGGGTAGAACAACTTAGATTGTGTTCCAAGAAACCAAAATTTAGACATTGCAAAATTTTAAAATAATGATCAATTCACAAATTAGTCAAACTTGCAATTTACCAGCACTTTTATCCCTCCAATGACACAGAAGCAAGTGGACTTAGCACTTAAGAAGAATAATTATACTGGAAAGCTAGCCAATTGCTCTCTTAACCTCAATTCAGTCCTATAGGGATAGCGTATAAAATGGTCTTATTGTTGTTCTGTCCTTTCAGCCATGTCCAACTCTTCATGACCCCATTTGAGATTTTCTTGGCAAAGATACTGCAGTGGTTTGCCATTTCCTTCTCCATTTTACTTGCCTATGGTCATAGAGAACAAGTAAATGTCTGAGGCCAGATTTGAACTAAGGAAGAAGGATCTTCCTGACTTAGGGCTCGACACCTAGCTCCCCCAGTTTGTCATTATGGGGTAGAAATGAACACAAAGTTTGTCATCTAAATGCATGTTCTTTCAGGTCCTTTCAGATTAGAAGGACTTAATGTATGAACCTGATTCTAGACTATATGTCTGGACTGGCTCACCTAAGTTTGGAGACCCTTATTAGTAACAAAAGTAATGAGAAAAAAAACTCAAATTAAATCCATTGCCCGTCTAGCAGTGTTAGGGGTGGGGTGGAAGGGAAAATAGTAGATCCATGACCTCTAAGGCACATATTGGTTAACAGTGCAGGGGATTTGAAAGAAATAATTTCATTTGTAGGCCTAGACTAGATGAAAGATATGATTGAGAAGTGATTAAAATACATGAAAGAAAAGTTGAAGAATATGAGGTCACTGAAAATCTCAATTAAAACCCTAGAAATTCTATTTAAATTTATATATTTATTTATTTTAGTTTTTTATTTTTTTTTAGAAAAATTTTCCATGGTTACATGATTCATGTTCTTACTTTCCCCTTCAACCCACAAACACCCCTCCCATAGCCAACGCACATTTCCATTGGTTTTAACATGTGTTATCAATCAAGACTTATTTCCAAATTGTTGATAGTTACATTGGTGTGGTTGTTTCAAGTCTACATACCCAATCATGTCCGCATCAACCCATGTGTTCAAGCAGTTGTTTTTCTTCTGTGTTTCCTCTCCTGTAGTTCTTCCTCTGAATGTGGGTAGCATTCTTTACCATAAATCCCTCAGAATTGTCCTGTGTCATTGCATTGCTGTTGGTACAGAAGTCCATTACATTAGATTTTACCACAGTGTATCAGTCTCTGTGTACAATGTTCTTTTGTATCTGCTCCTTTCACTCTGCATCAATTCCTGCAGGTCTTTCCAGTATACATGGAATTCCTCCAGTTTATTATTCCTTTGAGCACAGTAGTATTCCATCACCAGCATATACCACAATTTGTTCAGTCTATTTAAATTTAAAAATGAAAAAATGAAACAAAAGAATTTTTAAAAACTTAAAAATTAATCTAATTGATTAATTAAAAAATAAAATAAAAAATGAAACAGATAACAAATCAATACCAACATCTCAAATGATTTTGAAAAGGCAGACATACATAAACTCAAATTTCAAAAGCCCTATTTTTAGTTTTGCATCATGGATCCAATTGGCAAATCAACTAAAATAGTCATTTACAAAATTTGCTGGAATTTTCTATAACCAATATGACAGATAATAGAATTTAGGTCTTCCTGCTTATAGGGTTAGTACTCTGTCTACTGAACCACCTAACTTTTCCTGTAATTTCTCTATAAGACAAGAACACAGCAGGACAGGGAAAAGAGGGAAAAGTCCACATTTATTAGCTCAAACTTATCAGAGGGACCCATAAATTACTAGCAAAGAACTTCAGTTGCTTCCTCTCAGACACACCTTGATCTCCTATTTCTTAACAGAAGGTATCACATGTCTAGTGACAAATGACGAGAAAACCATTAATATTTCCCCAGATTGGCCAATTATTTGTTTATGTACTTTTGATAAAGCATTTACATCTTATAACACTGACACCAAAGTCTCTGAAGACTATATGAGAAAATACTGGTTGAGGGGCACAAAAGCCATATCAAAAAGTCCCAGTGTTCTAAAGTATGACATCAATTTGGTGATTATTGAATGATCTTTCCAAAAAGTTTGTGATATTTATATTAGAGTTTTTAATGATTATTATGAAGCATTTGACTCAAATATGAACTCTTAGCTTGTTCGTGTATGATAAATGTTTAAAATGACCTGAGTACAGCAAGAATTTTAGAGTTTTTGATGTTCACATGAAAGAAAGAATGTTCTCTATTTAAAATATTCCACCAACACAATAATGTCAATAACAATTTATAAAAAATGTGTCAACTTTTAGAAAGGAAATTAAACCCTTACCTATCTTGAAATCCATAATCATTTCTCTTAAACAAAATGATGTATTTTCCAGTTAGGAGATATGTGATATGATTGATAGGGTACAGGACATGGCATAAGAAAGACCTAGCATCAAATCTTACCTTGGACATTAACTAGAAATTATTTAAGTTCTCTGTGCCTCAGTTTCATCATCTATAAAATAAGGGAGTTGAACTCAGTGGCCTCTAGGATCCCTTCCACTTCTAAATCTATCATCTATTAGCCTATGTCTTCCCAGTTAAAGAGAGATTAGCACCAAAACATCTTATTTAACCATATGGAAGAGAGATGAAATTCATACAATGCCTATTGTACCAAAGATGCTTTTAGTTGCTCTACAGGATATTAGCTTATATACCAATATTTTACTCTCTTCAAATACCAGTCATTTTATCCACCTGTGCAACAGACTTCAGGTAATTAAACATAAAAGAATAATAGCACAATGTTAACTTACAGCATAACATAATGGGCGAAGCAACCTAGTCTAGGGAGAGGCATACTGTATTTGAAGCCAGAGGACCTGAATCCGAATCATGTCTCTACTATTTGTGGACAAGTTACCTAACTTCCCTCAGTCTCAGTTTCCTCAACTGTATGTCAAGGGTCTTGGACTAGATGCCTTTTAAGGTCCATTCAGGCATGAACTCTGAGATCCTGGGGTATAGAGCTTTAGAGTTCACAAAGTGTTTTACCAACATTATCTCCTCTGAATTTCACAAAAGCTCTGTGGGAGTAAACACAACAAATATTCCTATCCCAATTTGTAGATGAAGAAGTTTAACCTCAGATGCAGTATCAGAATCATGACGAACTTCATCATCCCTTGACTTCAAGCCCATTGGCTTGTCTGTGGGCTGAGAAATTCTTTAGGAGCAACTCTCATAGACTTTCTATTAAGTTGCTAACAGGTAGCAAGCTGTTTTAGTAAAGACAAAAACATGGATTCTTAAAGTATTGAAGAAAAATATGACAAAATGCCTCAACTAAAAAAATTAAAAAAAAACAACTTACTGATCTTCTTCTTTCACAAATGTCCACGGATCCCTAGAAGTTAAGATATTTATGATCATTTCTACCAAAGTCTCATTTAGGAAAGGAAACTCATGATGAGGAGAAGCAGACCATGGCTAACTAAAATTAGGACAGGAATCCTCCAGCCTTAGTTCATTTCCAGGGTTAAATTATCAACTGAAAAAACAGAGATGAATTTGAAATTCTTCAAATGCCTTCTTTCCACAGAATCAACCAAGGATGAAAACAGTTCCTCTTCAGGAGCTGAAAGAATCCCACTCCACCCCCAACCAGGATGGAAGAGATTATTAGCCATTGTCTCTATTCATAGAAAAGAAAGTATTGAAATGAAAGTTTGTTATGAAAAATATATTCATTCCTTAGTCCTTAGTACATTTTGCTACTTTTTCCTAGTTGGAAAGGGGATATGTCAGAATAAATTCTGAAGTAATGATTAAATGGTAACTAAGTATATGGATTTCTTTTTCTATGATAGCTTAAGACTCATCATCAGTTTACCTTCATACAACTCAGAATAGCTAGAATGTTGTGCCAAGAGAAACAAGGATATCACTGAACCAGTTTATAGCATTGTATCTCCCTTAAAAAGAGTTGAGATGGAAGTTTTCTCTTTCTTTTAGGGCTTGAGACATGGAAAAACAAAATAAAATATGCAACAGTGTTTTAAGTTGGTACAGATGAAGACTCTTTATAATTTGACTATTAATCAACTTACAAGGTTTTAACAGAGAATTCAACTGCCTTAAATGACTGAGCTTTGTAAGAGAGGTAGGCAGGAGAATCCAGCTTCCTTTAATCAGCAATGTGATGCCAAGGAGAATAACCATCCATCCTCAGAGCAGCTCTCCTCGGATGGAATTCCATCAGTTTCCTTTACAATAAAAACTACGATAGGATACAACTCAAGTGGAAGTCAGCGCTCTGGGTGGGACTGTAAAGCAAGATTGCCTTCTTCTTTGGTAGTGGAACATCCTGAATGTAGTAATATAGTCAGCAGTTAAGCAGCTGTTGAATTTCTGGGTTGCCTTTAGTGATCCTTCATTTATGTCGATTCTGCAAAACACAATTGAATAGAGCTTTATCTTTCAGATTCTGGTTCATTTTTTCCTTGGAGGAGGAAGGCTTGTGATTTTAAGTTCTCCATTTACTTCTCCCTCATGTCCCAATCCCACGAGGAGTGCCATTTTTCTGAAATAATATACTACAATGCTAAACACAAGATAACAAGTGTGCCCTGAGTTTCATTGCTCTCCATGGCATTTGGGAAGAAATTGGATATGCAGAAGACACCATCTACCAGACCCAGTTGTTTAATATCTTATATTTTAGAGCTGGAAAGCAGAGATAAGTGCATTTGACCTATCTATTTCACATAATTATCCCAAAGACCAAATCCAGTTTAATTCAATTCAAGGAGCTTTTATTAAGCAGTTACTATTTCTAAAACACTGCTAAGAGCTGAAGATACAAAGGCAAAAAAAGAATTGTCTCTGACCTCACAGGGCTTATATTTTTTTAGGGGGAAATAGTCATATGATAAAATAGATATTAAAAATGTTTTGAAAAACATGAAGTACCAGATAAAATTAAGGTCTTATTGTTATTATATTACTTCCATACTACACTTAAGCAGAAATTTACCTGGTCAGTGCAAGAAGGTCAAAGTTCTAAGATCATGATCTTTTCTAGTTGTATGATTTACTGGGTGACCTTGGGAAGGAAAATCATCTTATTCTCTGTTCTTCAGCTAAACTGGAAAGAGGGTACTTACTCTTGCCTTCTTCACAAGAATACTGTGAAGATTTAGGTCAAGTAATATTTATGTATCTCTGTGACTGTGTGTGTGGCAGAGAGGAGAGAGAGTGGTATTCCCTCCTCCATGAAAATTTCCAGATCCTATGCATTAGAATAGTCTTTCTTTGGAAGTTTCATCACTCTCAGACTCTCTGTCTCTCTGTCTCTCTGTCTCTCTCTCTCTCTCTCTCTCTCTCTCTCTCTCTCTCTCTCTCTCTCTGTCTCTCTCTGTCTCTCTCTCTGTCTCTCTCTCTCTCTTTCTCATCCTAACCAAGTACTAGTTTGTATTACATATATTTTCTTTTCTTTCATATCCCTCAGCCCCACCACTCAAGTGCTCCACATGGACTATAAGGTGCATGGAGGTTACATACAGTACATAGAGCATACAGTAGACACTTAACAAATCTTACTTGAATTAATGGTGCTAGGTGGAGTATGAGTTATTATTATTTCTAACTAGATAGAATTTATTACATTTAGAATCCACTACTGCTATCACCACAACCACCATGAACTTCACCCCTATGACTATTACTGTTATCATCATCATCATCATCATCATCATCATCATCTTCTTCTTCTTCTTCTTCTTCTTCTTCTTCTTCTTCTTCTTCTTCTTCTTCTTCTTCTTCTTCTTCTTCTTCTTCTTCTACTACTACTACTACTACTACTACTACTACTACTACTGTTATGTGTCTTTACTTTTCTTTTATTTTAAGCTTTTATCTTCCACCTGTGTCATTTGGAATGGTTGTAAGCCCTGGAAGACTACAACTCCCAGGACTACCTTCCACAACTTCCCCTGACAACTCCCACTTCTTTTGTGGGAGGTGTCAGAGAAAGTATAAAAAAGAAGGTTTGGCACCTTTTTGCTCTCTAGACCCTGGAAACTCTCTCCCTAGCTCTCTGGACCCTGGAAGCTTAGCTCCCTCTACCCTAAGCTCTCTCTAGATCTCTACCCTGAGCTCTCTCTCTCTCCTGGAGCGCTCTCTACCCTGAGACCCTGATCTCTCTCTTTTTTCCTTTCTATCTACCTCCTAGTTTTTCCTAGACTTTCCCCTTTTTAATTTAAATAAAACCCAGGTATTCTAAACCCTAAAGTTGCTCTCTGATCATTTATTTGAGCCCCTGAAGGGCTCTGATCAATTTCCCCCTGCCAGGGCTGGGACCCCTACCTTCCTTTTCCTTCCTCTACCTTCCTCTTTCCTTTCTCCCATTCCTCCAATCCTCCTCCCTTCCTCCCTTCACTTCTCCCTCACACACCTTAGAATCAATATTATATATTGGTTCTAAGGCAAGAGTGGTAAGGATTACACAATAGGAGTTAAGTGACTTGCAAAGGGTCACCCAGCTAGGAAGTGTCTGAGGGCAGGCCAGATTTGAACCCAGGAACTCTCCTCTCCAGGCTTGGCTCTCAATGAATGGAAACACCTACCTGCCTCTGGTCCTTAATTTTCTTTTTTTTCACTACTACATATATATTTATGCATATATAATATCATTATTATAAAAACAATTTTGGAAAAACTTGACTCTAATCAACTGAATGATTTTCCTGATTACCAAGGACTGATGAAGAACTATGCCCACCTCAAAACAGAGAGATGATGGAGTTATAAGAATAGGAAATTCATTTTTTGGTCTTTAATCTCAACTAATGACATCATATCTAGACTTGCTCATGAATTGGATTTAATCAGGTATAGATGCACACAGTCATCTGCCTCATTATCTCTTCCAGATTTATCAAAGTCCAGAGGCAAGACAAAAGTCAAGATGATTGGGCTTCAGGATTCTGGGTCTGGGATTCAAGAGATGTCCCTGGTCATTGTTATGAACTGCTACTACTCATAGTTAGTTAATTAGCTAACATTTATATAGCATTTTAGGGATTGCAAAGTACTTTATATATGTTATCTTATTTGATTTCAACATTCCTGTGATGTAGTGATATTATTTTTATAATAACAATAATAATAATTGCTATTTTTATTATTTTACAGATGAAGAAACTGAGGCTGAGAGAGGTGAAGTGATTTGCCAAAGGTCAATCTCAACTCTGACTGTTAGAGCTGAAAGAAATCTTAGGCATCATTTAAAGGAAACTGAGGAAATCTAAAGTGACTTTCTCAAGGACAAAGAGCAAACTAGAGCTGGAACTTGAGTCTATCCATGCACCCTGACTCTCAAAGCAGTGCTAAGATATCTATGAAGGGAACTGTCATCCAGTTTTTATTATTATATGAACCATCAGCCCAATTAAAGACCTGGAAAAGGTCAACCTTCTTCTATCTGTGAAATTCCCCCAATTAGCAACTAGCTGTTTATTTTTGGATTTCTTACTTGTATGTGACAGAATTTGCCAACCAATTCTGGGAGCTGCTGATAATAAAATTAATAACATTGTCCTTCTTGCCAAAGGTTGTGGAGATGGTTCTTTGTGGAACTGAATACTTAAAGTCCCTGAAATCCAGGATACATCATGTAACTTTACTAGAATCAATTTTTAAGTCATTATCAATTTCCAAGATCCAGGTATGTAACTTGCTCTCTTTGGAGAACTTATTCTTCCATTTTCTCCTTCAGCTAGTGGTCTACATTCAATTCACCAAGTATCTAATACATGACTACCATGCAAGAGCATGTTGACAAATGTTTAATAATCAGCTCTCAGCACCCTCCACTTCATCCCATGTATGCAGGATACTAAAATTTATCTCGATTACTATTTTCTCCATTTCTTTCTTAAATCTAGACAATTAACTAAACAATAAATCAAGCCCTGACTTAGAGCATTTGCCGATTTCTTAAGGTATAAACTCTCACACTCAAAATTTAACTATTGACTTTCCTGAGCCTGTTTGAGCTGGCTCGAGCACACTCCTGCTGCCATGTGCCAGATACTGTGCTAGACACCAGAGAAATAAATAGCAAGTAACAAATACAGCCGCTATCCACTAATAGTTTATGTTTTACTGGAGAGGATAGGACCTTTACACAAATTAAAGAATTTAGAGCTGGGAAGAAAGTGAGTTTGACCCAGTCATTTTGCTGATGATCACAGGCACAGTGAGTGAATTGCCCAGGATCACAAAGCCAATAAATTCCTGAGCTAGAATTTGAACCTGACTCTTCTTCATTCCAAGACTAATACCTTGATGTATAATACAATTTAAGAAGGGACAGAGTATTAAGAATTAGGAGAATCAGGAGAGGCTACCCATAGGAGAAAGCACTTGAGATGAGCCTTGAAGATAGCTAAGGATTTGTAGATGTAGCATTAAGGAGGCAAGACAAAGGCAGGGAAGAAGGAGGTAGAAAGTTGAGTTCAGGGAACAAGAAGTAGGCTTTTTGGACTGTAAAGCAGAGTTTGTGATGGAGGAGTAATGTGAAATAAATCTAGAAAGGTAGACTGGAGCCAGACTGTGAGTGACCCTAAATGCCACTCTGATGAAATGTATTTGATCCTAGCGGCTGTAGCTGTAGATTCTCGAGGAGAACAGTGACATGGTCAGAACCGTGCTTTAAAAAAGATTGTTATGGGAGCTGAGCGAATTAAGAATGGGAGAGAAGGAAACTCTGGAATCTGAATCATAGGATCAGAAATGTGACTTTGAAAACAATCCTCTCCAGCCTTCTCATTTTATAGCCAAGGAAACTAAGTCCCCGAGATGGCCCAATAGTATACCACAACTAATAATTTTAAGATTAGGACTAGAATACAGTACTAGAATTTCTGATTGTCAACACACCATAAACCACACTGCTTCTAAGTTCTTTTTGTCATCATAAAGCTTCAATATAGTTTCAATATGGTCTTTCTAACATATTCCAATATATTTCCATTAGAATATAAGTTTGAGAAAAAACTGTCTTTTTTTTTTTTGGCTTGTTCTTGTATCTCTATTACTTAGTAAAGTGCCGAGCACATAAGTACCCACTTAATAAGGAATTCTCATCTTCCTTCTTTCTTTCCTTTCTTTTTAAAGCAAAAAAAAAAGGTCTGTTTTTGAGATGACTTTTTGGTGCATAAACTCTGCATTTTCCCTCAACTCTTAAGTTTTTAAATCTATGTCCCCATCTAGTTTGTGTAGGAACTCACATATATCCCATTGCAGAATATACGAGTCCAAGTGGCAGGTAGCCTCTCTTTGTTTCTCTGACTTTCTGCATCTGTAAATGGGTCTCCATTTCTCCTTCCTTCCCTCCTCTCTCCCTTTTTATATTGATCAATGTTTTCTCCCAAATTTGTATCATGATCATTTTGAACACAATCCCAATTCCTTCTCTAATGTGTTGGGTCAGTTATTAAGTTTGATAAGGGATTATTTATTTAGTTGAAACTCACCATCATATCAAAGGATCATGAAGAGCTTGAGGGTTACTTTGTCCCCCTCCTCAATACACATAACATACACACATTTTAGAGATGAGGAAACTGAGGCCTTGAGCTGTAAAGTGATTTGTTCAAGGTCCCACAACTACTGATATAGTCAAGTGAGGGTTCTAATTCCAAATATTTTCCACTTTACCACATTGTCCCATCATAATGCTTAAAGTATTGTCTCAAAACAAGGCTGCCAAAGAGAATCACTTTGCCCTTTTTGTGGGAGAGGAGTTGGATGATGCTCTCAGAATTTTATTCTCAATAGAGAGATATGCATTATGAATCACATCCCTCAAATCCTACATGATCTAAACATTTATTGCTGAATTAATTTTGTAGGGAGATAGTGAGATTTTCTATTGGCTAAAATACAGCTCCAAAGCAAAGGAACAATGGGCCTTTCTTTTCTGCCTAATGCTAGGCAGATTAAAGGCAGGAATTCATGATAGGTGGCTGAAGAACAAGGACCCTGTCTCCTTAGCTAACCTTTTGTTCCCACTACAATTCCTTTTCTTGCTAAACCAGAGAAACTCTTGGGATAGTCTAATGCTAAATGAGACAGTTATTTGTAACAGAGGCCTGCAATGAGAGGATAATAGATTTTGAGCTAGAGGGCACCTTAAATGACACCTGGACAAACCCCCTTATTTAAATGATGGGAAAAGGGAGACCCAGGGAAATTGACTTGGCTAAGGTTACACAGTAGTAGGTGTGTTCCAAGACTAGGTTTTAAGAACTAGATTATTATGTTCTTTTCACCATGTAATGTTGCCTCTCAGACATAGAAGAAGAAGAAGAAGAAGAAGAAGAAGAAGAAGAAGAAGAAGAAGAAGAAGAAGAAAGAAAGAAAGAAAGAAAGAAAGAAAGAAAGAAAGAAAGAAAGAAAGAAAGAAAGAAAGAAAGAAAGAAAGAGCAGCCAGGGAACCTTCTTTCTGGCTTTTGTTAAGCTGGTTATGGGGGCTCTGACTAAATACTTGTCAACCTGCTCTTCTCAAGGAAGTCCTAAGCAAACTGAAGCTGAGATAGAATGCAGGCAGAACTGAAAAAATAATTTGTTCAGAAGCTAGTGCAAGGGAATAATAACTGAAGTCATCTGAGAATAACTGAGCAATGCCAAACCCTATTTGAGAACAAGGAACTATCTCTAGAATTCATCAAATATCCAATGTAGACCAGCAGAATATTATCTCCCCAGGACCAGCCAAACAATGCCTTCCAATAATATCACCAGAGAAATCCTGCAGCTTTGAAGACCTGAGTTGCACCTCCAGTATGTATTCTGGCCTCACTTGTTCCCTGTAGATGCATCTCTTACCTGAGATCCCTTTTTGTACCCATTCTCCTAATTAATGACATGTCTGTATGTGGGTTAAGGTCCTTCAAGGAAATTCTCTCACTGCACTATTTCATCTGTTACGCCCTCACCACTGTAAAGGACCTAAATCTTATATGATCTTAGAGGCTGAGCAAGGTTAGACCTGCTTAGTATTTGGATGGGAGGTTACTAGAGATATTAGCTGCTGTAGATTTAGGGAGGCAATGTGATTTGGAGTGAGATGAAGCGCATTTGAATTCTGGTTCTTCCACTTAAGACCTGTGTCACCTTGGGAAATTTACTGAACTTTGCTGTGCATCAATTCAAGTCTCTCTTTTTATGGAGGAAGAAACTGAGCTACGTTGTAAGCAGCAGAGTGCCAGGAATTGGGCTCAAATGTCCTGACTTTAAATACAATATGCTTTCTTCTCTATATCAGGATCCCTCATCCTCTCCATTGGGGCTGGTGATTAAAAACAATCTCTATAGATTTGAGACTCTCCTAGCCCAATACACAGGCCACCTTTATAAGATTATTTTATGGAGAACTTCTGGTCATGTTTAGCACACTCAGGGGAATGCTAGTACCCTTATAAGCAAGGGAATAAATGGAAAGTTTAAATTCCAGAACACAAGCATTGTTTCATTTTGTCAAAGAAAAAGATGCCCTGGGAGTAGGCCATATACTATCACTAAATTCAGCCATGGATACACTACAAAGTTGTAAAGATACACAAAGATGAAGAGGCATAGTAGTAAAATGGAAGAGGTAAAAAAAAAAAAAAAAAACAGAACTAGTTAGTGGAAATCAGCATGACATGGTAGAAATATCATGGAATTTTAACCCATAGAATCCAGTTTCTGGCCCTGAAACTTACTCCCTGTGTGACTTTACGCAATTCATTTAATCTCTTTGTGCCTCAGTTTCCCCATCTATAAAATAAGGATGTTGGTCTAGATGTCCTTAAAGGTACTCTCTAGTTTAAAGTCTCTGTCTTAGTTTCCCTATCTCTAAAATCATGAGTTTAAACTAGATGAATTTCCCTCTTACCCCTAAGACCTATGAAGATTTGAAGTCAATTTATATTGTAGCTCATTTTTATAAAGGACCTCTCTCAAGAAACTAAAAATTTGGTTTTAGTGAAACAAAATTCATTTCAAAAGAGGATATATAATAAATCTTATATGAAGGCACACAAAGTCAACTTCACATGCGCAAGGTAGGGGAGGAATGAATAGCAGTTCATCTAAAAAAGAAAAGACCTTGGGGTTTCAGTGCTCAGTGAATTCAGGATAAGTCACTCATGGGCTATGGTAGCCGAGAAAATTAATGTGAGCTCTGGTTACATCAAGAAAAGGATAGAATATAGGAGTGAATGAGTAATCATCCTCTTATCTCCAACCACTATTTCAGACCAAAGTCTAATACTCAGTTTCAAATGCCACATAAAATAATCAGATTGATTCTATGACTTTTTTAATTGATCCTATTTATATTTAATTGATTTTTTCCTGTAACTGCCCAAGTCATGATTCTTTGTCTCTCTGTCCTGTAATGACTTAAATTTATAAAACTAGTTTTGTTCTTGTGTTAAGGAAATCTGTTGCTCTTGAAGGAGGTAGGTGGACACTAGGGAATCTGGTCTAGTATTTTTATACCACCAAGCTATCCTTCAAGGATGTCTGGTTTATTATTCAAAGAAGTCTTGTTCGCTATCTCTGTCCTTGCAGATGCAACTGGGCTTGAACACTGAACAATGAACAAAAAATGAGGAAAGGAGGGGGTTGTTGCCCTTATTCAAAATTTCTATCCAAACATATTTTCTTCCTTCCATGATACTAGCCCACCTTCTTTGATGTAATCAATGCTGTTCCCACCCCTGCTTGATGCTGTCTACTCTATTACCAATCACAAAGTCAATTCCATCTACCCAAATCCAATTATTTGTTCTCTTGCATTTCCCAAAACTAAATGAAAACTAGTAAGATCTATCTTGGCATCTTTGATCATTGAGAGAGATCTTTGATCCAATTTATAGGTTACTGCTAGCCTAACTAATAAATTAATCACATTCAAACCATGTTCTCTCCATATATTTTCTTTTATTAATTTAAATTTATTCATTGATGGGCTACATTAAAATATCTAGTTAACTCTCTTCCCCATCTCCCCCACCATGCCATCAGAGAAGGCATCATTTGACAAAAAGATATATGTATATATAAAACTATATCTTGGTTATTTCTGCTTATCAGTTCTTTCTCTGGAAGTATATACTCAAGTAATTTTTCTTTTTATAAATTTTTATGATTATTATTCCAAATTTTACAAAACAAAACAAGCATTTTCATGTACAAAGTAAAAGAAGATAGTACCCAAATGAAATCACAAACCTAGATTTGTCTAACCTTTCTTTATATCTACATAATAGATCCTGTCCACAAATGTTCTAGTCCCTCCTCATCTTCTCTGCATCACAGCAGATATCATCTAGGAGACCAACATGCACGTAAATTAAGTCTTTCACATTTTAACCTTCTTTCAACTTTCTGGAGGTCCAATTCACATTAATTCTGTGGTTGTATATAATGTTCTCCTGGTTCTACTCATTTCATTGCTAATTATCTCATGTAGTTGTCTCCAAGTTGTTTAAAAAAAAAGTCTGCTCATTTCATATGGCACAGTAGTATTCCATCACAATAATATACCACAACTTGTTCAGCCATTCCCCATTTGATGTATGATGATGATCCCCTCAGTATCCAATTCTTTGCCTCCACAAAGAGAGTTTCTATAAATATTTTGGAACATATGGGTTCATTTCCTTTTTGTCTGATCTCCTTAAAAACAAACCCCTGAGTCTGGAGGTATACACAGTTTTATAACTCCCTAGGTGTAATTCCAAATTGTTTTCCAAAACAGTTGGATCAGTACACACCACCAACAGTAAATGAATGTCCCCATTTTCTCACATCTCCTCTAACATTTGTCAGTTTCCCCATTTGTCATTTTAGCCAGTCTGATGGGTGTGGGGTGATGTCTCAGAGTTGTTTTGGTTTGCATTTATCTAATAAATAGTGATTTAGAGCATTTTTTCATATATCATATCTGGGTCTGATTTGTTCATCTGAAAATTGTCTATTCATATTTATTGCCTTCTTATCAATTGGGGGATGGCTCTTATTTTCATAAATTTGACAAAGTTCTCCACATATTTTAGATATGAGAACTCTATCTGAAAGGTTATCTATAAATATTTATTCTAATTTTCTCCTTTCCTTCTAATCTTGGCAGCATTTGTTTAATTTGTACAAAAACATTTTAATTTAATGTACTCAAAATTATCCATTTTACATTTCACAAGGCTCTCCATCTCTTGTTGACTCATAAATTCCTATCCATAAATTTGATAAGTGGTATGTTCCCTGTTCTTCTAATTTACTTCTATCTCCTTTTATATCTATATCATATATCCATTTTGATCTTAGTGAATGGTGTAAGAAATTGGTCTTATCTAGTTTCTGCCAAACTAGCTTCCAGTTATCCCAGAAATTTTTACCAAATAATGATTTCTTATCTCCAAAACCTGGATCTTTGTGTAAAATACAAGATTATTACAATATTTTACTGCTATTTGTTGTATGTCTGTTCTGTTCCACTGATCTATCTTTCTACTTTTCAGTCAGCACCAGATAGTTTTGATGATTAATGTTTTAAAATATAATTTAAAATCTGGTACTGCTAGACCTCCTTCTTTTACATTTTTTCATTAATTCTGTTGATATTCTTGATCTTTTATATTCCAAATTTAATTTTGTCATTATTTTATCTAACTTAATTTAAAAAATTGGTAATTTAATTGAGTAATTAGATTAGGTAGGATTGCCATTTTAATTATATTGGATCTACCCATCCATGAACAATTAATATTTCAACATTTCTTATTCAATATTTCTATGTCAATATTCAAAGCTCCATCTCTCTCCAATATTTCAGTATTCCAATATTTCTCCAATACACAATTTATTTGTGTAAAAAGTGCTTTATAATTATGTTCATGTAGTTCCTAGGTTGTTTTGGCACATATGTTCCCAGACATAATATTCTATCTGTGGTTATTTTAAAGGGAGAAATCTCTTTCTCTCTTTTCTTGCAGGACTTCAAGAATGCTGATGATTTATTTTATATCCTGTTTTTTTTACTTAAATTATTGATAATTTCAACTAACTTTTTTGTTGAATTTCTAGGATTTTCCATATATACCATCATATCATCAGCAAGCAAAGCAAGTATTATTACCTCTTTGCCCATTCTGATACCTTCGATTTCTTTTTTCTTCACTTAGTGCAATTGATAGCATTTCTATTGCTATATTAACTAATGTTGATGATAATGAGCTTCCTCGTTTCACTCCTGATCTTATTGGGAAGGCTTCTCCCCATTACGAATAATACTTGCTGATGATTTATATCATCATGCTTTGTATCATTTTAAGAAAAACACATTTATATTCATGCTTTGCAGCGTTTCTAATAGGAATGAATATTATATTTTGCCAAAGGGTTTTTTCTGCATATATTGATATAATCACATGGTCATTATTACTTTTGTTATTGTTAACATCAATTATATTGATAGTTTCCTTTATATTAAACCATCCTGACATTCATGGTACAAAGCCTTTTTGATCACAATGTATTATCTTTGTGAAATATTGTTGTAGTCTTCTAGCTAGTATTTTATTTTTTAGGATTTTTGCATCTATATTCATTAATGATATTGGTCTTTAATTTTTTTCTTGACTTTTGCTCTTTCCTGGTTTAGGCATCAGCACATATTTATTTCATAAAAGGAGTTTTTAAAAATCCTTCTTTACTTGTTATTTCAAATAATTTTTTAAGATTATATAATCTTTAAATAGAATTCACTGGAAAATCCAACTTGATGTTTTTTCTTAGGAAGTTCATTTATGGCTTATTCAATTTATTTTCCCAAAATTGATGTATTTAGGTATCCTATTTCTTTCTCTGATAGTCTAGGCAGTTAGTTTTTTGTTAAGTATTCTATGATTCTTTCATTATTAAATATGTATCATGAAATTGAGCAAAACAACTCCTAATAATTGCTTTACTTTCACCTTCTTCATTGATATATTCACCCTTTTCATCTTTAATGCTAGTGATTTGCTTTTCTTCTCTCTTTTGTTTTATCCAAGGGTTTATTGGTTTTGTTGTTTTTGTCATAAAATCAACTTTTAAATGTATCTATTAATTCAATGATTTTCTTATATTCAATTTTATTGATTTCACCTTTAATTCTTAGAATTTCTAATTTGGTGTTTAGTTGGGGATTTTTTCTTTTTTTCTTTTTTCTACTTTTTCCAAAATTGCATTCTCAATTCATTTTTTATTTCTCTATTTTATAAATATAAGCATTTAGAGATAAAATTTTATCTCAAATTATCCTATAGGTTTTGGTATGTTGTCTCATTATCATTTTCTTTAGTGAAATTACTTATTATCTCAATAATGTGTTCTTTAACCCACTCATTCTTTAAGATTAAATTATCTTGCCTCCAATTAGGTTTTAGTTATTATTTCCATGATCCCTCATTATGTACAACTTTATTGCACTTTGCTCTGAGAAGGATGCCTTTAATATTTCTGCTTTTCTACACTTAACTATATTTTTGTGTCCTAATATATGATCAATTTTGTAAAGATGCTATGTGCCACTGACAAAAAGTTACTCTCTTTTCTGTTCCCATTCAGTTTTTTCTAGATAGCTATCATATTTAACTTATCTAATATTCTATTCATTTCCTTTTTTATTTATTTTTTTAGCTAGATTTATCTAGTTCTGAGAAGGGGAGATTAAAGTTCCCTACTATTATTGTTTTATTATATATTCCCATTTTTAACTCATTAATTTTTCCTTTAAAAATGTGGATGCTATAACATTTGGTGCATATAGGTTTAATGTTGATAATGCTTTTTATCTGATATCTTTTAACATAATACAATTTCCCTAATTATCTCTTTTGTTTATATCTATTTTCATTTTAACTTTGTCAGGGATCATGATTGCTACCTCTCCCCTCATTTGTATCAACTGAGTTATAGTATATTCTGCTCTAGCCCTTTGTTTATACTCTATATATGTCTCTCATTTTTTTTAAACCCTTAACTTCTGTGTATTGGCTCATAGGTGAAAGAGAGGTAAGGGTGGGCAATGGGTGTCAGGTGACTTGCCCAGGGTCAAACAGCTGGGAAGTGTCTGAGGCCAGATTTGAACCTAGGACCTCCTGTCTCTAGGACTGACTCTCAATCCACTGAGCTACCCAGTTGCCCCATGTGTCTCTCATTTTTAAGTGTGTTTCTTTTAAACAATGTATTGTTGTATTTTTGTTTTTCATCCATTCTGCAATCTGTTTTCATTTTATGAGTGCATTCATCCTATTCACACTAAATGTCATAATTTCTAGTTGTATATTTCCCTCCATTCTGCTTTTCCTCACTGTTTGTTCTTCACTTTCTTTTTGCTGTATCCCTCCTTGGATAATGGATTTCTTCTGTTCACTACTCCTCCAATTCACACATCTTCTTAGAAATCCTTTTTTATTCTCTCCATTTGGTCTCCTGGTTTCAAATTGCTATACTTTTTTGTTTCCTTCCCTTGTCTTTTATCTAACCTTTTAATTATTGTCCCTTTCTTATCCCCCCAACCATGCCCTTCTATTTCTTGATATGGGTTTGATTCTAAAAATCACTCTCTTATCTTAGCCTTTCATCTTATCCCACCTCTTTCTCTTGATATGTACTCCTTTCTAGGAATCCCTTCTTTTGTTTATCCCCTTGCCCTCCTTTCTTTAAGTCTACTCTACATTTTCCTAATCCTTCAGTCCCTTAAAGGGATTCTTGATCCCTCCATTATCCTATCCCAGACCCTCTCATTTCCCATCCCCCTTTGTCATGTTCTCTGTAAGTTAATAAGTTTTTTTACCCTTTTAATTGTGTATGATGTTCTCTCTTTATCCTAGTTTTAATGAGAGTAGAGAGTAGGGTTCTAGAACTACCAACTCTCCAACCCTTCCTTCCTCTCTCTATGATGCATCCCCTACTTATTCCTCCTCCATATGAGAAAACCATTCCATCTTACCTCCTCCTGATCAACCCTATTATCATTTCAGGTCATTCCACTGCATACACCTTGATCTGGAGTCTTCTTTCCATTCATGCCCCTTCAAAATACCCAGACAATGATGCCATCCTTAGGGGCCATAGGAGACATTTTTCCATACATGAATCAAATAATTTGACCTTTGGGGGTCACACACGATTAATCTTTTATCATTACCTTTGTATATTTCTTATACATCAGTTTTCTACTGAGTTCTGAGTTTTTTCCTAGGAATAGTTGAAAGTTCTTTAGTTTTTTTAAATACCCATTTTGTTACCTTTATAATTATGTTCAGTTTTGATGGATATGTTATTCTCGCTTGTAAGCCCAATTCCTTTGCTCTACAAAACTCTGTGTTCCTTGTCCTCTGTTCTTTTAATGTTGGAACTGCTGAGTCTTAAGTTATTCTGATTGTAGCTCCATAGTATTGACATTGTGTTTTTTTATTGTTGCTTACAGTATTTTTTCCTTAACCTAGAAACTATAGAACTTAGCAACGATGTTCCTGTTCATTTTCATATGTGGATCTCTTTGAAGTGGTGATTGGTGGATTCTTTCAATTTCTATCTTACCCTCTGATTCTAGAATTTCTGGGCAATATTCCTTAATGATTTCCTGGAGTTTAGTATCTAAATTCTTTTTTTGATCATAACTTTCTGGGAGTCCAACTACTCTTATATTTTTTCTGCTTGATTTATTTTGCAGGTCAATTGTTTTTGTCATATTTCATAGTGTCTTCTATTATCTCATTCTTTTGATTTTGACTTATTATTTCTTTTAGTCTTGGGAATTCATTAGTTTTCTCTTGTCTTAATCAATTATTTTCTTCCAAGAATTTCTTGATCTCTTTTTCCATTTGATTCATCTTTCATAATTTTCTTCATTTTCTTGAATTACTCTTATGTTTTTCTAGTTTTTCTTCAACTTCTCTTATTTGGTTTTTGAGGCTTTCTTTTAAAGCTCTTCCAAAAGCTCTTTTTGAGTTTGGAGCCATTTATTTTGATTCTTTATTGTTTTTGAAGTAAGTGTTTTTATTTCATTGTCCTTTGAGTTCTTTTTCCTTTGGTTGCTAATTTCTTTTCTTTTCTTTTAATTTTTAGCAGCCAAGTCACTAGACTTAATTATTGACTTTTTGGTTCAGTCCTATGGTTCCTATGCTATAGGGATGTGTTACCTCAGGTTTCAGGTTTGTGTGTGTGTGTGTGTGTGTGTGTGTGTGTGTGTGTTTCTGGGCACTAGTTAATTATTCTACTTTTTATAGTCCAGATTCTGGTGAAATCCCAGGTCTCCTGCTCAAGGCCCCAGTCCATGATCCCCACCCCCATACCCAGCAATGAGAAGCTGGATCCACTCTCCTGGGCATCACTACAGGTTATGGGGCCCAAGTATCTCAGCAATCACACTGACTGGTGCATACTCCTACCTCACTCATTTCCTATTGCTGCAGCCTGTGATAGATTAGGTGTCAAGTCCATTCTTCAGGACTCCAAAGTCCCTCTTTTGTTAGCAGTGAGGCTTGAGTTCCTGCCTCCAGGGCTTTGTGCCTGTAGACTCTGTGATGTCCACTTCTTCAGTCTCCAGCTGCAGGCCACTAGAGATTTATGGAACCAAAGTTACAGCCTACATAGCTGCTAATGGGAAGGCTGCTTTCAGGTTCCTCTACCTGATATTTTCAGTAATATCTTCTAGGATATAAGCTCTGGGGCTCAGCAAATATGGTGAGGTTGAAGGTCCTGACTCCCCAACCCCCACCCCAACTGCCTTGAGATTCCAAATTATTGGCTCTGGTCCTGCCCCACCCCAAAGCTTATTGCATCAGATGGGACTGAAGCCAAGGAAGTCAGAAATCTACATCCCTAGTTGTCCCTGACTATTCAACTTTACTCCCAACTCCTGTCTATTTTTGCCACTTTTAGTGTTGATTCTGTGGAGTTATTTTTGGTTGAATCTGGGCGGTATTAAGATGGCAAGGAAGTTTCACACCCTATTCCACCATCTTCCTACAATGTCCTCTAACAAGTCATTTTTTAAACAACATTTCTGTTGCTATATATAATGTTCCCTTGGTTCTACTTATTTCACTCTTCAGAATTTCATATCTGTCTTTCCATATTTTTCCAAAATTAATTTGTTTTTCACTTCTTTTGACATAGTAGTATTCTACCACAATTTTATGCCACACCTTGTTTAGCCATTCCCCAAATGAGGAACATCCCTTTACTTTTCAGTTCTTTGAAATAAAGAGAACTGCTATGAATATTTTAGAATACGTAGATATTTTCTCTTTTCCCTAATCATTTTGGGAAATAAACTTAATAGTGGTATTGCTGGATCAAAAAGTATACACAGTTTTATAGCTCATTGAGCTTAATTCCAGATTGTTCCCTAAAATGGTTGGATCTGTTCTCAATTCCACTAACAGATGCAACACATTTTACAAAAAATATTGACAAGTGACAAAAGGATCCAGATGACTGAAAACCAGAATGGTTAATGTCCTTGAATCTTAGAAACACTTTGAAAATATGGGATCATATTCACTAAAGATTTACTAATAATCATTGCTCTCATTTTATAGATGGAGTACCTGAGTAGCACAGGATTTGCAAACACTTTGGAATAAAACCATCATTCAGGAGAGTGCACTGAAATTTCAGAGAAATAAATACCTTTTAAGCACTTCTACTTTTCCAAGGGATCTTGAATAAGGAGAACTGCAAAAAATAGTCTCTAACTGACATTTTGCTCTGTATGGAATTTCAAGTTACTTCAATTCTATATATGCTAACATATATCTATTGTTCTTTAAAAAGATATTATGGAAGAATCTTTGTCCCAAGGGATATTTAGAACTTAATGAAAAGAGAATTAGAATTTTTGGATTTTAAATCTTACTTGGATACTTACATGTATGTACGGTCTTGTAGTCATTTCCATTTCTGTGGTTTAATATTGTTATCTAAAATATGACAGCGTTGGACAACAATTTCTTAAAGTTTCTCCCTTATTATTTACTTTTAAAAAATTATTTATTTCATTGAATATTTCTCAAATACATGTAAAAATTTTAACAATAATTTTTTTAAATCTATGTTTCAAATTCTCTCCCTTCCTTTCATTCCTTTCCCCTCCCTGAGAAGGCAAATAATTTGATATCAGTTATACAAGTCAAGTCATATGTACCTTTACATATTATCCATGTTGAAGAAAAAAAAGAAAACTCAGAAAAATAAAGTTTAAAAAGTATTGTTCATTCTGCATTCAGAGTTCATTGCATCACTTCTGTCTCTGGAAGTGGATAGCATTTTTCATCATGGGCCCTTGAGAACTGTCTTGGATCATTTTCTTAATCAGAATAACTAAATCTTTCACAGTTGATTAAGGACAAGATATTTCTAAGATCCCATCACCTATAACTTCTGTGCTCCCATGAAAATGGTAATGTTTTCAAAGAGTTCAAGACCTTGTGTACTTTACTTTAAATCTGAGTACTTCCAGGAACTGTGATTTCATTAGTACAGCTATTTCTTCTTTTCATACAAATCAGAATTTCCTCATGTATAAATAGTTTTCAAAAATTATTGTAACTAAAAACCATTCATATTTTGGTAGGTTGCATCTAGTGGTGGGCTTCTCCAAACTTAGTGAGACTGATATCTGAGGATGAGCAGTGTCTGCTGCTAGGCCAGTACTTGATTCTAGATGGGGAGGACATATGAGAGCTGGGGTTCCATTGGCATAATCTTTTAGAAATCCAGGGCATTTTTATGCCACGATGGGACATCAAAGTAAAACATTTGTGGGAATCCCATGTAAATCAATTAATGAATAAATCTATATTAAATATCTAATACATGCTACTCATTAGGGATACAAAAAAGAGGCAATAGTCCTTGCCCTCAAGGAATTGATAATGTAATGGGTGTGGAGGGAAAGACAATATGCAAACAAATATACATGAAAGAAGCTATATATATATATATGATGAATAGGAAATAATTAACAGAAAGAGAGCAGTAGAATTAAGAGGAGTTGGGGAAGTCCTCCTGTAAAAGATGTGATTTTAATTGGCATTTAAAGGAAGTCCGGGAATTTAGTAGGTAGAGTTATGGAGAGAGAACTTTCCAGGCATCAGGGACAGCCAGCAGCTGAGACATGGAATGTCTTGTTTGTAGAACAGCCAGGAAGCTAGTGTCATTGGATCAAAAAGACTAGAAAGGTAAGAGGTGGGGCTACATCATGAAGGCTTTTAGTGGTTTGTAAATAGAAACAATTTGTTTGGGGATCATTTATCATAGACTTTTGAAGAAAATACAGCCCTTATCACTGACCATTATTGTTGTTCCATTATTCCATTGGGTCCAACTCTTTGTGTCCCCATGGATGCTAGCTTTCCATGGGATTTTCTTGGCAAGGATACTGGAAAGATTTTCCATTTTCTTTTCCAGTGGATCCTTTTGTTAGGCAATCAGAGGTTAAGTGATGTGCCCAGGGTGACACAGCTAGGAAATGTCTGAGTCTGGATTTGAATTCCTGACTCCAAGCCCAGCATTCAATCCAACTGAACCACCTAGCTTCTACCTAGCTACCTAATTGATATTCATATAGTGCTTTTATATAGATTATTTTATTGAACTAGTCTCAAAGCCAAGAAGTCCTGATTTCCTTTCACCTCTGATACATACTGCTATGTGAACCTGGGCAAGTTACTAACTTCTTAGTGCTCTAGGCAGTTCTCTAAGATTATAAGTTGCAGTGAAGGTGCTGCCTTATTATTGCACAAAGAAATTCCTTCATCTGGAAGTTCCCCATGCCAATGAAATCACAGGTCTAGTTTTTAGTTTTTGTTAATTTAAACTTTACTATAATATAATCCTATGGTCTGGACTCTATTATCACCATTATACAGATGAAGAAACTGATACTAAGTCTTAAAGGCATAAAATATTTGTTGAATGGTTACTATGTTCTAGGTTTGTTCACATAGTTAGCTGGTGTAATAAGTGGGGTTTGAACCCAGGTCCCTTCTAATTACAAGTCTAATACACTATTCGTTTCACAGTTTGCATTTCTTCAATTGAAAGAAACTAAAGTCTTCTGAGAAGATGTGGTTGGAAAGAGAGAAAAATGAGAGGGAGAGGGGAGAGAGAGAGAGAGAGAGAGAGAGAGAGAGAGAGAGAGAGAGAGAGAGAGAGAGAGAGAGAGAGAATTCCTCATACTCTAGACTACTTGCTGGAAGTAGCAGTAATAAGTTATTATTATGACTAATATTCACAGGCTGCTTTAATATTTATAAATGGCCATCCTCTCAGTAAGCAGGCAACAAAATA
>NC_058131.1:639153979-639198593 GCF_016433145.1 Gracilinanus agilis
GATACAAAAATGTCAGTGAATACACAACTAACAATTGTAATTCTGAATGTGAACGGGATGAACTCGCTCATAAAACGGAAGCAAATAGCAGAGTGGATCAGAAACCAAAATCCTACCATAGGTTGTCTACAAGAAACACATATGAGGCGGGTAGATACACACAAGTTCAAGGTTAAGGGTATGAGCAAAATCTTTTGGGCATCAAATGAGAAAAAGAAGGCAGGAGTGGCTATCATGATCTCTGACAAAGCCAAAGTAAAAATAGATATGATTAAAAAAGACAGGGAAGGTCATTACATCCTGATTAAAGGCAGTATAAACAATGAGGAAATAACACTGCTCAATATATATGCACCAAGTGGTATAGCATCCAAATTCATAAAGGAGAAACTGGCAGAGCTCAAGAAGGAAATAGATAGTAAAACCATAATAGTGGGAGATCTAAATATTCCTCTTTCAGGTCTAAATAAATCAAACCAAAAAATAAATAAGAAAGAGGTAAGAGAGATGAATGAAGTCCTAGAAAAAATAGATTTAATTGATATGTGGAGAAAAATAAATAGGGACAAAAAGGAATACACCTTCTTTTCAGCTGCACATGGTACATTTACAAATATTGACCATGTCATAGGGCATAGAATCATGGCAAACAAATACAAAAGAGCAGATATAAGAAATGTAACCTTCTCAGATCATAATGCGATAAAAATAATAATCAGTAAGGGCACCTGGACAGGCAAATCAAAAACCACTTGGAAATTAAACAATATGATTTTCCAAAACCAAATTGTCAAAGAAAAAATCATAGAAACAATCAACAATTTCATTGAAGAGAATGACAATGATGAGACATCCTACCAAACTCTGTGGGATGCGGCCAAGGCAGTACTCAGGGGGAAATTTATATCCTTGAGTGCATATATTAACAAATTAAGGAGGGCAGAGATTAATGAATTGGGCATGCAACTCAAAAAATTAGAAAGTGAGCAAATAAAAAAACCCCAGATGAAAACTAAATTAGAAATACTAAAAATTAAGGGAGAAATTAATAAAATCAAAAGTAAAAGAACTATTGAATTAATAAATAAGACTAGAAGCTGGTATTTTGAAAAAACAGATAAAATAGATAAAGTACTGGTCAATCTAATAAGAAAAAGGAAAGAAGAAAACCAAATTGACAGTATTAGAGATGAAAAGGAAGACCTCACCTATAATGAAGGGGAAATTAAGGCAATCATTAAGAACTATTTCGCCCAATTATATGGCAACAAATATAACAATTTAGGAGATATGGATCAATATTTACAAAAATATAAATTGCCTAGATTTACAGCAGAAGAAATAGAATACCTAAATAATCCCATATCAGAAATAGAAATTGAACAAGCCATTAAAGAACTCCCTAAGAAAAAATCACCAGGACCTGATGGATTCACAAGTGAATTCTATCAGACATTCAAAGACTAATCCCAATACTATACAAATTATTTGATATGACAAGCAAAGAAGGAGTCCTACCAAATTCATTTTATGACACAAATATGGTACTGATTCCAAAGCCAGGTAGACCGAAAACTATAGACCAATCTCCCTAATGAACATAGATGCAAAAATCTTAAATAGAATATTAGCAAAGAGACTCCAGCAAGTAATTAAGAAGGTCATCCACCATGATCAGGTGGGATTTATACCAGGAATGCAAGGATGGTTCAACATTAGGAAAACCATCCACATAATTGACCATATCAACAGTCTAACAAACAAAAATCACATGATTATCTCAATAGATGCTGAAAAAGCCTTTGACAAAATACAGCATCCATTCCTATTGAAAACATTGAAAAGTATAGGAATAGAAGGACCCTTCCTAAAAATAATAAACAATATATACCTAAAACCATCAACAAGCATTATATGCAATGGGGATAAATTAGAAGCCTTCCCAATAAGATCAGGAGTGAAACAAGGATGCCCATTATCACCTCTATTATTCAGCATAGTACTAGAAACACTAGCAATAGCAATTAGAGAAGAAAAAGAAATTGAAGGTATCAAAATAGGCAATGAGGAGACTAAGCTATCACTCTTTGCAGATGATATGATGGTATACTTACAAAATCCTAGAGAATCAACTAAGAGGCTGGTAAAAATAATCAACAACTTTAGCAAAGTGACAGGATACAAAATAAATGCACATAAATCATCAGCATTTCTATACATTTCCAACACATTAGAACAGCAAGAGGTAGAAAGAGAAACACCATTCAAAATCACCCTAGATAATATAAAATACTTGGGAATCAATCTAACAAAACAAACACAGCTATTATACGAAAACAACTACAAAACACTTTCCAAACAAATAAAACTGGACCTCAACAATTGGAAAGCCATTAACTATTCATGGGTAGGATGAGCTAACATAATAAAAATGAACATCCTACCCAAATTAATTTACCTATTTAGCGCCATACCTATCAAATTACCAAAAAACTACTTTACGGAATTAGGAAAAACTATAACAAATTTCATCTGGAATAACAAAAGATCAAGAATATCAAATAATGAAAAAAAATGTGAAGGAAGGGTGCCTAGCAGTACCAGATATCAAACTATACTATAAAGCAGCAGTCATTAAATCAATATGGTACTGGCTAAGAGATAGAAGGGAGGATCAGTGGAATAGACTTGGGGTTAATGATGTCAGCAAGACAGTATATGATAAACCCAAAGAGCCCAACTTTTGGGACATGAATCCACTATTTGACAAAAACTGCTAGGAAATTTGGAAAACAATATGGGAGAGATTAGGCTTAGATCAACATCTCACACCCTACACCAAGATAAATTCAGAATGGGTGAATGACTTGAATATAAAGAGGGAAACTATAAATAAGTTAAGTGAACACAGAATAGTATACTTGTCAGATCTCTGGGAAAGGAAAGATTTTAAAACCAAGCAAGAGTTAGAGAAAATTAAAAAATGTAAATTTAATGGTTTTGATTATATTAAGCTAAAAAGCTTTTGTACAAACAAAAACAATGTAGTCAAAATCAGAAGGGAAACAACAAATTGGGAAAAAATCTTTATAACAAAAAACTCTGACAGGGGTCTAATTACTCAAATATACAAGGAGTTAAAGCAATTGTATAAAAAATCAAGCCATTCCCCAATTGATAAATGGGCAAGAGACATGAATAGGCAATTTTCAGGTAAAGAAATCAAAAGTATCAATAAGCACATGAGAAAGTGTTCTAAATCTCTAATAATTAGATAAATGCAAATCAAAACAACTCTGAGGTATCACCTCACACCTAGCAGATTGGCTAAAATGAAAGAAGGGGAGAGTAATGAATTTTGGAGGGGATGTGGCAAAATTGGGACATAGATGCATTGCTGGTGGAGTTGTGAACTGATCCGGCCATTCTGGCTGGCAATTTGGAACTATGCCCAAAAGGCTATAAAAGACTGCCTGCCCTTTGATCCAGCCATACCATTGCTGGGTTTGTACCCCAAAGAGATCATAGATAAACAGACTTGTATGAAAATATTTATAGCTGCGCTTTTTGTCGTGGCAAAAAACTGGAAAATGAGGGGATGTCCTTCAATTGGTGAATGGCTGAAAAAATTGTGGTTATGCGGGTGATGGAATACTATTGTGCTAAAAGGAATAATAAACTGGAGGAATTCCATGCAAATTGGAGAGACCGCCAGGAAGTGATGCAGAGTGAAAGGAGCAGAGCCAGAAGAACATTGTACGCAGAGACTGATATACTATGGTAAAATCAAATGTAATGGGTTCCTGTACCAGCAGCACTGCAATGACACAAGATAGCTCTGAGGGATTTATGGTAAAGATGCTACCCACATTCAGAGGAAGGACTGCAGGAGAAGAAACATATAAGATAAACAATTGCTTGAATGCATGGGCTGAGGCGGACAAGAATGGGAAATAGACCCTGAACAAGGACACATGTTACAACCAGTGGAAATGTGCGTTGGCCATGGGTGGGAGGAGAGCGGGGGGTGAAGGGGAAAGTAGGGGCATAAAGTATGTAAACAGGTTAAAAACAAATATTAATAAATGTCTAATAATAAAAAAGAAAAAGAAAAATGGTGGTGTCAGAATCTGGACTGCAAAAAGTTTGGAGGAGAGAGTTGGTGGTGAGGAAGCAGAAGCAGTAGGTATTATCAACTTACCAAGAAGTTTAGTGGAAGGAGAGACGGGAGAGGATCCTGGAAATCTAGAAGGTAAGAAGGAACTGGGAAACTAGGGATATTTGTAAACAGACAGGAGGGTTCTAGCCAAGAGGGAGAGATTAAAGATATATGAGAAAAAGAGGGTGACTACAGGAGGATATCTAAAAATAAGCTTGTATGTGTTTATTAAGCAAACAGCCACTGTTCTAGGCACTGTGGTAGGTATGCTCTGGGCTTACAAAGATGAAAAACAGTTCTTATCTTTAAGAAACATTATATTTCTCTGGAATTTGGGATATAGAACAAAATGGATAACTATGTAGAAGGAGGTGGTAGTAGATTGGGTTAATAAAGTTACTAGTGACTAAACAGATGTGAAAAGATGACTAGTAGGAGGTGAGACATGAACCAACATCTCAAAAGGATCAACTAGGCATTCTGTGAGTTGGAGGTGAGGAAGGAGTGCACATCAGACATGGGGCTCAGATTCTGCTAAGGAATGGAGATGGGACAATTGAAGAATGGCTGAACAAATTATTGTATATGCTGGTGATGGAATACTATTTGTACTTTAAGAAATGATGAACAGGATGGTTCAGAAAGAGCTGGAAAGACCTACCTGAACTGAAACAGAGTGAAATAAACAGAACCAGAAGAATATTGTATATAGTAACTGTAATATTGTGGGATGATCATCTGTGAAAAGACTCAGCTACTTTCAGCAATACAACGACAAGGACAATTCTGAGGGACTTATGACAAAAAAATGCTATCTACCTCCAGAGAAAGAATTGCTGGGGACAGAATGTATATGATTTTTCACTTTAGTATATGCCAGGTTTTATCCTGGGAAAAAAAAAGAATCAGATTGTAAGAAGGTGTGGATGATTTGCACCTTGCAAGGAGATGAGCTCATAGATCCTTTGAAATCCTGAAGTATTAAAGAAAAATCCCCTAAAAATAATTAGTATAGATAGCATTTATATAGTAGTTGGAGGTGCTTTATATGTTATTTTGTTTGAAAATTCACGTTATTTGATTTGTGCAGTGTCAAGCCCATAGAAGGCATTTAATAAATGTTTTATTGGCTGACTAACCCTCAAAACAACACTGTGAGGTAGATGATATCATTCTCATTTTACAGATGAGGAAACTGAATTTGAGAAAAGATGAAGTGACCTACCCAGGGTCACACAGCTAGTAAGTGCCTGAAGGCAGTATTGGAACCCAAGTCTTTCTGGATCTAAATCAAGTACTCTAGTTAATATGCCACCTAACTCCCTACTAAACTATAAGTTATTTGAGAGCAAAGATGTTTTATTTTTCTTTATATCATCTGCACTAGCTTACAGTGAGCTTTGTATATGGTCAATAACAATGAATATTTATTGAATTGAATTCTTATAAAAATGGTTTCTTGAAGGATTTGAAGTTTATTCAGACTCAGTTATAATTAACTGATAATAGAAATGTTACTCCTTCTGGGAGAATCTCAACTTCACAGAACTCTAAACTTTAAGAGTGGAAAAACCATTTCTTAACGGGAGCAAAGAACCAGCCTCTGTGTCAGGAAATCCAGTGTTCAAATCCTGTCTTTTATCTGTATTCATTGTATGGGGTTGGGTGATTTAATTAAAATATGAGGGCTCCAGGCAATCCTCTAAGATTATAAATTGCAAAAGAGTTGCCTATCTGCAGTAATAAAAGTTTTCCCTACTATGTTTTTCCTAGGCAGCATCATGGTGCAAGAAGAACATAGGCTATAAAGTCCAAATATCAGAAGACTAGTTTAAATCCATTACTTCTTTGATCTTAAGTTATTTGCCTTCTTTGGGGCTCAAAGGGAAATGAGGAGTTTGGATTAAAAGATGTCTGCAACTTTATTAGATACAGGGAAATAATAGGAAAGATCACCACTATTCACATACACACACAATGGAATTTCATGCTTTTTCTGGTAAGTGGAGTTAATAATTCAACAAGGAGGGTCTAGGACCTTGATGGCAAACCTATGGCACATGTGCCAAAGATGGCACTCAGAGTGCTTCTGTGGGCACATGCCTCTTCCCCAACCAGTGTTTGTTACTAGAAAGGCAGAGGGACTCAGGAAGACCTACTCCGTTCCCTTTCTCCACCATGCCTGATGATGTTTTTTCACTTCACCCACTCCTCTGCCCAGCAGCCCAATGGAAACCTGGAGAGGGTAAGGTAGGCAGCTCACAGATGGCAGAAGTGGAGAGGAGCAGAACTCTTGGGCCACTCCTCTCCCCTTCTTCCTTTTTTCCCCAAGGATATATTTTTTTTCACTTCACCTGCTCCTCCACCCAAAAACCGAAAGGAGTGCTTTCTCCCTCCCTTATGTGGGGTGGGTGAGGATGGGGTTGGCACATGATCTCTAAAAAATTTACCATCACTGGTGTAGAAGGAACCTCTCTGGAAGATATCATCACACCCCCTCGGTAACCTACTCTGCCTAAGCATATGGAGACTCTTGGGTCCAGGGGCTATCTATAGCATCAAACCCTCATGAAAGAATTCTCAAAGGACTCCAGACTAGGAACACTGGTGACTATGCCTTCTGAGATAAGGAACAAAGGGTTCAAGACCAAAAAGAATCTTAGAGGCCATCTACTTCAACTTAAGTCATTTGACAAATGGAGAAACAGAAAGACCGAGAAAGTAACTAATTTTGCCAAGGTCACACCAATAATAGTCAAACCCAGGTCCTCTGAAGGACCACTCTGCTTTCCATTAGCCTGCATGGATCTGCCACCAGCTGTAGGTTTCCTTAGGCATCAATTTAATCTTTCCTACCTACCTGCTATAGTGGAAAAAGAAGTACTCTTAGAGGTAAAAGACCTGAGATCAATGCCTAATACAGTGTGATCTTGGACAAGACAAGTCATTTCATTTCTCCAAGATTTAGTTTCCTCATTTGAAAAATGGGAATAATGATACTTGGTAACACCTACCTAGTAGGATTGTTGTGAGGATCCAATGACATCACTGTTGTTTAATACTATATGTATTTGGGTGATAATGATAATAATCATTCATTACAATATTTCCCTTCCTCCATTCTTATGAACTAAAAAAGTAAAGAGACCATCTTTTATCATTCTTTGTGCCCCCAATTCTTAGCACAGTGCCAACGCAGCACATAGTAGGAGCTTAATAAATTCTTTTTGGCTAACGAAAAATATTTCTCAGTCATTTTCACTTACAGATCTGTGGTTGATTTTCAATATAAACAAGAATTATCCAAGCATTTTGTACCTAAAGAATCAAAGTCTCACTTTGGATTATCCATGCATCACATGAAATGGATAATCAGAATGGGAGAAACTGGTCTGCTTGGATAAGAATTGGTACTTTGATTTGGGTGGGACTTGAATAATAAGATTTTACTGTGCTTTTGGACCTAAGAATCTATGATAAAAAATTCACAATTAGGGTAAATGTAATGGAATGCCAACTAGGGGGAAAAGAAGGAGGAGGATGAACCCAACTAGCCCACGAAATATGCTGGGGTGGGAAAGAATCTATAGCACAATTTCTTTCTGATTCAACAAAGGGCAATTGCAATTCCTGGCAGTGTCTGGAACACCGTCCAGGCAATGAGGTGTTTAATAGTGTTGGCATTTATGTGGTCAGAATGGTGCTTCAAATTTAACACTCCATTAAGATGAATGGTGAGTAGGGGTCACCCTTTCCTTACCGCTATTCTTCAGACTGTCCAGATGCCAACTCAACCAAATGACTGTGTGCTCATTTACATTAGGAAGGTTACTAATGACTGACAGAAGGGCTAGAACATTCCAGGGTATGGCTTCTTAGTAAGCTTTTTTCTTGAGGGAGGAGAAATGTTTGAGATTGTTTTCATATTGCCACTTTTCAAGGTGCCAAAAACATCTTTTTGAACAGTTTTTCATGCCCAATGCCTTCATTTTGAATAGAATTAGAGACTAAGTGACTCAATTCTCATTTCTATAAAAGATGGGAGTTCATTTAAAAGACAGCATTGCATGATGGACAAAGAAGTAGACTTGAAATCAGAGGACATGAGTTTGCATTCTGTTTTGTCACTTTCTACCTATATGATCTAATACAAGTCACTTCATGTCTTTACTTTCAATTTCCTCATCTGTACTATCTAGATGTACTTTATGATCCTAGTTCTAAATCTTACAATTTGATGATACAAGAACTTTTTTGTCTCTGACATTCTATATCGAAGAGGAAATAGACTTTTTATTCCTTTTTAGCTCTAAGGGATAGTACTAGCTTCAATAGGTAAGTTTTTAAAGCAGGGATATACAAGTACAGTGGAAGGAAGAATGTCCCCTCATGATTGCTCTTCAAGAATGAACAAGAGAGTAGTCTCTCTGTCACTGGGGGAAGAGGGGGGAATCATGAATTAGTTGGATTGCCCCCTGTCAGAGATGAGGATTTCTGCAGAAAGTATGAGAGAGGATGAAATCATCAATAATGTTCATCTCCTCCCTACCATTTTACGTAGCATATAACTACATGGCACAGTATAGAATAGAAAGCCGAATTTAAATCCAGGAAGACTCAGGGTTGAATTCTGCCTCAAACATTTACTAGTTGTTTGATGTTGGGTAAACCATTTACCCTCTCAGTCTCAGTACTCTCATCTGTGAAATGGGAATAAATAGCACTACCAACCTCCTAATTAGGTAAGAAGATCAAATTGTTATAAAGACCAAGGGAGATAATAAATGTAAAGTTGTTTTGCAAACTTTAAAGTCCTATATAGTGAGTTATTATTATATTAATTACTAATATTATTTTCTATCATTAATTGCTATACTATTATTAATATCATTTTGTTTTCTGATTATTATATAGTACATTGTTGTACCATAGAAAACACATTAAAGTCCACAGTTTGTAGGGTCTCTATGGTTTGCATATAAATATTTCCAGGGATCTTACCCATTCATGAGTATGTGGGAACTGGGTTAACTTTGTTCTAAAAAATGTCTGTTTTGATGATTTCATTTCAGAAGGAAATAACACACACTAGAAATTCTGCAGACTTTGCAACCTCACAATAAAAAAATAGGTCAAACTGAATCTTGCATTCTTGATGGTGTCTTTTCTAAGCATATTTTCCCTAAAATCAAATTAGCAATATATGTAAATGACTTATTATAATTCATTAAGCTAATTTATCTAATTTTGGTGACAAATCTGAAACAAACAGCTCTTCATTTTTTCAACACTTGCATAGTAAAAGAATATTGATTTAGATGTTGTCTGTCAAGTCTTATTATCCCTTTGAAAAGGTATTTTTTTCTTACAGCCAAAAAGAAAAGTCTAGCTTCATCTCCAATATATTCTATTCTCCAATTTATCTCTGAAGAGGTAACCCAGATAAAAGAGACAAACAACCAAGAGTCTGAATCTGGCAGCATCCACCAATTGTTTTTAAAAGTTAAGTTAAAACCAATGACATGTGAAATCTAGCACAATCTAGACCAACACTTTTTTTTTCCTCCTGGAAGATTAGTTCATGTGAACATTGATCCAACAACCAGGATCAATGGTTGTAAAGGGCATATGGTCCTTGTGAATACAACCATGGGCCCCAATGTCATAAGCAACATCAAAGGTAATGTACTGTGAAATTAAAAGTTCATCACCTTATTGAAGATCATGAATGTTCTGAGGAAATGAATGACAGAGCAGTTCTTGAAAAAAGAAAAAAATCAAAATTCAAATGAATTTAATCGGCATCACTCACTCGATAGGCCAGTGGCATTTCTTACTTTGGTAGTAAGAAAAAAACCTTTTGGTTTTCCTGATAGTCTTTTTCAGTCCAATAAGCTATTTTTCCTCTAGCCAAGTTTCCTCCTCCTACTTCTTGATACTCCTACCCTTTAGCTCTTTCCTTTCTATGGATTTTCTATGCTTGGAAATTTGAATTTCCTGGCTGATTGCTATTTATGTGGCTGTGACCTCAGGGGTAGGAAACCAGTAAGGACAACCTAAATACACGCAAACTATTCCCTATAAAAACATCCAAATTGGCCTTGATCTCCAACATACCCTGAAGCATTGAATGAAAATGGGACCAGGACTTCTGGGAGAGCTTAGAATACTGATGAATCAAGTCCTGCAAGCAGACTCTCACAAAACCATCTATGGACTCTCAATTCTTACCTTAGTTTGTAAATCAATTGTACAAAAAAGCAAGCCATTCCCCAATTGATAAATGGGCAAGGGACATGAATAGACAATTTTTAGATAAAGAAATCAAAATTATCAACAAGCAGATGAAAAAGTGTTCTAAATCTCTTATAGTAAAGAAATGCAAATCAAAACAACTCTGAGGTACCACTTCACACCTAGAAGACTAGCTAAAATGACAGCAAAGGAAAGTAATAAATGTTGGAGGGAATGTGGCAAAATTGGGACATTAATGCATTGCTGGTGAAGGTGTTAATTGATCCAACCATTCTTGAGGGCAATTTGGAACTATGCCGAAAGTACTTTAAAAGACTGTCTGCCCTTTGATCCAGCCATACCACTGCTGGGTTTATACCCCAAAGAGATCATAAGGAAAAAAAAGACTTGTACAAAAATATTTATAACCTCACTCTTTATGGTGGCAAAAAAATGGAAAATGGGGGGCATCCCATCAATTGGGGAATGGCTGAAAAAATGGTGGTATCTGTTGTTGATAAATGCTATTGTGCTGAAAGGAATAATGAATTGGAAGAATTCCATGTGAACTGGAACAACCTCCAGGAATTGATGAAAGGAGCAGAACCATAAGAACCTTATACAAAGAGACTGACATACTGTGGCACAATCAAATGTAATGGACTTCTCTACTAGCACCAATGCAATGACCCAGGACAATTCTGAGGGACATATGAGAAAGAATGTTATCCACATTCAAAGAAAGAACTGTGGACATAGATACACAAAAGAAAAACAACTGCTTGATGACATGGTTCAATGGAGATATGATTGGGGATGTAGACTCTAAGCCACTGGTTCCCAAACTTTTTTGGTCTACTGCCCCCTTTCCAGAAAAAATATTACTTAGGGCCCCTGGAAATTAATTTTTTTAAAATTTTAGTAGCAACTAATAGGAAAGATGAATGCACCTGTGGCCATCACCACTCCCCTAGATTGCTGCAGCACCCACCACGGGGCGGTGGCGCCCACTTTAGGAATCTCTGTTCTAAGCCATCACTCTAATGCAAATATTAATAATATGGAAATAGGTCTTGATCAATGACAAATGCAAAACCCAGCGGAATTACTCATTAGTATGGGAGAAGGGTAGGAGGAGGAAAGGGAAAGAATGTGAATCATGTAACCATGCATGAAAAATATTCCAAATTAATTAATTAAATAAAATATTTTCCAAAACCAAAATTCTTACCATAGCTTGAAGACCATTATGCTTTAAGTTCTCTGACAAAAATCTGTTATTTTATTTCATGTCAGATTTTGGATGAATATATGTATATGTACATATACATATACACATATATGTGCATATGTATTCCTTCTGAGGAAACATTATATAGTATAATGAAGAGAATACAAATTTAAAAGTAAGGGATTCAGAAGACTTGACTCCACAGCATAAAGAGAAGCTCTTTCATGTCCTCAATGTTTATTTTAAAAATCCTTACTTTCTGTCTTGGAATCAATGCTGAGTATTGGTTCCAAGGAAGAAGAGCTGTAAGGCAAGGCAACTGGGATTAAATGACTTGCCCAGGGTCATCCATCTAGTAAGTATCTGAGGTCAGATTTGAACTTAGGACCTCTATCTGCAGGCCTGGTTCTCTATCCATTGAGCCACCTGGTTGCCCTGGTTCTCAATAATTTTGAAGGGTATAAACAGGACCCGGGATCGCAAAGTTTGAGAACCTTTGCAATAGGATATCTTTTGTTTTTATGAGAAAGCTAAGACAATAAATACATTGACCTATTTTCCAGAACTTGTACTTCCAAAATAGAAAAAAACTAGTCCCATAAACTGGAACCATAACAGATTTCTTGAAAATGTGACAGAAAATGATATGGTCATGGATTTTGTCAGGAAATCTTCAAACTAAAAAGTTGGGAGCCCATACCAATCTTGTAGGAAATTGCTCCCAGGATTTGGTGTATGATTATCCCAAGCTCTCCTTGGGAGTCCTGGGTCTATCTTCACTCAGTGTTTTACATCAGTTCAAGGACGAGATGAATTGAAAGGACAGAGAAACTAGAGAAATTTTCCAGGCTACAAAGAGCTAGAGGGCAAAGTTATTGTATCAGAATTCCAGAAATTCACTTTTGGATAAGATAAAGGTCAATTCATTCATGCAAAAAGTTCCTAGTAATCTTCCCAGGGTTAGGAACACTGTGGGAGGTAGTGGGTGAGATACAAAGATGACCAACACACTGTCCTTACCCTCAGAAAAGCTTACAATTGAATCGGAGGAAATTTCTTTTGTACATAGATAAATACTATCAAAATTAGACTAGGATAAATGCATAATAGGTCTGTATAAAGGGTCATGATAGTAATAAAAATAATACACTTATATAAAGCTCTCAGGTTTTCAAAGGACTTTTTCCCTCATAACAACCTCTGAGTTGGGTGCCATTTTTATCTCACTTTATAAATGAAGAAAATGAGCCTTAAGTATTTATCCCAGGCCAAACAGACACAGGTCACAATCAGGACTTGAACTCGAGTTTCAATGAACACTCTGTCCATTGCACCACCTATGCTATTGTGATATCCTAAAAGAGAGAAGTCATATTTAGTGGAATATGGGTAAAGAAAGGCTTCATGGGGCACTCCGTAATGATCTTGTTAGATTTAGATGGGTATCCAGTGGTGGAGATGAGCTGGGGAGAGGAGAAGAAGGGTAACAGGATATAAAGAGAAGAGACAAGGTCCCTTTTTCATTCTCACCCCGTCTCCACAAACAAAACAACTCAAAGTAATGAGGCTTGCCTTCTTTTTCCACAATTGGTTGCATGCTGGGTTTTATTGTCCTGGGGTTGCAGGTGAATGAAATCTGTATGACTTTGCTGAAAAGAACCCCAGCTCGTTGGTTACATTAACTGGCCTTCTTAGTTTTCAGTAAAGTCTTTATTTCCATTGGGGTAAGGCTACAAATCTCCCTTTAGTGTTCCTATAAAATCCCCAGCCTTTTAGTAGATCTTATTACAAGCCATTGATTAGCTGAAGCAGTCATAAAAGGTGGTCCAGCCCAACCTGCTGCTGCCTTCTCTGTTCAGGGCTGCACAGACTCCCATTTCTATTCTACCTTCAGAGCTTTAGACAACAGGAAGCAATCATTCCACATCCCTTCTTTATTTCGTACTTTGGGACCTCAGCCATTATCATAGACTAGTGGTAAAAAGAAAAAAAAATGGGAGAAGTGGCATGGGGTAGAGGAGAGGAATAGCCTCCCCTGGCTTGTTAATACTTACATAATTAACTGGTCAAACACTAACTGAACTGTCACATAACCAGAATTTTCAAGGTATTTTTCCTTCTGTTCCAGGACTATAAAGTCACTACATTTGGTAGCAACTAGACCATGTTCAGTGTGATTTGTCTGTAGGAGCAAATCCAACTTAAACCAAAAAACCCCAGAAAGTCTAACTGGGTCAGGGATTCTTAACCTTTTTTTTTTTTAATTGATCTCTTGGGCAGGATGGTGAAGTCTTTGAACCCCTTCACAGAATGGGGTTTCTTTAATGTTTTTAAATGAATGGAATAAAATAGATAGGAGTATAAAAGAAACCAATTGCATTGAAGTAACTAGCTATAACAAAGGGTAAGGTTAGGCTACGTGATATGATTCATTGGTATCCTTGCAATATCAAGAGAACTGATAACCCTTGGTACATTGGATTGACCTCTCTAGGGTTAACTTAAGAAAATGTACCAGAGTGTCACTGGAGAGATAGGCATGAATGGGTTGGCTGGATTTCCATCACTAGAGGAAGCCTCACATTGGAAAAGATCACAGAGGCCATGGAGTATTTCAGTATCACATTTGTAAACAATCTACTTTCTAAGAATTTTTAAAATATTATTCTTTAAAATGAATTGTGATAGATGACATTGTAATTTTCTAAAAGTTACAAATAAAAACCAGGATGATTAGGCACATTATTAAAAGTCAAATAGCAAGCCTCTAATCAAATTCAGAAATTTGAATGTGAATGTTCATGTATAGATCAATTAATAAGCATATGACCTGCTTATATCCTAAGAGAGAACCTTGAAGTAGGTGAAGCTTTTGGATTCTACTTTCTGAGATTTTTTTCTCTCTTCTGTGGCAGGTCTCTATCCCTGGGAGACCAGTGCCCTGAAATTCTCTCTCCCTTCCCAAATGCTTCACTGAAGAAAGGATTTGAGAATTATTCACACTAATGTGGGAATGACTGTTGATGCTTAATGTCTCATCCCTCCCAAAACATTTTACATATTATTTAAAGGAATATATTTAGGGATTTCAGGTATCCATTCAATGGGTATGGAGGTGTTTAGTAGCTTATTTATTTATTTGGAGAAGTGATGAGTAACTAGCTTTTTGATGATGGATGAATCATTCAACTCTTCTGGGCTTCAATATCTTTATTAGTTAAATAAATTGGACAAGAACATGTCTAAGTTTCTCCCTGCCTCATCTCCCTCTCCAGTTATACAATTTGGGGTTCTACTGATTCTTGGAAAACCCAATGGACACACCCACTCCCTTTGCATCACTCTTAACGTTTTGGAAAAGGTTTAACTTACCCCTGTTGCATATGATGTTTGATTTGGATTTTAGATAGATTCTTTTAATGATACTAAAAATGGTATTTTCTATGCCTGTCTTCTGAACCATGTTTAGCATAAAATAATATTACTTTTTCAAAGGCTTTTTTCTAGAAGCAGCTATTGAGATGATCATGTGGTTTGGGATGTTTTGGTTTTTAATGATTAATTACCTTGATTGTTTTCCTAATATTGAACCATCCTTGCATGCCTAATAGAAATCTCACTTATCATAATGAATAATTTCTTGGATAAATTGCTGTAGTTTGTTTGACAGGATTTTGTTTTAAAATTTTTGAGTTAAAGATCAGTAAGAATATTAACCTATGGTTTTCTTTATCTGTTTTTATCTTTTCCTAGTTTAGATATTAGGACTATATTTGTCTCATAAAAGAATTGCAGTAAGCACTATCTCTCTTTTTGAAAATAATTTGTAGAGTATGAATACTAGTCATTCTCTAAAAATTTAATTGATTCCTCCTTTGAATCCATTAGCATCAGCAGTATTTTTCCTTTGGTAGTTCCTTTATAGCAAAATCTATTTCCTTTTCAGAGACTGGTTATATAATATTTCTATTTGGTTTTCTATAGTTTAGACATTTTATATACATATATATATATATATATATATTTTAAACCCTTGTACTTCGGTGTATTGTCTCATAGGTGGAAGAGTGGTAAGGGTGGGCAATGGGGGTCAAGTGACTTGCCCAGGGTCACACAGCTGGGAAGTGGCTGAGGCCGCATTTTATATTTTTAAGGTATTCCTCTATTTCTTTTATGTTCTTGGTTTTGTTAGCCTATAACTGCATATTATGTGGTCTGATTATTCTTTTTATTTCTATTTTTGCTGTGTTTAAACTTTATTCATTTTATGTTATTGATTTGATTTTCTGCTCTCTTCTTTTTAATCAAATTAGTTAAGACTTTATCAATTTTGTTAGTATTTTCAAAGAACTAGTTTTTAGTTTTATTTATCTTTACTATGAAATGTTTTGTTTCTCATTTATCTATTTCCCCTCTAATCCTTAACATCTTCTCTGATGTTGTTATTTTACATTTGTTTACTTTATGGCTTTCTAACTCTAAATGCATATTCACTTCATTAATTTTCTCTATATATATAATACATGCACACACATGTATTATATATATATATANCCTTATTTTAGAAAATCCATCTTTTCTGAATATGGTTACCTTGGATTTCCAAGATAGGTCACTCTGGGCTACCTCCTGAGCTCCTCTGCTCCTCAGAACCCATTTTCCCCTTTCTTCTAATGTTTTCCGGTAGCTGCAGAATACTCTTACGTTATTTGAATTTTCTTTCCTTTGAACAGTTAACACTTCCACATCTCAGGGGTCAGGGGACAGTGACCTCACGAGCTAGAAAATCCAGGTAAAAATTTTAGGGCCTCCGTTGGTACTAGAAAAGAAGCCTGAAGTTTTTTTTCCTTTTATGTAGAGTTTACAATACCTAATTGTAAAATTTGGGTTAAGTATTTGGTCATAAGTTTTATATATATATATATATATGTATATATGTATATGTTAATGTAAGGTAAAAATATTATATGAAAAATAAAATTTAAAAATACAAAATAAATATAAAATGTTTTTAAAATAAACAAATTTGAGGAGAATAATACTAAACATACTGTATATAACAAAAGATATTTAAATAATAATCTCTTACTCCATACTGGTATTCACCATTAGCTTATAGTACAATTCTGCAACCTAACTTTAACTTGTTACTTATTTTAATTTCAAAAAGGAAATCATGTATATTTATATTGCCAAAAGTAAAATATGTTGATATTATGATATTAAATATATTTAATGCATTTCTGAGTTTCTGAACTTTTTCTATATCATCTATTAGCCATCATATATTATCTGTGACTTCTACCAAATTCCCCCAAAATTCCCATTTAATTTCCTATATTGATCTGTGATATATTAAAACCATGATAGGAAAAATCTCAATATGGGAGGGATATTTTTACTTGAAAGACTTTCTCTTAGTGTCTTGCAGAACTTGTTTCTGAACTGAATTATTAAATCTTGCCACTGTGTCTCTTGGTGTTTGCAACCTTGGGTTTTTTCTAGAGATGATCTGTGTATTCTTTCAATTGGTATTTAATTTTCTATAATCAGAAGTTCTAAATCATTCTTTTCTTTTATTTCCTGCATTATAGTGTTAAGATCTTTTGTCCTGTTATGTTATTCTGGGAGACTTATAATCCTTAGGTTGTCTATATATATCCTGTCTTCAGGATCAGTGTGTTTTGCTTATATAGTGAGCATATTTTCTTTCTGTATTATTGTTCTTCGCTTCTCTTCTAAATTGTCCTTCACTTTTGTATATTTGCATGTCTAGTCTATTTTCTCTCTTTCATTTCTTTGATGAGATTTGCCTTCACAGATTCTCATTTTTCTATTCTATGCATTGCTTTTTTTTTTGTTTTTTTTTTTTGTGGGTTTTTTTGTCTTTTTTTTAAACCCTTAACTTGTGTGTATTGGCTCATTGGTGGAAGAGTGGTAAGGGTGGGCAAAGGGGGTCAAATGACTTGCCCAGGGTCACACAGCTGGGAAGTGTCTAAGGCCAGATTTGAACCTACAGCCTCCTGTCTCTAGGCCTGACTCTCAATCCACTGAGCTACCCAGCTGCCCCTGCTCATTGCTTTTTGCTGTGCAGGCCATATGTCCTTTCCTCATAAGTTTCATCTCTCCATTAAACCACTCAGGAACCACAAGCTTTGGCTCCATGTTCTCCTCACATTTTCAGGGTCTTCTGTCTCAAGAAGTATTAAATCATTTTCCTTTGTTTTATAATATTATCCATGCATTCCTAAACCTATTTGCTAAATCTACAAGCCATATTTCCTTCTTCTGTTAATATTTTCCCTATTGATTTATTTCCTTATGCTCAAGGACTCTGAATTTTCTTTTAGAAATCTTTGATAATTTCAGGCTCTTCTCCCAACTTTGACTTCCCCCTATTCATTTTCTGACCCCTTCCCCTCTGAGGGTGATTTCTTTAGGGGCTAACTTAAAGCTCTCATTCCCCTTCTATTCTTGGCAATTCACTATTCCCTAGCTTCAGTTTCTCTCCCAAGTGACTTCTGGGTGATCAGAACTGATGCTATCTGGATGCTGTGCCCTTTCTCTCAGGCTTAGTAGAGTGTTAAATAGTATTACCTCTCCCTATACATATAAGGTATCCAGTCCCCATCCTTCTGTTCCTTAGTTTCCTGGTTTGGCATTTGCAATTCAGAGAGCTTCCTTGGTGGTGCCAGGGTGTCATCTGCTGAAGTTACAAAAATATCTGCCTAGCACTTGCTTTGCAACACTGATATTATGGACAAGGCAAACTTCTGCATCCTGGAGCCTAGGTCCTCAAGGCACTGGAAAGCATATGGCGGTTTGGAGAGAATTGGCTGGAAATGGGGATGTGTTTTCTTATAAGCCTGAGTTTACTGGTCTATCAATCCAGTAGCATGTCGAATGAACTCAGTCTGTGACCTGTTCAGTTCATGGAGTTTATTTTAATCTTCCTTTGAATTCTGGATGTCCTAGACCATGGACACCTATGGATAGCTATATAGAAAGATGGAGACAGTTGAAGTCGCTTTCTCTTTTTTACCTCTCTTCTGTTTAGAAGAGGTTGGAGAAGTCATGGAAATCAGAGAAAATGTCTAGTCTGGCATCTTGTTGCTCATGTGCCCAAGGATCTTACATTCTACTGACAGGATACAATATGAATTCAGATAAGTAAATATAAGGTCATTTAGGGAAAGAGGGGAAAATTAACAACCAAAGAATAAGGAAAAGCATCCATAGGCAACTAAGTGCTACAATGGACAGAGTACCAGATCTGAAGTGAGGAAGCTTCATCTTCTTGAGTTCAAATCTGGCCTCATACACTTCCTAGCTGTGTTAATTCTAGTCAAGTCACTTAACTCTATTTGCCTCAGTTTCCTAATCTGTCAAATGAGCTAGAGAATGAACTGGCAAACTACTCCAGCAACATTGCCAAGAAAGCCCCAAATGACATCACAAAGAGTTAGATATGATTGAAAAATGACTCAACAACAGCAACTCCTTAGGAGCTGGTAACTAAAATGGACCTTGAGATAAGCTAAGGACTCTAAAGGCTTAGGTAAAGGAGAGAGTAAGATTCCAGGCATGGGGGAAAGCCTGATCTAAGGAATGGAGGGATAGCCTGTAGGAACACATGGAGATTCCTCATGGACTGACAACTACTCTGAGTCCTAGTAGGCTGATTTCATTGGAAGATAGATTGTGTGAGAGGAGGTAGAATGCAGCAGTTTTGGAAAGGTAGGGTAGACCAAGGCTGTGAAGTTCTCATAATAACAATTATAGCTAGCTGTCATTATATAATGATTTGAGGTTTAAAAAGCAGTTTAATGTGTTACCTTGTTTAATCCTCCTAACAACCCTATGAAGTAAGTGTTACTATTATTTTCATTTTTAACTGATGAAGAAAGTGAGAGGGATTAAATCACTTGCCCAGCATCATTCAGCTAGTATCTGAAAGAAGATTTTGAACTTTGGTCCTCCTGACTTCAAATCCAATAGTCTATCTACTGTGCCACCTAAAGCTTTAAGTGACAAATTCAGGAGTTTGTGTTTTATCCCAGAGACATCAGAAATCCAGTGAAGTTGTTTGTTTGTTTTCTTAATTAGCATAAGTATAAAAGAAAATTAAGACTTGTTAAGACAGAAGGAAACGAGAGCCAGGCCTACAGATGGGAGGTTCTAGGTTCAAATATGACCTCAGACACTTCCTAGCAGTGTGACTCTGGGCAAATGACTTAAATGCGATTGCCTAGCCCTTACCACTTATCTGTTTTGAGATCAATACTTAGTATTGATTCCAAAATGAAAGGTAATGACGAGTAGGAAGATGAGGAAGAGGAGAAGAGGAAGAAGAAAAAATGAAGAAGAAAGAAGGAAGGGAGGAAGGAAAGAAGGAAACAAGGACAGGTAGGTGGCTCATTGGAGAGAGTGCCAGGTCTAAAGTCGGAAAGATCTGGGTTCAGATCTGGTCTCAGACATTTCCTAGCTGTGTGACCCTGAGCAAGTTACTTAACCCCAATTGTCTGGCCTTTACTGCTCTTCTGCCTTGGAACCCATACTTAGTATTAATTCTAAGGCAGAAAATAAGAATTTTTTAAAAATGAAGTTCATAAGCATTTATTAATTATCTTTTGTGTCCCAGACACAAGTGCTATCATATGATCCTCACTACAACCCTGGGATGTAGGTGCTACTATTATCTCCATTTTACATTTGAGGAAACTGAGGTAAAATAGAGGTTAAGTGATTTGCCAAAGGTCACACAACTACTAAGTGTCTGAGACTGGATTTGAACTCAAATCTTCATAGTTTCAGGTTCAGCACTCCATCTACTAAACTGCCTATCTGCCTCTGATAATGGACTTGAAAGCATCTCTCATGAACAGATTCTAATAGTATACTGAAAATGCACATATCTCAAATAATCACTTAATCCTAGCATTTAACATTTATATAACACTTAAGCTTTAGAAAGTGGTTTATATATCTGTCCCCTCAGAAGACTCTCAACATTCATCTCTACAGTGGGTGATAGAGAAATTATTAACTCTATTTTATAGATGAAGAAAATGAGGCAAGAAGAAAAAGATTGTCTTGCTCATAGCCACATAGTTACTGTGCATCAAAGGTAGGATTTCAAGTCAGATCTTGCCCAAATCCAGCATTCCTTCCATTATATCATACTTTTCTCTGGCAATCTAGGCTATAAGTCTGGAAAAAACTCTATTTTTTTAAACACTGCCTTTCTGGTGATAGGCTTCCTGCTTTAAGGTTGATCACATCTCCTTTGTGGCCCCCTGACCTGTTTCTTTTCTTGGAAAGCCAACATCTGCAATCTTGTGTGCTTAGACATCCAGTTTCCTACCTAATTGGTGCATCATGGCCCTGTGATATCAAAGATGCCAATCTTATCAGGCACACCGGAGTGAGATCTATTCCCAGTCCCCCTCCTTCCAATAAACACTCCACTTTTTTTAGCTGTACTGAGTTATCCTGATACATGGAGTCAATATGAAGTGCTGCTTCGAAAAGATAAGAGCTTGGTATAAATTCTAGCAGCAGACTGTTGGAAAGACCATTTTGAAGTCCCTTCTCCTGCCATGGCCTGAAGATCATTCTTCCAGAAACTCTTTAATGAAATCTCTGTTTCTACCCTTCCTTTTCCTAGACCTTCTTATCTGATTTTGAGGTGTTGTTCCTTGGAATACTTGCCTAGTTTTAGTGGTGTCAGCTGCTGGACCAGTTTGGAGGCAGGGATAGAAATTATGCCCTAATAGCCTTTCCTTCTTGCTTCCTTCTCTCCCACTATTTTCTCTTAGATGGCTCTAGTTAAATCATGTGTTTCCCTTTAAATGTGAAAATAAAGGAATCTGTTGCTTTAAGCAATGGTTGGCTTATCAAATTCTTCAGCACTCCAATTGATAAATGATCAATGGGCATGAAAATGCAGTTTTCAAAAGAAGATATCCAAGCTATTGATAACCAGATGAATAGAAATGCTTTAAATTATTTATAATTAGAAAAATGCAAATTTAAATAGCTCAAATACTAACTGATGCCCAGCATTTCAGCAAAACTGACCAAAAAAAAAAAAAGAAAGAAAGAAAATGACAAATGCTGGAGGGCCTGTGAGAGAACAGGTACCTTAAATGCACTATTGGTGGAATTGTGAACTTGTTCATTCTGGAAAATAATTTTGAACTATGCCTAAAAATTATTAAAATGTACTGGGCCTCTGAGTTAAGAATACCATCATTAGGTCTATAACTCAGATCAAAGGAAGAAGAAAAAGATATAGTACAAAAATACTTGCAGCAGCTCTTTTTATGATGACAAAAAATTGATAGAAATGGCGGAACCCGTATCAGTAGGGGAATGAATGAATAAGTTATGGCATATGAATGTACTGGAAAATTATGGTAATATAAGGAGTGATAAAGAGGATTATATCAGAGACATCTGAGAATTGCATACATATATATGTACACATATATGCCCCCACACATGTATCTATCTCTCTCTTTTTACATAAGCACATTTATCATAACTAACTGAGGACAATTAATATTGGATCATGAATCCATTCATTTCCTCAGGCTCTAACCTCTGAAGGTCAAGAAGATTCTCATGGGTAAACTGAGTAAGGAAGGAAGGCCTCCAGAGCATTTACCTGGTCAGGGACCTTAACTTTGTGTTCATTCATAAACAAAATGCCATTTCTAAAGTGCCAGAGATGGATGGGTTAGACTAGTTATACTGAAGCTATAGATGAAGTAATGAGTGAGGAATTAAGATCTAAGTCCACCTCCTCATTGAAATATCTACCAATCTGGACTGCCAAGGGAGGTCCAAATGATATATTATCAGGGCAATCAGAAAAGGTAGACACAACTTAGTATAAAAGATTAAGTCAGACTTCACTGAGGGTCTTTCCCAAAGAGGTCCTGGAGACTGACCTTTCTTTTATTAACAGATCACATGCTTGTATTAATAAATAATGTTATACTCAGAGAAATGGTCTTATTTTATTTATTGGTTAAAATTCCAGTTGCTACATAACAGAAGAATTTGTTTTGCTTGACAATGTGTCTTTATTATGGTTTTTGTTTTTCTAGTTTTCTTATTGTAGATTAGGGAAGAAAATTTAGGAGGGAGAAAAATTCAAAGTGGAAAATAAAATAAAACTGAATTTTAAAAAATTTCTCCTACCCTGCCCTTTTTAGAATCAGCAATGGATCCTAATAGCCTAGCACCATACTTTCCATATAGTCAGCACTTAAAATTCATTGTTTTCCATGGATTCCTAGACATCCAATGCTTCTGGTTGTAGAAGAGTGAATGTCACTTATTTACAAATTTGCAACATATCACTGAGAGATTCAAAGTCAGTGGTTGTTGGTAGTTTTCTGATGTTTCCTTTTTCAATAATCCTTGAAGAGATATAGGGCACAAATTCAGATAGTTAATAAACTGATGGAATTTAGACTCATCAAATCCAATTTAGATGTTGTCTTATGGATCTGTTTTGCCTGATGGAATTGTGGAGGTGCCTATGTTCCAAGGTAGAATTAAAGTGACTCTTCCTACCACCTTCCTCAACAATATATTAAAAATCTGCACAAATCCCAAGTCTGCCTATTGCTTGGTTTCAAGGAGTACAGATTTAGGATCTTTCATTATCATTAATTTTTCTTTTGGATTCAGAAACTTTCTTGGTGAAAGTGGAGAAAAGAGAAAAAAATTGTTGACAAGGTTGAGAAGGATTAAAGGAAAGAAATCTGGTCTCTTTCTGTTTACCATTTTTGAAAGCTACTTGGAAATAAAATGTTCAGAAAGAGAAGAGAAGGAAAACATCTGCCAACTATGAAAGCCCCTGTCAATCATTAAAGGTCTCCAGCTGACTATCCCTAGATTCGAACCCAAGTAGAAGGTACATGGTTCCAGAAAATATTCTCACCCAATATGAGGTGAATGACAAATCTAGGCCCTGACCCAGCTGTTTATTCCAGCATTGACTTAAGGACAGTGAGCTAAGCCAGTTTTACTCCTTTTAATCTTCCTGAGGTTGGATGAAGGAAATGATCTGTAAGCTGTAAATTTCCATTAGGCTCCTAAATGGAAGCACTTGGCTATTTCTCCTATGGGAAGACAATTGTCAGAACAGCAACCAAATGACAACATAGATACATATTAAATGTGCCCATTGTTTTTGTCATTTCCCCTCATTGTCCCTGCCCTTTGACATAGCCTAAGGAAGAAAAAAGAAATCCAGACATGGAATGGAGATGAAGCAAGGCTTTTCAAAGCATCACATAGTCATTCACTTGAGAATTCAGCTTGTGTTTTATATTTGTGAGTTATAGTAACTGGACTAAGGTATTTCTCAGAGAATATAAAGCAACTGGAACTGTTGGCTTCCCATCAAAGTTTCCAAAATTTAATTGCAGATCAAAATGTTCATATCTTTCGAGATTGACTGGCCTTCCTCCTTCACTGGCTGTCCTGGTGTGCCCTGCTATGATTAGGTGCTAGGAGTATCAAATGACAGAGTTGTCAGAAACCTTAGAGATCAACTGCTCCAACCCATTCAATTTACAAATGAGGAAACTGAGGCCCATTAAAGAAAAGCACAGCTTGTACAAGATCATGTCAGTAGCAAATGATGAGGCTGGCATTTGCTCTTACACCAAATCTAGTTTTCTTTCTACTGTTCTATGATTTTCCACCCACCTTCCTACCAATCGTAAAATCCCAATATAGAGGCAACTAGGTGGTACAAAGAATAAAGCACTTGGCCTGGATTCAAGAAGACCTGAATTCAAATCATGCACCAGTCACTGAGTGATTCTAGGCATGCCACTTATTCTCAGTCTGCCTCTATTTCCTCATCTGTAAAGTGAATATAAAAATAGCACCTAAATCTCCTAGGGTAGTTGGGAAGAAAAGATGAGATAATATTTGTAAAATGCTTAGTAGATATTATTATTATTATTATTATATTTTAATATAACATGGCTAGCCTCTAAAGGGATTATTAGTTAATTTTTTGTCCCTAACAGCCATTTAAAAGGGTTCTCTTGACATTAAGAAGAGTGGTAAAAGGAATAGTGATCTAGAAGCTGTAATTATAGGATATGATTCATAGTTTCCTTTAAAATTCACTCCAAATGTCACTATATCCCTGAGGCCTTATACTGACCCCATCTTCTCCCCATCAAGTGACCTCCCTACTGCAAGTTATTTGGTCTTCATTTTGTACATATTTTATATTGACTTCTCTGTGTTTAAGTGATCGATAACCTGTCTCTCCTCAATGGAATATAAGATCTTTGAAGCCAAGGACTGTTTCATTTTGTCTTTGTGTCCCCTACGTCTAGCAGAGTGCCAGGACACACTGCCCTTACATGTACCAATACCCAGAACTATCTGCTATCTGAGTTTGGAGCTTGACCATGATTTGTTGCAAATTTGTAATAATCACAAAACTTATTCATCTTAATCAGGACAGTCAAAAGGTTTGAGTGAACATGGTAAGTGCTTACTAAACACTGATACCTGCTGAATGAGTAGATAGATAGAGATATGTAACCTTAGAAATTACCTAGTTCAACTCTCATTTTTCAGATAAAGAAATGAAGTCAGAATAATGAAATAATGGGTCCAAAGTCAAGTGACAGGAAAGTGACAGAGACAGAACTAGGACTCAGTCAATTTTCCTAACTAATGACATCCCTCTGCAGGTCTCTTTGGGACGAGTGAGTCTCTCACCTGGACCACCATTTCTTGAGGTACCCCCGGCCATCACCACTTTACTCTCCTCTTCATTCTTCTTTCTCCTGACTTTTCTCCTTTCTCTCCAGCAGCCTTCTTCTGCCCCATCTTCTTCCCTTTTCTCCCTTCCCTCTCTATTTTATATATGATATTCCTCAGTTAGAACTAAATAGTGCTTTGTGCATAAGCACAATTACAAAATCTCCAGCACTTAGCACAATGCCTAGTGCATTGGTGTATAATAAGCGTTTAATAAATATTATTATTATTACTCTTTTCCTTTTTTCTCTCTTTCTCCTTCCTTCCCTCTCTTTCTCTGCTGTCTCTCTTCCTTTGCTGTCTCTCTGTCTCCCTGTCTCTGCTCTCTCTCTCTCCTCTGTCTCCCCCCACCTCTCTTGTCCCTATCTCTGTGTCTCTTTTTTTCTCTGCCAAATTTCTCCCTCTCCAGTACACTACACTATACTGCCTCAGAAACCCTAGTTCTAGTCCTAATTCTGCAATTAGCTAGGTATATGACCTTGGCAAAGACACACTGAGATTTTAGGTCTCAATTTCCCCATTAAAAATGGTTGAAGGAGACATCAACTGATCCCTGGGGTGCTTTTTAATTATAAAATGCTATCTTACAACTTAAGGAAGAGAGACATACCTCATAATCACAGGGAATTTATGTAGTTAAAATTTTATTGATATAAAAACAAAGGATACATTAGGGGCATAAAAACCAGACTGCAAAATAGCTACCTTGGGTCCCTTTTGTCCTGACTTGGGGACATGCCACAGAATACATGAGGTCTAAATAGGAGCTGGCAACTTGTGCTGGATTAAAAACTGACCTGAATGACTCTTTCGTGTCTGGAGTTATTGTTCCATAACTGGGAGTAAACAAAAGGAGAAAATGTACTAATTTAGGGTAAGGAAACCTCAGGAGCTCAAGATAAGGATGCACACATTGATTGATACAATTATTTTTGTGTCCAGAGGCTTTACTTATAGATTCATTTGTTATTCTAGTTTTTTACCTGGGTATCCTCTCTCCCTCTGGAAGAAGGGACAGTCTCAAATTCTGTGCTATATTTAGTTAGAAAGCAAAACCTTTTTAATTTGGGCTGTAATTCAGTTTCACCTTGTATGATTCATAGGTAGAATTTTTATTGAAATAGTAGCATAATTCAGGATTAGAAAGGCAGGGGGAGATAATGGAAAGAGTGGGTGTCAAAGTCAAGAAGTCTTGAGTTTGTCTTGCCTTTTCCACATAATGGTTTTATTATCACTAATTTTTATTATTAATTATTAGTAGTATTACTCACATTACTAATTAGCTGACACAAAACTCTCTAAGACCATAAATTGTAGAGAAGATAAAGATCTGCATTAATAAGTTATTTATCAAGAGGTAAAGATGAAATCACAGTTCTGACAAAAAAAATAAACCAACAACAACCACCTTTAGATTATAGACTTAGAACTTAAAGGCACATTTGAGAGCCTTCAATTCATTCCTCTCATTTAATAGGGGAGGATACTAAGACTTAAAGAGAAGTAATTTGCCTGAGATCACACAGGTAGTAAGAAGTAGAGTCCACATAGACCCTCTGATTGTAGGATCACAACTTCCTCCTCTATAAAAGTTTTACATTTTTGACATAATTATTAGATAACATAGGGTTAATATGAATTATGACATTTTCATTCATTTGCATCACTTTTAAGTATTGATGTTACAAACTGGACAATCCATTCTTAAGCAATCTTCAACTTAAAATGACTTTAATGGTTCCTATCATTCCCCCCCACCCCCATCTCAGTTACTCCTCATCCAGTCACTCTGACCCAGATCTCCCATATCAGGTTGGTGCTGAAGAAATAAGGAAGCTATAGAGACAGAAGGGAAGTCTGTCAGAAATCCCTGGCAGACAACGCACTGTCTTCAGACTATTGAAAATGAAGTATTTTCCTAAATCAGGCAAATATATGTAAATACCAGTTGATTTTCCTAAAGACATTTTCTTAGAATGAATTTTAAATAAATTCCCTCAAGTGACAGCCATTTTTTTCTTCTTTCTCTGCCAAAGTAACATATTCCCCTCTGTTCTCCCTCCCCTCCTCCAATCTTCCCTCTTCTTCTTTCTGACTCTCTTCTGTGCTCTGCCTAAGGCAGGAGATGTCACTGCCTTGGGGGAAATGACTAGATGTCCCTGAATGTGCAAAAACTACTTAAAGCTGAATGAAGATACCCACACTGACATCTTAAAAGATAAGGAAGTTTGGGGAGTTAGTCACCTCATTAGGCTAACCAGTCCTAGAAGTGGACTTTCAGATAGCCCTTGAATGCCTCCCCTTTTTCCATCTACTTATGCTCATCCTTTATATAGTTTTAGAATACAGGGATCTTTCCTCTCTGTCTTCCAAACTCATTTAAGAATTTATCATGCAGTCTTAAAAGTGGATTTTTGTGTTAAATTATTAGTGGTTTTTTCTGTAACCCTTACCTTCTGACTTGGAGTCAATATTGTGTATTGACTCCAAGGCAGAAGAGTGGTAAGGGTAGGCAAAGGGAGTCAAGTGACTTGCCCAGGGTCACACAGCTGGGAAGTGTCTGAGGTCAGATTTGAACCTAGGACCTCCTGGCTCTCAATCCACTGAGCTACCCAGCTGCCCCCTTTAGTTAATTTTAGTCGTGTTGCCCCGATCAGCTTATAAGCTCTTTGAGGGAAGGGAAAAAAGGAGAGTGGTCATATATTATGTTATACCACTACCACCCGCCACACACCCATAATGGCAGCTAAATCAGTGCCTTGCACCATAGCAGGTGGACTTATTGAAAGATGGAATAAATGAGACTACAAAAAATGCAAAGATTCTTATTTCATAAACATGGATCATTTTATTGCATTCTGCCCCAGTCAGACACCGTGTCTACATATGATGTTCCATTCTCAGAATCACAGTTGAAGGACATTGATAGTTCCTACCTCCGAAAAATAAAAAGAGTTGGACTAGATAACACCTAAAAGTCCTTCCAGCTTTACAGTCATGAGCCTCTAGGCATCTGAAGGACTGTCATGGACAAAAGGGATCAGACATTTCCTTGGCCTCACAAGGCAGTCCTAAGAGTGGCAATAGATTCAGTTGTCTGGGAGTCACACTGTATGTAGCTCTATTGAAGGAGCTGTCCAAGTGTAGAGTAGGTTGCTTTGGCATCTGTTGGCTCCTGCTCCCAGGAGTTCTTCAGGTGGTCAGAGATGACCTCTGAGGTGCCTGTCAGCACACAGGGACTGTGTGGTTCTCAAGCATCTCAAAGTTAGAAGGCATTTGTGGAGGGGATGAGATCTGGCCATTCTCTGCCAGAAGCATCCAAGATCTTTAATTCTTTAAAAGATAGTCCTTTTATTTTTTTATCCTAGATGAAATTATACAAAACCACTCAAGAAGGACCTCAGGAAATGAGTCCCCAAGGAATAGGTAGCTACCATTTAGAGCATGCAAGCAAACACACACACACACACACACACACACACAATGTATTTACTTCAACAGTTCATATTGACCCAATGTTTTCACTCATTTTCCCTCAGAAGAGATGCAGAAGCAATATCTCTCTGAGACAACAGCTCATTTGGATATGCTTTGCTGTGTTCCTGGGGAAGAAAAGGAACACCATAATGACTATTGACCCCATTTCCTCCCTTATCTCACTGATCTCTGGCTGTTACTAACTGCCAACTGTTAACTGTTCCTGCTAGTCCTGGATGTCAGATAAACTGACAGACTCAGGCTGCAGGGGACAGGAAATGAAGGCTTGCTGAGGCAATGGGTAGCACAGGGGGGATTATGGCTGGCCAAGAGTCAGTTCTGCAGGACAGGTTTTTTTCCAGACACTTTAAACCTGTGAATAGGCTATGGTCCAGTTGTTTGAAATGGTTAGATCTCTACTAAAGAGCTGAATTAAGAATAAGAGGATGTTTATCAGCCAAACAGGATTTCCTTGGACACTCTGCTTGATTTTTTTCTCCCTATGTTTGCCTGACTGAGATTTGTCTCTCTATATCCTGGAGGCCTTACTATGAACAACAACTTCCCCTCCAACCCCTCCACCCCCACTTTCCCCTCCAAAAGGGAACAAGTAAGCCATACTCTCAAAAGGGGACTAAATAACATTTTCCTGTCTCCCCCTACATGTTTCATTCCCTTGGGATGGTATAGGGGCTGGGGACAGGATCCCTCAGAGGTAAATAGTTCCATAATTAAATCAATGTTTCTTTTTCTTGACTTCAGCTGGCTTACTGAAGAGTAACATCTGGACCCAGGACAGTTTGGGATGGTGAGCCACACAAATCCCCCTGGCCAGAGATTGGCTCCACCCAGCTTTCCTTCCAATTCTAGCAGCTCTGTTTTCTTCCAGGATTGCCAGATGCTGCCCAGCTGGAGTCTGTTGTCTCTCCTTCTCTGATTGTTAGCGGAGGGCAGGTGCGACTACCCCACAGATACTCTACAAAGAAAAATGCCATCAAAGTCATCCTACAAACTCTGTTTCTTCCTCTCATTCTCTTTCCATCTCCTTGTAATCATGAAAGCTTCGTTGCTCCCAGGAGACACTGAATCCCTGGACATTCTCTCTAGGACCTTTATTCAGTATACTAGACAAGTATATATGTCTTGCCCCTCACTGCCACATTCACAGCTCTCCTCTGCCATCACCACTCAGCAACCTTTCCTGTGAACTTTACCTCATCAAAGTTTATTCCTCTACCAGATATTGGTGGACAACATTTAGCAGCTCTCAGCTCATTCATCCTTTTTTTCTCAAGGAGCTTAGGACCTAGCTCATTGTCTTCCCTACCACTCCACTCCAACCTTTGTCATTTATACTTGAGAAGTTCCCTTTCAACACCAATTCATCATCCCCCTCAACCTGGAAAGACCTGCATCTTCTTATAGATGATGGCCATAATCTTGATCTCACTTCAACTCCACAATCAGATGAGATAACAATTGTTTCAAACTGTAAAGTGATACATAAATATTAGCTACTTTCATTACAATTCCTGATGCTGAAATTCCTCTCTGGGACTAGAATTTCCCATCTTGCCTCTTCTTCTCCCTATCTCCTAAATCTATGCTTTCTCTTCACTGCAACCTTCAGTCACTCCCCCTCTCTTTGCTTTCCCAGAAATAACCCCTGCTCTCTACTCACTTTTCCCACTCTGCCACCCTGACTCAACAGTTAACCAGTTCAACTTTATAGCATCCCTCTAATCCTTTGTACTCCTGTCCTTTCATCATTCATTCCTTTCTAGACTCGAACCCTGGATTTTTCCCCACCTCAGTCTTCTCTCCTCCCTCTAGTGTATTGATGAATGCTGCTAAAGGAAGAACCACGACTGTGTTGACTGGGACTATGACAAATTTGCGTCATCTAATTTGAAGAGGGTCCTCATGGCTACAGAGATATTTTTACTCTTCCCTGATTAACCTCCTATTGTGCTCCTCATATTGTCTGCTTTTGTCTTCTCAAGTTGCCCACCTGTACAATCTACTTTCCTATTGTTTTCAATGAAATGCTTATTCATAGTTAAAAGAGAAAATTGAGGCTATTATTGGGACCTACCTTTTTTCTTCAATTCTATAACTTGAATCCCCTCAGCATCAAACTCACCACTTACAAAGTAGAATTCATCTTTCTCTCCAAATCTATACCTCTTCATAAATTCTTTTTCTTTTGAACCATCCTTCCAATTACCCAAGTTTGCAGGTTTAGCATTATCTATGACTTTTCAATCTCCCTCATTACCTACATCCAGTCAGTTTCAAATTCCATCCATTTTATCCCATCTCATCTGTCCTCATCTCTAATTTCAAAGAGTCATCAACATAATTGGCATGACTACCTCTTGGGCAGCAAGGTGGTCCAGTAGAAAAGAGTGCCAGGTCTGGAATCAGGAGACTCATCTTCCTGTGTTCCAATCTGTCCTCAGACACTTAATGATTGTGTGACCCTGGGAAAGTCACTTAACTCTGTTGCCCTCATTTCCTCATCTGGAGAACATGGCAAACCATTTCAGTATCTTTGTTAAGAAAACCCCAAAAGGAATCAGGAAGGGCTACACATGACTGAAAAATGATTGAACAATAACTACCTCTTACTTAGGCTATTATCATAGTCTCTTCATTGGTCTTTCCACTTCCAATTTCCCCTTTCCCTAATCCATCCTTCACATAGCTTCCAAAATGATATCATTAATGCACAAGTCAAACCATGACCATTCCTCTACTCAAGAAATTATACAGCCTCCCTATTTTCCCTAGGATAATATACAAATTCCTTTATTTGATACTTAAAATTCTTCATACACTGGCTCCAATTTCTCTTTCCCATCTGATTTTACACAATGGTCCTTCATGTTCTTTACATTCCAGGCAAACTATCCAATTTCTATTTTTTAAATACGAAGCCCATCTTCTACCTATGGGCTTTTGCATAGACTGTCCTCTATACTTAGAATTTCCTCCATCTTCATTTTGGCTTTTGAGAATCTCTAACTCTAAGGATCTTCTCAGGTTTTTTCTGTTCTTTCTACTTTGAGGCTTTGAAACCCTGCTCCCTAAAATTCATTTCTACTTTTTTAAATAGATTTTGAATTTATTAATCTGTTTACATGTTGTTTTTAGTGGGTAGAATGTAATAGACTTGACATTTCCAGTGCCTGGTATATATAAAATACTTAACAAATTCTTATCGAATCAAGGCCACCTTGTTTATTAAAGACCTTGAAAGCTAGGTTTTCTTTAAATAGCAGGACTTATAGGAATAGTAAAAAAGAAGTTTCTAGTACTCCTTAAACTTCTACTTATCTAGTGTCATAACAAAGATACTAGAGTGGTTTGGTATTTCTTTTCCAGCACATTTTACAAATGAGGAAATGAGATAAACAGAGTTAAGTGACTTGTCTAAGATCACACAGTTAGTAAGTGTCTGAGGTCATATTTGAACTCATGAAAATGAATATTCCTGATTCCAATTCCAGCACTCTATCCACAGCACCACTTCAATGCCACCATTAATACTACTACTATACAAAGTAATAATCATAGCTCTCATTTCTGTAATGTTTCACAATTTATAAAATAACCTTATCATAGCTATACAAGGTAAGTAGTTATCTTATTATACCCATTTTTCACATAAAGAAATTGAGACTTTTAAAGATTAAGCAATTTACCTAGTGTTACACAGCTAATAATGTCAAAATGTCAAAGTCAAGACCTGAATTCAGTTCCCCGATTCTAGATGGAAGGCTTTTTTTTTCTACTATACACACTACATCAAGTAATAGACATCAGAGTTAATTAATATCTAATGAATTTTAATTTCCTATTTTATTATCTACCTAGACACATATTACTACAGACTTATTGTGGGAAACACATTGTACTATTATTCTAGTCTCAATTCTGTACAAAACAAGTTGTATGACCTAAAGCAATACATTTAAAGTTTTTTTGGGAGCAGTTTACTTATCTATAAAATAATGTATGGGGGAGGGAGAGTAAAGAAGAGGAGGAATAAGGATGGTAGGTTAGACTGCATATTCTCTATGTCCCTCCCAGCTTTAGATTTTATGATTCTAATGGTCTCTTCCTCTCCTTTGAAAAGAGTTCATTTTAATAAAATGAATATTAATTGAATACATATGATGGAAAATGGAGCATATAAATGTTGTCTTCTTATAATTTACACTTAAGTTTGGATGCTCCATTTTTTATTAACCAAATGTATGACACTGAGAAAATCACTGGAGCTCTAACAGCTCCATTTTTTGTTTAATATATAATGACAGAGTTTAGATATTTAAAGCACCTTTCAGGTTCAAATCCTGTAATTTTATGAGCTCTCAGACAAGAGACAAAGGCAAAGGGAAATAAGAAAATGCCACAAAGTTCCCTAGACTCTGCTTAAGACAGCTAGAGGACATCATACCATCTTGGAAGAACTGAAACTTTCAGAAACCCAGAAATAAGGGAAGGGTGGCATCAAGGAAAGACTAAAGTTTAAGATATGCCCTAACCTCCTGGAGAACAGAGTATACCTTTAAAAAGGCTGGAAAAATGAGCAGACATAAAAAATACCTAACTTTAGAGAATTTTTATGGTGACAAAAACAAGGCACAGGCATAGAATGGGGACAGTGAATATAAAATAAACATATGCAAAGTCCAAAAGAAAAATATGAATTGGACTCAGATCCTGGAAGAATTCAAAAAGGATTTCAAAAATCATTTAAGAGAGGCAGAGGAAAAATGGGAAGAGAAATGAAAGTAATGCAAGAAGAAATGGGCCATATAAAAAAGGAGGCTCAAAAACTGACAGAAGAAAATCATTTCTTAAAAATTAGAATTGGGCAACTAGAAAGTAAGGACTTCATGAGACATCAAGAAATATTAAAACAAAATCAAAAGAATGAAAATTTCTAGTGAGAAGTCGTCCATTTCATTCATCAATAGTTTTATTTGTTACAAAGTTTTATTTGGATCAAACCTAAATATGCCTCTTTTCAACTTCTACTGATTGTACTTAATCCAGACTTCTGAGAACAAACAGAGCAAGTGTAATCCCTCTAACATATGATAAGATTTCCAATTCTTGGACACAGTTTGTGTCTAAACTTCCTACCTTTTGAATATTCTCCATACACAACACTTTTACTCCTCTCCACCCCCCTCATATGACATGATTTCAAGACCCAGTACAATCCAGGTTATACTCTTCTAGTTACCCTTTAATTTATTCGAGATCTTCTTGAAAGAAGTACTTGCACAGAGTACTCAATATGATACTCCAAGGGTTGTCTGCCAAGAAGGATGATCACCTTCCTACTTCAGAATTTTGTGTTTTTTTTCAATATAACTTATGATTGCACTAGCACAACTTCTTCTGAGATCTCTTCTTTCTCTGAAGCCCTACAGTATTTTGTACCAAATGAATTTTACAAGTTATTAAGATATTAATATCATAACTATCATACCATTATATAACTATATATATATATGTTTCATGTCTATGTCTATAGCTTTTTCTTTATCTGTTTATATCCATATTCATATTTATAATTACATCCAGATCCAAATTCATATGTATAACCCCATCTATATCTATTTGCTGTTGTTCAGTCACTTTTATTCATATCTGACTCTTTGTGACCCCAATTTGGGGTTTTCATGGCAAAGATATTTCATGGAAAAAGTCATCTCTTTCTCTAGCTCAGTTTACAGCTAAGGAAACTGAGGCAAACAGGGTAAAGTGATATTAAGTGACTTACTCAGGGTCACACAGATGTAAGTATCTGAGACTACATTTGAAGTCAGAAAGATGGACCTTCCTGACTCCAATCCAATGCTGTACCCACTGCTCCACTTAGCTGTCCCAAAGCATATCTATATTCAGATCTAGATCTGGATTTATATTTCATCTGCATCTACATCTACAACTATACCTATATCTATATCTAATCCATACTTATATCTGTCTCTCTCTAGATCTTATCTAAATCTATATTCATACCTATGTCTGTCTATATCTAATCTATATATACCTATATCTATAATCTATGTTTAATTTATACCTATCTCTCTATATATGCATATATATAAAATCTATATCTATTTATACTATTTCTAATCTATATCTACTTATATCTATTTCAACTTTGAGAGAGCCTTGGCATAAAACAGCTATTCTCAAACCTTTTTCTTTTTCTTTTTCTTTTTTTTTTTTTTTTTTTGGTCTCAGAACCCTTCTACACTTTGAAACCATTGAGGGACACTCCCTAAGATATTTTGTTTTTGAGGGCTATATGTATTGATATTTGCCAATTTAGAGACAGAAACATCTTAATACTGTTATGAAAATAATTTTAGCCTTATAGATTCCTTGAAAGAGTCTCAGGGATGAAGTGCTGGACTAGAGAATAGCAAACTAGACCCAGAACAAGGAAGACTTGAGTGCAAGTCCCACTGCCAAGTCTCACTGATATTGTGACTCGGCTGTCAGTGATTCCCAAAGTGGTCGCCCCCTGGTGGGTGCTGCATCTATCTAGAGGAGCGGTGATGGCCACAGGTGCATTTATCTTTCCTATTAATTGCTATTAAAATTTAAAAAAATGTATTCCCAGGGCGCTAAGTAATATTTTTTCTCGAAAGGGGGCAACAGGCCAAAAAAGTTTGGGAACCACTGGGCTAAGTCATTTAACTTCTCTGTATTCTGGGGCAGTTTTCTAAGACAATAAGTTGCAGAAAAGGTGCTAATTTGCGTTGATAGAAGTAATTTCCTGGTCTCAGAATTCCTTATATCAATGAAAGCCCAGGTCCAGTTCAGATAGACATATGTACACATATCTACATGCCTCTATGAAAATATATGCATACATAAACATATATGTGCACACATACATACATATATCTTCCCTTGGGGAGCTACTAGAGAGAAGAAAATAGAAACAAAATTTTTTTAGCAATTCTTTTATCCCTCTCCTTACTCAAGACAGTACCTTAAAGATGGAAGGAGCTTACCCTTTCCATTTAAAATGGAATTAACTTCATGGTTTTGTCTGAAGTCATGATGGTGAACCTATGGAAAACGTGCCAAAGATGGCACACAGAGACCTCTCTGTTGGCACATGTAGGCACCTGGCTCAGTCTGCTGGGAACCTAGCTCTGCCTCCAAACACAGGGGTAGGACACTGCATGCAGTTGGGGGCAGGGCACAAGCACACAGTCTGGGGGTGTGGGTGAGGCAGGTTACAGGGTCCCTAAAAAGTTCCAAAAATTTTGACATCAGTAGTCTAGGGCAAGCCATGTACAAAAATCTTTCCCTTATTCAGTCCTCCTTTCCCTATCTTTCACCCAAATTCTTAAATGGAGTCCTACAAGGTATACCCTTATCAGTAAATTCAGATTAGACCTCACAGTGCACCATTAAATTTAATAAAAGATATGTGCTTATGAATAATATTTTCTTTCTATTTTTTCCACTGTTGATAAAATTAAGCCCCCCAAGTTGTTAAGCATCCCTAGTCCTCCAAATTGTTTAATCCAGCTAGGAGCCTCCCACTGAGTTGATTTTTCTGGTAGCTAGGCATTTTTTCCCCTTCAAGGATAAAAAAAAAGAAGAAAAAGGAACTGGAAAATCTTCTGTGTGACATGTTTATGAATTTGAACTTCCATGAACCTTGGGGAAAGCTGAGATGGAGTGATAAGGCCAGATCTGTCAGCAATATCCAAAGAGATGCAGTTATGTATCTCCAGCCATCTCCCTGTTAATGTATCCTTCTGAGAAGAAGAGCCAGTTAAAACAATTACAATTAGATAAGAGATTAGATCACTATGAAAAACAAGACTCTGACTTTAGGCTTTGAAATGCAAACAGAGCAATTAAATGTTTGTATCTGATAACACAGTCATAATGCCTCCCTCCAACAGACTGGGAGACCATTAAATTGCTAGTGGCTGAGCCATAGGAGTGGACAAATAATTCCTGAGGCTGCCATTTTCCAGCTCTGGAATTTATAACTAGCCCTTTTCCCTCCACCCTCTTCAATATTTTGACTTCTTACAGTTGACATTTTGATTTTTATGGGCTTGCTGTCTGATCATAGACTGACTAAACATGTCAACACTATCACACTTAAGTAGCATGGCTCAGAGGAGTTGAAGATTTGGACTGAGAGTCAAGAGACCTGGATTTAAATCTCAGCTCTTCTCCCCAAGTCTCCCCAGGGGTGTGCTGATCAATGTTTAACAATAGGTTACTGACCTTCTCTGGGGGGAGTTTGGGGGTGAGGGGTGGGGAAATGAAGCAAAACAAAATAAAAACTTTTGGGGAAACATTTTTAAAGTTTTATCTCTGTTATTAACCTTTTCTCCATCATTTTCTTAGGTCTAAATCAATAAAACAATAACTCAGGCTCTAATCTCTAGCATTTGATTATTTCTAAGGTGTAAATGTTTACACTGAAAATTTAACAATTAGCTCTTGGTCACTGGGTTCAGCATAATCCTTTCCTTACCCTCACTAACAATATGGCTTTGTCCTTTCATTTTTCTGAATTTCAGTTTTTCATCTGGAAAATGGAGCTAATTCTATCCACCTTCTCTGTTTTTCAGGCTGCTAGGAGGCTCAGTGGATAGAGTATTAAACCTGCAGTCCAGAAGACTCATCTCCCTGAGTTTGTATCTGGTCTTGGAAGTTTACCAGCTGTGTGACCTTGGCCAAGTCATTTAACCTTGTTTGCCTCAGTTTCCTCATCTGTAAAATGAGTTGGAGAAGGAAATGCCAAACCACTTCAGTATGTTTACCAGGAAAGTCTCCAGTGGGGTCCCTAAGAATCAGTCATGACTGAACAATGATCTTATTTGGAGGAGAATGTTGATAGCTAAACCACGTAATAAGTTGTAGAGTTCTTGACAAATGCAAGGTATTCTAGTTTAGAGCAGAGACTCTCAACCTGAAGCCAGAGAACTTTTGTGGGGGTTTTGGAGGGAATTACATTTTAACATAATTAGATTCCTGTACATTTTTTTTGTCTTTTTGCATTTAAAAGCATTAACCTGTAAAAGAGTCCATAGGTTTCACTAGCCCACCAGAAGGGTGACATGTTAAAAAAAAATGATAAGAACTTCTGTTCTAGAGTATAGAACTGGCAGAGACCTTAGAGGCCATGTAGTCAAAACCCCTTATTTACTGAAGAAAAAAAGACCTTTCTTTCCTTGCATTTTGCATAACCCTTATATCTCCCCTATGCTCATTATTATGTTTTATTTAGCAAAGACTGACAAAGGGGTGTCATGAATATAGGGCCCTTCCAGAAGTTCAGAATACCTGGGGAGACCAAGCCTGGAAGTGAAAAGTTTCCATTTTTACAGTGACTGTGATGAAGTCATGAAAAAAAGAAGAAGAAAAAAAAGAGGCCAAAGAAGGATGCTAAGAATCTCTCAGTGCAAAGCAGCTTTACTATAGTGTCTGAGCTCCAGTGAGGATTGGGACTAATCCATTTTATCTTTATTCTACGCATGCTTAACCACAGTAGGTCTAACATAGCATTCTATGCACAGGAGATATTCCCTACATGCTTGCTTAGCTTAATGGAGAAAAATAGGGCCTCTAGAATCAGAGACTCATAGAATGTTAGACATGGAAGGGACTTCAAAGTTTATTTAGTGCAATCTTCTCACTTTATTGATCAAGGAACTGAATCCTAGAGAGGTGAACAGGATGAGGTCAAGTTATTTGTTCAAATTCATATACCCAGTGAGTGGCAGAGTTGGGAGCAGAGCCCAGATGTCTTGGCTCTCATCCCAGTGCCTGAGTCCAACGTTGACCTCTAGTTGTGGTCATCTACCTTCATCATTGCCCTGTTGGAGGATACCAAATCATCAGAAAGCATTTGAATATGACAGATTTTCATCCTGTCTCCTTAATGGCATGTCTGCATTTTCCAGGTGACTCTTGGGAAAATCCCTTTACTTTTCTGGGCCTCAATTTTCTCATCTTTTCAATTAGAGGACTGAACCATAAGGTCTATAAGGTTCTTTCTACTCTCTTTGCCTTTGATTAAAGAAAAAAAATCAGTTGAAATAGATCTGTGATTTTGTCGGTGTTAGAAACTTTTAAGTGTGGAAATTCTTTCTACCAGTACAGGTCTGCAACTCATATATAACTTTTAGTCTTAGAGCAAAGTCTGGGACAGGGAGAGATTAAGTTCATTATCACAGAGCTAGTAAATACTAGAGGTGGAACTTGTCCTCTGACTTCCATTAATTTTTAAAAATTATGCATGAGCACAGCTAACTCCTGCCTTCTCTCTTAATAAGAGTTTCTTCAAAATTAGTTATCACTCTTGAGATGGGGTCATGATTTTGTTTTGTTTTTATTCTCTACCATTCTACTGAAAATAACACTTATTTACAGACATTTGGATTTAGCAACTTTAACTAAAAGTCTCTGAAATAAAAATTATAAGATTATTCACCTTTTTTTCCATTTTTCCTTTAAAAAATTCAATCAATTCATTTTTTTTTGTACTTTGTAGATTCCAAAGTAAAAAATACCATGACTGGTACTTTCAGGCAGGAAAAATACAAGCATCAGGCTCCTTTAAAAAAAAAATAAAGCCCAATTTATTTGCTATGTTTCCCCTCCAGCTATCAACCCATCCTCAGAGAATCCCTAGGTGGGGTAGCATCAGCAAGGCCAGTTGAACAGTTTCCTAATGAAGTGCACTGTTAACTTTTCTAATTAATTCAAAGAGGCTGGATGTTTATTGGCTCAGTTTGAAGTTTTACAGCCTGGGGATCCAAGCCAGTAATCAAGTTCTCCAGCTAGAATCAAAATCTGAAAACCAGACAAGGGGACTCAGAGGGGTGACTCCAGTCTCAGCTGTGACTGATTACAAGGGATGTCAGTCACTCAATATTGGAGCTCAACTTTACCTCTATCCCATACAGATATCCTGTTGTGTTGCTGTTTATTAGACTTCACTGTTGACATGGTAAATATTGTGTGTGTTTGAGGGAAAGTTTTCGTGGTTAATAAATGAATTTCATTTTTGGATGGTTGGTAGTATAAGGAAATTCTCCATCTCATCCAAGCTGTAAGAAAAGTGAATAACCACTTTATATGACTGCCTTTTTTCTAGAGTTTTTAATAAAAATGTCTAGTGAATTGTGAATGTTATAATAATAACTCACCTGTATCTAGTATTTGATGGCTTACAGCTCTTTTAGGTAGCTAAAATATTCTTATTCTCATTTTACAGTTGAATCAATCAGTCAATAAGCATTTAGGTGCCTTCTCTGTACCAGGTGGGCAGCTAGGTGGTTCAGCCAGAATAGAGAGTGCTGGGAATGGACTAAGAAAGACTCATCTTCTTGAGTTCAAATCTAACTTCAACTACTTACTAAATGTATATGAACTTGGGCAAATCACTTGATCCTGCTTGCCTCGGTTTGCTTATCTATGAAATGACCTGGAGAAAGCAATGGCCAACTATTTTGGCATCTTTGCCAGGAAAACCACAAATGGGGTCACAATGAATCAGACATGACTGAAAAATGACTCAACAACAAAAATATACCAGATATCATATTAGGTGCTGGGTATACAAAGAAGAAAACAATCCTCACGCCCAGAGTTTATGTTCTGGTCAGGGATAAGACAAAAAACAAAACTACATATAAATATGAACATAAAAATAAAGAGAATAAAAAAATATTGGACCTAGGAGGTGATTCAGGAGAGGACAGCACTAGCAGTTGGAAGGGACCAGGAAAGGCGTCATGTAGAAGGTATTATTTGTGCTGGATCTTGAAAGATAAGATGGATTCTAAGAAGGGGAGGTGAGGAACTAAAATTCAGAAAGAACAAGGGTTTGTCAAAGACACATAGCCCAGAACTGATACTTTTAAATTGCTTAATAAATGTTTATTGAATTGAATGGAATAAGAGATGTGACTGGGACTTCAACACAGGTCTCCTACGACTAAATCCAATGTGCTCTTCTATTCCTCCATCCCATCCCTCTTGATGTCATACCTCAGGAATTTTTCTATTCAATTTTTTGATCATTCAGTTCTCAAAGATAAGAGCAAAAACCTTTTCCCTGTTGGTATTTTTTGCTTCGTTTTGCACTGTAAAGGACAAACCTTTAAATGAGGCAGTGTAGCATTGGATTGGAAACACTCATATCTCATTACAAGATTCACGGATGATGCCAAAGAACCAATTATGGACAGCCACATAATGGCCGATCTCTTCAGCCTTGACCCTTCATATATCAGCAGACATACCTATCCCTGCAGTCCCTAAATATCTCTGGACAAAATCCAGCAAACGCAAATGCTTTCCTCATTACTAAAAACGGCTATAGAGGGCTTGTTTCCTCCATGCTGTGAATGGCATCACCTGCAACCTCTTTGCTTCCTGACTCTGCAGTGCTCCCATCTCCTGACAGAAATAATCTAATATTAATATTAAGCCTATGTTTTCTCCTTCTTTAACTTCCTTTCATATCTGCCAAGGATTGGCCCTGTTGTATAACGATAAGCACCACCGAGCCCCAATAAACAGCCTTTTTATGAGGTGCTGAAATTTTTTATTAGCCTTTATTAGGTTATTAGACCTCTTAGCAATCCTTTGTGCTAAACAGTGAATGGGCATAAAAGTCCTATTTTCCAGGTAAGAAAATGGGCATGCAAAGAGATTGATGACCAAAAGCAGGCTAATCCCTCTGAGCTAGATATGAGAGCCAGATTCTGCTTACTCCTAAGTGCTTTGTATTCTCTCAGAAACACACCATTGCCCCTATTTGGCAATTAGACCCTCAGGTATTTTTGGATTGCAATACAGTCCCCTCCACTAGGCTGGTCATCGTTTTACCTAAGTTATACATAATTTAATTCCTTTAATCTTTCTCATACATCAATCCTTAATCACTGGGATAACCCTTTTAGTACTCTCAGCAGTTTGTGCTCTATGCTGGGGTTGGGCCAAATTGTAAAAGCTAAGGTGCATTGGTCTCTACCACTAAAAAGATCTAGACCTTAAAAAGAAGTGAAAAATGATGTTAGTAAAAACTGACTTTTACATAAAACTTTAAATGTGCCAAAGGGCTTTACATTTATCATTCCATTGCATTTTTAGAACAACTCTATGGGATAGAGGATATAGGAATTCTTCTTCTTCATTGACAGAAAAAAAAAACTGAGGATCATAAAAGTTATTTCTTGCACATGGACATATGTTTAGTGAGTATCAAAGGCAGAATTTGAATCAGGATGTTCCTGACTCCATGTTCAACACTCCATGCCTCCTCATGCCTAGAATGATTCCTTCAACTCCACCTCCAGGATTCCTTGGCTTTCTTAGTCCCAGTAAAATCCATCTTCTACAATCTCTATAGCCTTTCTTAATACCTCTTCATTCCAATGTCTTTTAATTCTTATTTATCTTGCATATAGCTTGCTTATACATAACTGCTTTCATGTCATCTCCTCCATTAGATCGTGACTAGATTGTGATTAAATAGATTCCTCAGGATTTGCATTTTTCTATATCTTCAGCATTTAGCATTTAATACAGTACTTGGCACATAATAGGTGCTTAATAAATGTTTATTCACTGACCCATTAAGCTATTCAAGTCACACTGCCAATTCTGGGAAGATGGAGGCTTAAAAAGAGCAAATCTTAAAACCTCTTCACCCTTCCATACCTAGATAGAAAACAATGAGCTTTGAGAAGAAAGAGGACCATATCTAACAATGGCACAGAGCAGGGGGATCCTACTGCTGGACAGCTAAAGAGGTACACCAAGAAAAAGGCTTGAATTCTTGAACTGTCAGGTCTGAGGGTATAGAAGGGGAATCCCAGGACCCCTCCCCCACTCACTGTGCAGAGACTCCAGTGGCACTTGAAATCTCCAGTTGGGCCAGTACACTGTCCTGGAGAGAGGGACTTTCTGGTGCCAGACTTGGGGAGTTGAACACAGGCACCACGGCGGCGACTGGAGGAGAAAGCCAGAGAAACAAGGCAAAAACATTTGGAAGATGGCGGCTTAGATGGAGCCAAACCTCAGACCACCTGGCTTTATCAAACCAAGATAGAGAACAAAGGGCTTCAAGAGGAAAGAAAACAAGGTCAAACATCAGGACAGATCAGGGGGACCCTCAGCTGGACAGCTCAGAAAAAGCACCCCATCTTGCCCCCCATTTTTCCCCCTCAGGGCACATTAAGCAATACAGACTAATCCAATCAATACAGGCTTAATTGCATAAATTGGACAGACAAGAAGTCTTCAGAGAGCAGGGAAACTCCAACACCCCTCTCCCATACACTGCAGAGAAAGTAACTACAAACCTCCATTGCTAGCTGAGGGAAGATCTTTCATCAAAGCTCATTAAATCCATCTGCTTAAACTAGCAGAACAGAAAAGGAAAAAATATAAGTAAACAACAGAAAAAGATGAAAGAAGTAACAATTGACAGCTTCTTTCAAGGAAGGGAAAGGAGAGCAAGTGAAATAGAAGAGGAAGAAGTTCCAGCGAATTGGATACAGGTTTTGGAAGATCTCAAAATTTAATTAACTCAAGAATTTCAGGAACTCAAAAAGCAATCAAGAGAGGCTGAAGACAATTTGAAAAAGGAAATACATGAACTAAAAGAAGAAAATAAAGTCTTAAAATCCAAAATTGGCCAGCTTGAAAATGAAGCAAAGAAGGTAAAAAATGTTCTACAAAGAAAATCAGACCAGAAGTAGAAGGATGACCAAAAAGCCAGGGATGAAATTAGTCTTTAAAAAATAGAACTCAACAACTAGAAGCAAATGACTTCATAAGGCAGCAAGAATATATAAAACAAAATCAAAAAAATAAAAAATTTGAGGAGAATATGAAACACCTCATTGATTCAACCAAAGATATGGAGAACAGAGCTAGAAGAGACAATTTAAGAATTATTGGTTTACCGGAACATCATGACAAAAGAAAAGGTTTAGACATCATCCTATAAGAAATTATCCAAGAAAACTGCCCTGACATTCTTGAACAATAAGGAAAAGTGGAAATTGAAAGAATCCACAGATCACCTCCTACATTTAATCCACAACTGACAACTTACAGGAATATTACAGCCAAATGCAAACACTACCAGACCAAGGCAAAAAAAATATCACAAGCTGCTAAAAAGAAGTCATTCAGATACCAGGGAACTACAGTTAAGATAACACAGGATCTGACTGCATCTACATTGAAGGACTAGAAGGCATGGAACATAATATTCCAGAAAGCAAGAGAACTGGGTCTAAAACCAAGAATCAACTATCCAGCAAAACTGACTGTATTTTTGCAGGGGAAAGTATGGCCATTCAATAAAATTGAGGACTTCAAAGCATTCATAAAGAAAAAATATAGACTTAAACAGACAGTTTGCTGCCCAAACACAGAACTCAAGTGAATCACCATAAGGTAATTAAGGGGGAGGGGGGATAAAAAAAATCTTTTCTTTAAAGGATCCAATAAGTTCAATCAATTTGTCTCCATAGAAGAAAAGAAGATATTGGCAAATATTAAAAATTATTATTATCAACAGGGTTACTAGAAGAAGATTACATAGAGGGAACAAATTGTATAGCATGAAATGTCAAGACATAAACATATATATATATATATAT
>NC_058131.1:639203588-639276115 GCF_016433145.1 Gracilinanus agilis
AAGAAGAAGAAGAAGAAGAAGAAGAAGAAGAAGAAGAAGAAGAAGAAGAAGAAGAAGAAGAAGAAGAAGAAGAAGAAGAAGAAGAAGAAGAAAAGAAGAAAGTATTATTGGGTAATGGTAAAGGACTTTCTCCCTCTTTGGGAGGGATAATAGCAAAAGAAATGAGTTTATTTCTTGAGGTTATATGGGGAGATGCCCAAGAAAAGGAAGAAACACAGGAGCTACACAAGGAGGAAAAACCAAAGCCCAACTACAAAAAGAAAAGTTTTTAAACACCAAATAAGCCATTGGCATTTTCAGCAAATTGGAAAACTCAGGTGCTATAGTAGTAGAGTAAGAAACAGGATAGAGATTGAAGTGAAAGAAGTGAAAGTCAGGAAAGATGTCATGATGAAAAAGAGGACCTGGAAAGATAACAGTATAGGAGAGAGGAGAGAAGTGTTGCAAAGGATTAGGGAATCTTTTAAAAGAATTTTTAAATTTTTTTATTAAAACTATTCTATTAAAAATGTTATAATGTTAAACCATATTAATGTGCTATTTAGCAGATATAAAACCTAGGCAAGTCACTTTACCTCAGTTTCCTTTTCTATAAAAAGAGACAGTTATATTAAATGATTTTTTAAAAACATTTTTGTCAGTATCAATTCTAAGATAGAAGAGTGACAAGTGCTAGGAAATTGGAGTTAAGTGACTTGTCCAGGGTGACAGATATAGGAAGAATATGAGGAAAGATTTGAACCTGGTTGTCCCAACCCCAGACCTGGCATTCTACTCAATGTGCTATCTAGCTGTCCTGTATTAAATTATTTTTAAGGCCCATTCAAGCTCTGAATCTTATAATCCTGTAGATTCAAAGACCTTCCTAAGCAAATGAGAGAAGAGAATATTAATAAACAGGAAATCATATTGATTTTGGAGCTTCAAGAATTAGGTTCTAGTCTCAAGAAGGTCAACCCTTTTTTTTTAAACTATTTCTTCCCATCTTAGAATCAATACAATATAATGGTTCTGAGGCAGAAAAACATTAAGAGCGAGGCAATGGGGGTTAAGTAACTTGCCCAGGGGCATAAAGCTGAGGCTAAATTTGAACCCAGAACTTCTCATCTCTACACCTGACTCTCAATCCACTAAGCTACTTAGTTGCTCCTAGATCAACTCTTATCCACTACTATTAGTCTTGATTCTAATTGAACATATGATTATATAATTGATATGATTGATTACATGATCTTGATCAAATCACATCCTTCTCTTGACCTCAGTTTCTTTATCCGTGAAACAAAGGGGTTGGATCAGATGGTTTCTGAATACTCTTTCTGTTCTAAGGTTCTGTGAGTCTATACTTTATTTTCTAAAGGACCTAGCTTACCTCTAATGGAATATACAATAGAGGATCAAAGATTAAGAGTTGGAATCTTCAGACATCATCTAATTCACTCCCGCCTGCCTTTTTTGATATGTAAGAAAACTGGATCTCAGAGTGGTTTGGTGGCTTGCTCAGTGTTACATGGGTGTTAATGGGAAAGTGTAGTTATGATCCCAGGTTCATATCTGACTTTGAATCAATATTCTTTCCACCGAACCACTACATGAAAAGATAAGAAGCACAGGTCTTATCCAAATGGATGACCACCGAAGACCACAGCAGAAGTACTGTGATCTGGTTTAGAACTACCTCTTAACCCAGTTTTTACCCACATCCTAAAAATGTACTTCAAACTGCAAACCAAACCCATCCAAATGATTACAGACTGGTTTGGTAATTCGCTTGGGAATGTGGAAGGAGGCAATGACTCAGAACTGCACAGTTGGCACAGCAATGTATATGCTGGCACAACACTCACCCTAGCCTTTCCCTTCCCAACAACATTAGTCTAGTTCATGCCCTCATGACTTCTTCCACAGGCTGTAGCAATAGCCTCCTAACTGCTTCCTCTTCCTCAGTCTCTGTCCCCTCCAATGTATTCTGAAAGTGGCTGTTAAGTTAATCTTTGTAATGTACACATGGTGCTATGTAAACACCTTCAGCAGGTCCCCAATCTATCAGTGTTGCTATTTGCCTACTGAGTGGACCCTCACTGTACCTACTGAGCTCAGCATGGCATTCAAAATTATTTACAATCAGGCTACAGCCTTTCTCTGGCTGTAACATCTCTTCATCTTTCTCTTATCCATAACTTAGTCTTCAGTCAAACTTGATGTTTAACATTTCCCCAAACTAGTTATTTCTGCTTTGATTTTAATTTTTAAACATTTTTCCATGATTACATGATTTATGTTGTCTCCCTCCCCTCTTCTGTGCCCCTGCCTGGAGCTGACAAGAAATTGCACTGGGTTATACATGTGTTATCACTTGATTCCCATTTCCATATTATTCATTTTAAAAAAAAATTTTATCTTTCTGCTTTGAAAATCTCTCCCCATCCCCACAACAGAGGAATCTCTGCTGAAAGAAATATTCTTTAACTATAAAAATCTAACTCAAATGCTCCTTCTCCAATTCTACCTTAGACCAAGTCCCATTATCCTATCTGAGACAGAAGCGATAATTTGTTGTTTAGTCATTTTTCAATCATCTCTGACTCTTTGTGATGTTTTCTTGGCAAAGGCAGTGGAGTGGTTTGCCATTTCTTTCTCCAACTTATTTTACAGATAAGAGAACTGAGGCAAATAGGGTTTAAGTGAGTTACCCAGGGTCAAATAGCTAGTAAGTGTCTGAATCCAGATTTGAACTTGGGTAGATGAATCTTCTTGACTTCAGGTTCAGATTTCTATTCACTCTGCCAACTAGCTGTCCCAGAAGTCATCTTACAATTCTCAAAATATATAGTATTTTGTTATATATCTCTTAATGCATTCTACCTTGTGTGGTAAGTAATTTATTATAGCATATTTCCTTGAGAGTTCAGAATATGCTGTTTTTCATTTTTACATCCCCAGAATTTAGCATGATAATTGGTATATAGCAGGTATTTAACAACTGCTTGTTGCTTGATTCATTGATTTTTATATATAATCTTATTCCTCTTATTGAACTATATGTTCTCATAAGGACATAGAATAATATATTATTTATATTTGTTCTCAGTTAAATTTAATGAGCATTTAAGTAACAAGATACTATATAAGATGCCTAGGATACAAATATGTAAAACAACATAATCTCTACCTTCAAGAAATTGATTTCTAATAGGAAGGGTATGATAATCACACAAATGAACATGATGCATGGAAGAATTTGACAAGGGCAAGGAGGAATCTAGAGAAAGTGAACTAAAAAATGTAAGTATAGTAAATATTCCTTTGATATATGGGTTAAATCTTATCCTTAAAAAACCCTGACTAAATATGACCATTCCAGCTTGCTTTGATCTTTGTCTTGCCTCCCTCACTTGGCTAAATTCCTTGAGAAAGTCATCTGTATTTACTGTTTCTGCTTTCTTTCCAATCACTCTCTTCGAAACCTTTATTAAGATAATCTGACTTCTGACTTCATTCAACTACAACACTTCTCTCGAACATGACTGATGATCTCTTAATTGACAAATCCAATGGTCTTTTCTGATTCTTTACAGCCTTTTTGGTCCCTGTATGGCCTTTGACATTATTGGTCACCTCTTCTTCTGGATACATTTTGCAGGCTAAGTTTTATCAATATTAATGCTTTCTTTTGGTTCTATGTCTGCTTATCTGACTTCATCTTTCCCATCTCCCTTGCTAGATCATCATTCAGATTATGTCCACTAACCAGAAATATCTAAACTTTTTTTTTCTGGGCCCTTTGCTCTTCTCTCTATACTATTTCACTTAGTTATCTCATCATCTCCCATATAGATAATAAGCATCTCTATGCACATAATTGTCACATTGATATCCAGCCCTAACTTTTTCCTGACCCCTAATTTCACATGTCCAGTTCCCTGTCCCATAGACATTTCAAACTCAGCATGATCAAAACAGAATTAATTCTCTGCACTGTGCCCCCTCCCTCCTTCAACTCTCCTCTTTTCTGAACTGCTCTTTTATTTCTGAGGGCAGCATCATCCTCCCTTCAGCCCAGGTTCTCAACATGGATGTCATCCTCAAACCCTCACTCTCTTATCCCCCATGTCTAATCTGTTGAAAAATCCTTTTGATTCTACATTCACAATATTACTAGTATATGCCCCCTTCCCTTCTTTCACCCAGCCAGCACTCTGTCCAGGCCCTTACCACATCACACCTGAATTATTATAATAACCTCTTGGTTGGTCTCCCCACTTTAAATCCCTCTCTCTGATCCATCCTTCACTCAACTGCCAAAACAATTTTCTTAAAGTGATAATCTGATTATGTAACCCCCACCCCATTGAATAAAACCCTTTGGTTAGAAACAACTAGGTGATTCAGTGGATAGAGAGACAGACCTGGAATTTGGAAAATCTGGGTTCAGATCTGGCCTCAAATGTTTCCTAACTGTGTGACCCTACGCAGGTCATTTAACCCTGCCTGCTTAAGCCTGGCCATTCTTCTTAGAACTGATTCTGAGACAGAAGGTAAGAGTTGAGTTGTTGTTGTTGTTTTTTGTTTGTTTGTTTGTTTGTTTGTTTTATTCCAGTGGTTTCCTATTACCTCTGATATCAAATTAAATCTGTATTTGGCTTTTAAAGCCATTTGTAATCTGGATCTTTCCTACTTTTATATTCTTCTTACTACTTACTCTTCTCAACATACTTGATGAACCAGTGATTCTAGGCTTCTGGCTGCTCCTTACATTCTTACATATCCTAAATATTTTCATTTTTCATCAGCTATACCACATGTTTAGGATGCTCTCTCTCCTTTTCTCTGCTGCCTGCCTTCTCCGGCATCCTCACATTCATCCTTATGCAAGAAACTTTTCTATGTTCTCTTCTCCCCACCCAACACACACTGTATACTTTCCCTCTGAGATTAGGACTTTGTCATCCCTGCATTCAATCAAAGTCAGTGGCTCACTACTGTCATCAAAATAAAGGTCTAAAACCTCTTTGAGGATTTTTTAATCTCTTATAATATTTTTTCTTCCTTCCAAGGCTTGTTATATATTATTGCTTCTCCTTTCCTCCAAGTACTCTGCTATAATCTGGTAATATTGGCCTCCTTGACCAAGATATTCTATCTCCCAACTCTGGACATTTTTACTGGCCGTGCCTCATGCTTGAATTCTTTCTTTTCTCAGCTCTGCCTCCTGGCTTCTTTCAGTTCTCTGCTAAAGCCCCAGTTTCTACAAGAAACCATTTCCAGTCCTCCTTAGAGTCCTCCTTAATTGTAGTGGCTTTCCTCTAAGACTACCTCAAGTTTATCTTGCCCATATCTTGTTCGAACCAGTATTTATATTCTGTCACCCTTACTGGACTATGTACTCCTGGAGATAAATTCCTGTCTTATGTCTTTTGTTATATCTCAAGTGCTTAGTTCAGTGTCTGTACGTAGTAGACACTTAAACATTTATTGTCACAATGACTTACATTGTATGTACTTTGTGTGTACATAATTATCTCTCCCATTAAAATGTGATCTCCTGGAGAGCAGGGATTATGTTGTCCTCTATCTTCGTATGCCCAGTACTTAGCCCAGTGCTTGACATATAGAAAGTTCTTTATAAATGTTTTTTAGACCCTTGCCTTCTGGCTTAGAATCAATCCTGTGTATCAGTTACAAGGAAGAAGAGCAGTTAGGGCTAGGCAATGGAAGTTAAGTGACTTGCCCAGGATCACGCAGCTAGAAAGTGTCTGAGGTCAGATTTGAACTTAAGACTTCCAGTCTCTAGACCTGGCTCTCAATCCAATGAGCCACCTAGCTGCAATTTCATTCCCCTTCTTTGAGTAAAAAAATCTGTGCATTTTTGTACCTTTAATTCAAATGCCAAAGGCCCTAGGAATTTAGAAATTTACTGTAACTAAGTGTATTCAGTGAATCTATGATTGATTTTAGAGTTGTTAAAAAATAAAAAGGTACTTGAATCATACCTCTTCTTTTACTTATTTTTTCCAATGTATTTCTTTATAATAACTAGTAATATATTTCTCATGCAAGAAATGGTATTAGAAGCCATCAAAAACATGAAAAATAGGAGGGAGAGAGGATATGTAAAAGTGGGTCCCATAAATGCTTATTTTTGATGATGATGGGCTAGACGGCCGCTGAGGTCTCTTAAAACTCCCATATTCTTTGATTCTATGATTTTGTGAAGTACCTTGAGCTGGGGAATCTGGAAAGCTTCTTGGAAGTGTTGGTGTTTGGGATAGCCTACCTCATAGCACCTGGAAAATGGACAATCACTATGCCAATCTCTGCCAAATGGATCAGTACCTTCTCACTTTGAGATCAGTATGACAGCAAAATGGTACACTTCCTTTTAACATGGGAAAAAACCCATCAAGCATTTACTTTTCATTCTTTTTTTAGATATGCTTGAAAAGATTCACATTCCAACACTACTGAAACCTGGTTTTAATATGTCTTAGATATCTTTGTTCCTTTGATACATTCTTTTGGGGGGGCTCATCTCCTGAGCCTATATGGTTACTTGCTAGGAAAAAAAGGCCAAAAACATGTATGGATGATGATATCCCAAACTAATCTCCCATCTCTGTCTTTTTATACTCCTGTCTGGGATTTTATTATTTCTCCTTCCTTCTTGACTTCCACTTGTGGGCTTCCCAGCATTTTCACTAGGGAGGAGACAAGGTGCTGTTACTGATCACTACATATGATATTTTCTTTGTGTTTTTGCAACCTTTTGAATGATTGATTGGTCCTGGAGATGGGATGATCCCACAATCTATAGCCAAAGCTGCCATGTCTTTGACAGAATTTCTTATCTAATATAGGATGAGGACTGGGATCTATTGAAATATGTCAGGAATACTGCCAAAGCAGCAAAACATTTATAGGTCTATTTTCACCTAATAAGCCACTTACATTTCTCTTGTTTTGAGTAGAGATGGGAAAGTAGATGAAGATCTATCAAATGAGGGGTTTACCTTTGTGGCTACACTAAGCACAGCAAAACCTTCTGAAATTTCAGGGGACATTAGAACATTTTTATATCCAAGTGCCTGTAGGAATCTTAAAGGGGGCCTCCTGAGCAACCAACCTTCTGTGATTAAGCTTTGCCCCAACTTTCATCTTCTGAACTTTTAATAAGCCACCTCAGTGCAATTTTTGTTGAGCCAGATCATAAAGAAAGCATTGTAGCAGATAAAGAAGTGAAAAGAGGGTTATTCCCTACATGGCATGGGGGAAAGCTTTGACTGAATACATGAATGTGGGCAGAATAAGATGAGATCAGGGAGCAGTCTAAAAAATTAAAAACACAGAGTTCATGATAGGGAAGAAAGGATAAAATTATAAGTTGTAACCAGATTGTATAAAACTTTAAAAATTAGCCTAAGTAATTTGTACAGATATTCTAGACAATAGGGAGCTACTAAAGATTTCTAATTGGAGAATGACATATTTAGAACTAGACATTAGGAAGATTATTTAGGCAGCTCTGAGAAGATCATATTGGAGAAGTGATTGATGAGTTTAGTCAGAGAAACCAGTTAAGAGGCCATTACAATAGTTTGAGAAAGAAGAAATAAGGCGGTAGCAATGTGATTGGAGAGTAGGGGATGGATGCAAGAGTTAATTATGGAAATATAAATGACAGAGATTAATAAATGATCGAATATGTTGGTAGAATGTGCAAAAAGTGATTAAACTATAGCATTAGGGGAGAAATTAGTGCTGCATATGTAAATTTGGTAGTTATTTAAACAGAGGCAATAACTGTAGCCATGGGGTAGATTATAACACCAAGGGGAAAATATGGAGCAAAAACAAAAATAAGAAGGAATCTAGGACAAAGCTTTGGGGAGAAATTCATGAAGTGAGTGGAGAATGATGAATCAGTAAGACCAAAAAAGTCATTGTAAAGGTAGAAGGGAAGCCAGAAGAGAATGGTGTTGTACAAGCTAAAGGAGTAAAAGAAGGGTAATCAACAGTGAGAAGTGCTGCAGTGAGGTCCAAGATGAAGAGGATGAAAAAACAAACAAACAAAAAACAATGTAGTTATCAGTTCTGGGACCATTGGAGAACAGGAAGAGGACATTTTAATAGAATTGTGGGGATGATAATAAGGGAAATCAGATTTCAGACTGTTAGTTGAAATGGTGGTAAGAAAATGATAATAGTAGCTGGTGTGGGAGTACTCTTTCTAGAAGTTTGATGGTAAGAGAAATATAAGATGATATTTGAGGGATATTAGGTTTATGTTTTTTATAGTGGAGACCTGTACATTTTGTAGTTGGAAAGGAAAAAATGGGAGGAGAAAGATGGAGACAGAGAGACATAACAGTTTTTTAGTTTGTTATCATTAAAAAACTATACAACTTGGGCTCAAAGAGTAAAGAAAATAAATATTAGAGTAAAATACATGAGTGCTTCGGAAATAATCAGTTCAATAATTACAAAAATATTTCTTTAAGTGCCCTACAGTTTGCAAAATTCTTTCTTCACAGCATCCCTGTGATATAGGAATCATAAGTATTATTATGTTCTTTTTGCAAGTGAAAAAACTGATGTTCTTTCTCTCCTGGAGTTTACAATTCAGTGGAGAGATACAAGACATGTACACATAGCAATGGCAAAAGATTGTACCTCACCTAGTTATGTTCAGTTCAGAAGGCCCTTACTTATTAAGTAGCTACTAAGATTAATACCCTCTGCTAGAGCTACATCTGAGGAAGGAAAGATTATTTTCCACTACGTAGGATCAAAGTAGGCTCCATGAAGGAATTGGCATCCAAGCTGGATTTTGGAGGATGGGCAGGATTTGCACTACCAGAAATGTAGGAGAGACATAGTAAATGGTATGAACAGAGGCACAGAGTAAAATACTATTTGTTCCTTCTAAATTTCAGTATCCAGGGGCAAAGGCATAGTTACAACTTGCAATGACTAGTTATTATTAGTCTATCACTTATATACTAAATTTGCATTGAAATCTTTTTTTTTCACATCACCTACATTTTGGGATATATACATTCCCCTTCCTCATCCACTGAACCACAACTTACCACTGATATTAAAAGAAAAAAAAATTTGACAAAACTGACCAACATATTATTTGATGACATATGGCTATACATATATGTATACATGTACATTACACACATAAACATAGATGTATAGTATACATATGGTTCCATGGTCTTAGCCCTCTACCTCTTGCAAAGAAGGGAGGAAGGTACGTTTTCCTATCTCTTCTCTGGGGCCAAGTTTAGTCATTCTAATCTCACTTTATTGAATTTTATTTTTTGTCCCTTCCACTTACATCAGGTTATTTCTCTAAACAACATAAGAAAATGTGCAGAGCAGAAACTCATAGAGAATAGGAAACATTTATTGGGTACTGATTATGTCCATAGGTGAACTATGGATATTCATTTTAGTTTGAATGTATTGTTCATATAAGGAAGATAAGGTAGGATGAAAAGTTAGGTTGTTGTAAAGGTCCTCAGATGACAAACTAAAGAGTTTGGATTTCATCTTGTAGGCACTAAAATGTCATTAAAGGCTTTTGGGCAAAGGACTGATGAAAACAGAGCTATATATAAGGAAGATTTATCTGGAAGTGTGAGTGAGTAACTCATAGTTGACACTAAGGATTCTGGCTTCATGTGGTAAAGAGTAATGATTGTTTTAACCTGTAAACAAGGAAATGCTGATGAGCACTTTTTTTTAGCCAAGAACTGTGCCAATCTCTGAGGAAAGCCTTGTGCTTTAATCCGTGATCCTCTTCTATCCAAGGGTTTCTATACTCTGCTCATTTTCTTATTTTATTTAGGAAAATATCTTGATGTAAATGGAAGGAAAAATTAGAATGAATAAACATGACCCCAAAGAAGAGATAAAGAACTGTACCTTCCTCCCTCCTTTGCAGAGATAGGCTAGGACTATGGAACATTGCATATATTATCACTCAGTTGACATGTTGGTTAGTTTTGTAGAAATACCTTTCTTTGTAGAAATGCTTTTTTTCTTTCTTTCCAAGTCTTAATGGTAAATTGTAGCTCAGTGAGTAGGGTAAAGGGAATAATACATCCCAAAATGTAGGTGATGTGAGAGCAAAAGATATCAATGCAAATTTAGCGTTCAAGTGACGGAGTCACTTTGTCTCTGGGTTCTGAAATTTAGAAGATACAAATAGTATTTTGGCTCTTACAGTAGCATATAAACAACTGAATTTAGCACTCTGAGGGAATAATTAATTTCAAGTAGGAATCTACTTGGTAATATATAACCCTGTTGCCCTCCAAACTGGCATTTATATCCAAATTGGCATTCATGTATCAGTAAATGAAATGTCCTTTCAGAGTTTCAGAGTTGGAAGGGTCCTCAGAGAGAATTTGTTTCAATTCCAACTGCCTCATTTTCCAGAAAAGACTTAGACTAGGGACGGTAAGTGATTTTTCTAAGAGTATAAGCAAAGCAAAAACTTGATTCCAGAGAGACTCGAATCTAGAACATGTGTGATAGAGAACTTTTGACTCTGAACCTAGGTACCCTTAGGACTGAACTACTCTATCTCTTTCTTCCCCTGAGGAATGTTGTGTTAAAAGTGGTCCCTCCCCTGTTCAATTGAAAGTTGATAAAATAATATATTCCATCTAACTTTTTAGAATTTAGAATTATTAATTTTGACTATTAGAATAGTACTGTATTGACTAGAGTGTTTCATCTATCGCTTGGTACTATCAAAGATAATAAGTTGGAGGTGGGGACAGAGGTGGTTAGTATCATAATCCTTGCTGTGTAGAACTGTCCTTAAAAAGTGTCCTTTCTCCTCATCATCATGAAGAATGGGATAAAGACAGTGGAAAGTTTCCATAAACTTTACAGAGGATGCCAGTGCTATTCTGGGTTACAGATGCCTAAGGCATTCCTCTAAAGAATCTCTTTCAACAGAACAAGGGATGCCAATATTTCTAACCACTTAGTTACCTCCCATTTGGAAAGAATATTAGGCTAAGAATTAAGAGTCTGGACAGTACCACCAATTAGCTATATGATCTTGGTTAAAGCTTTCTATCTTTAGACCTCCATATCTTCAAATGTCAAATGAAGGGGGTGGACAGGATGGATGATCTCTAAAGAAATTCTAGCTTTAAAAATCTATGATTTTTAGAGACAGGAGGTCCTAGGTTCAAACCCGGCCTCAGCCACTTCCCAGCTGTGTGACCCTGGGCAAGTCACTTGACCCCCATTGCCCACCCTTACCACTCTTCCACCTATGAGACAATACCCCGAAGTACAAGGGTTTAAAAAAAAATCTATGATTTTATGACAAAATGACAGTAAAGGAATTTTCTCAATCACAATAGATAGAGGATTAACCTTAGGGGCATTAAATCCTGGCTCCATTGTGTGGCCCAGGGCACTTAGTCCCTCTGTGAAATGAGGGGATGAGAATAAGTGAATTTCAAGGTCTCTTCCAGCTTTGATATTTTGTGTGGTTCTGTGTTAAAATGTGTGTAAGTAAGGAACTTCTCAAACCCATTTAGACCTCATCTGTCAGAGGGACATCTGGTGGCTCCCATACGATACTGCGGTATGCAGTCATTGAAACAATCATACAAAAAATTATCTTCTCCCATCACTTTTGATACTCAACTAAAGGTATGGAAAAAATATTACAAACAAAACACTAGACAAAGTCTGCGACCAAAGTGAAAATTTCTTTGCAAACATGCTGATTTAAGCTTCGATGACAAACCTCATCTCACAGAAGTAAACCTACCACATAAGACCTCATTTATATACTGTCCAAATAGTTGATATCTCCAAAATAATGAATACATAAAGTATTGGCGAGAAAAAAAAATTTTAAATCTTTTTTTTCTGGGTATGTTGCTTCTTACTTTACTTATAAAGTAGTGGTACTAAGGAACAAGTCCTAAATTAATAGTTGGAAAACCTTAATTCGAGTACACTCTCATGTTATTCTATATTTCTTCCTGAGAAATATTATGTACATTGTGCCATAAATATAAATGTGTCCCAATATTACAATACAATGGAATCCAATAAAACTTAATGTGAATTTAAGGCAATTAAGATAAAATGAAATGAACTTGGGAAAGTTATTATTCCAAGAAATGAGACTAGCATGAAACACAAATGGATTGATTCAAAGAGGGTTTAGTTGAAAGTATGAATGATAGTCACAAATGTATACTAAGAAAAATTAAACCAGATACAATTTTAAGGTTTATCTCATGGAGGACAATCGTGTCTTCTTTTGATATATCATTTAGGACCTTTGTTAACAAGAATCGTGGGATAAAATGGAATTAATGTAAAATGAACCTTTTGGCCTGTGTAAGTGTGGAATTTGTGTAAATCAAGGATCACTAAGCACTAATCTTGGAAGGGGATGGGGAGTTGACCCCATGGAACACTGAGAGAATTCTGTTTGGGAGGGGCCAGCAGCAAGAGGAGTTTGGAGGAATCTTCTCAACTGTCACTTAATTCCTCAACCAGACTGGGACCCTGGGGGGTTGACATTCTTTGGTTGGGAGGTTTTGATTTTGGGTGGATCCTGAGTGAATTGGGCTCCTAAGTACTTTTATTAGTAACTATTGGGAGATCACAAAAACCAACAAAGAAGATATGGAACAGCAATTCTCCAATTTGGCTGGAGAGTCCAAACTCCTGGGGGAGTGGGCTTGAATGGGGGGTGGTCCCTTCCCTGATCCTGCTTGAATCAATTGATCCTGTTACTTCCCTTTTATATTACTTTAGAAATATTTGATAGGAGACTGTAGGGGGAAGAAAGAGTTATCTACTGTGACCAAGCCTCAGAAGTCAGAGCTCCGCTCTTGGAGAGAAGAAATAGCTGGTAGTGAAGTTCATCCTTTCCCTCCTTCCTTGATTCCTCTATACCTTTTCCCCCTGTACCCTGAATTTAATTTATCATTTAATAAACCCCTGATAATTTGATACTTAGAGTCTGGAGCAGTTACACTGAAGGGAGGAGGTGACTGATCTGGTCGCTGAGGGGAAGACTAATTCCAAAAGACCATCTTGAGGGGGTAAAGCTACTTGAACTTAGGAGTGGGGGAGGTTTGTCTCAACAATGCTGTCTCTGAAGGTGGGATCCAACCCATCAAGGTCACAACTGAACCCCAACACCTTCCTTCAACATCCTCACTATAGCTTTGCCAGTTTGGGAATTTCTTTGAGTTTATTCACTCATAGGTCTTCCCTGGGGTGGGGGTGAATGATAGCTGATCTGGCCCATTAGAAAGCTAACAAGGGGGAAGTATAGATACATTTCTCCCCTACCATCAATACTCACCCTGATACCCCTGGCCTAGCAAGGTCAAGAAATAGAGATACAATGGGATATTTAGCAAGGGATAGAACTTTTCCATTTTGGAATGGAGTAAGGTTTTCATTCTCATAAAGAAGTATGCCCCCCTGTCAAAGATATTGTGGAGGGAATTTGGGTGATGCATTAGATTTTTTTAACCCTTAACTTCTGTGTATTGGCTCCTTGGTGGAAGAATGGTAAGGGTGGGCAATGGGGGTCAAGTGACATGCCCAGGGTCACACAGCTGGGAAGTGTCTGAGGCCAGATTTGAACCTAGGACTTCCAGTCTCTGGGCCTGACTCTCAATCCACTGAGCTACCCAGCTGCCCCTGACGCATTAGATTTTAAATGCTGTTTTAACTCTCCAGAGTCAAAGATGCTATGGTCTCAAGGACATAATTCAATATACTAATTCCTAGGTTCTTCTCTCTATGGAAATAATTTTTTTGAATTTCTTTAATTTTAAATATTTTCTCTTAGTTACATATTTTATGTTCTTTCCCTCTCCTCCAATCTCCCCAAACCCCCTTAGCAAATGCACAATTCCACTGTAGTTGTTTTTCTTCTGTGTTTCTCCTCCCACAGTTCTTCCTGTGAATGTGGCTAGTTTTCTTTCTTATAAGTCCCTCAGCCTTGCTCTGGATCCTTGCATTGCTGCTAGCATAAAAGTCCATTATGTTTGATTGTACCAGTGTATCAGTCTCTGTGTACAGTGTTCTCCTGGATCTGCTCCTTTCACTCTGCATCAATTCCTCGAGGTCATTCCAGTTCACGTGGAATTCCTCCAGTTCTTTATTCCTTTGAGCACAATTATATTCCATCACCAACAGATACCATAATTTGTTCAGCCATTTCCCAATCGAAGGACATTCTCTTATTTTCCAATTTTTTTGCCACCACGAAGAGCATGGCTATAAATATTTTTGTACAAGTCTTTTTCCTTATTATTTCTTTGGTGTATAATCCAAGCAGTGCTATGGCTAGATCAAAAGGCAGATAGTCTTTTAAAGCCCTTTGACCCTATTTCCAAATTGCCATCCAGAATGGTTGGATCAGTTTACAACTCCACCAGCAATGCATTAATGTCCCAATTTTGCCACATCCCCTCCAACATTTATTACTCTCTTTTGCTGTCATTTTAGCCAATCTACTAGGTGTGAGGCGATACCTCAGAGTTGTTTTGATTTGCATTTCTCTAATTATTAGAGATTCAGAACATTTTCTCATGTGCTTATTGATAGTTTTGATTTCGTTATCTGAGAATTGCCTATTCATGTCCCTTGCCCATTTATCGATTGAGAGATGGCTTAATTTTTTTGTACAGTTGTTTAGCTCCTTGTATATTTGAGTTTTTTGTAATAAAAATTTTTTCCCAATTCGTTCTTTCCCTTCTAATTTTGGTAGCATTGGTTTTGTCTGTACAAAAACTTTTTAGTTTAATGTAGTAAAAATTCTTTATTTTACATTTTGAGATTATTATTTTACATTTAGGGATTATTCTTCCCAATAGGAAAGGATTTCCATGTCTGGATTTAATTGGATCATAATCTTGAGTGATTACAAGGTCCTTTTGCCAATACTCAAAACAAATACTACTGTATAAGCTTTATTTTTGACCCACGAGGAGGAGAAAAAAAAAAAAAAAACATTGGTTCTTAGTGGTTCCATTTGTTAGCTCAGTACCATCAAGAAGGTCCCTTAAGTACTCTAGGACAGACCCTCCTTTAATGGCCCAGTAATCTTTGCATCATCTTTATAACTTATGCCTCATATGAGGTAGGTACTCAATAAATAAATGAATAAATAAATGAATTTACTGGATCCAGGGCTTACTACTTCGGTTGATATATGATGTAAGAAAGGAAACTTTTAGAATCTGATTATATCAATCTATGCTTATTCCTTACATCATTGGGTTTGGTTTCCTTAGATTCTCTCTTTTAGTTGATTTCTTTCCTCTCAAAGGTCCTGAAAAATCTTTCCAACCTCAATAAAATATAGTCTCCTTGAGGGCAAGGTTGATTACACATTTGTCTTTGTATTGCTGATCCTTTATACAGTGTTTAAAGCACTCAGCAAATGTGTCTGTAATTGGATTGAATTGAATCAATTGAGCATTTCATGGATTTCCCATTACTTTCTTGAGAATAATTCTGTGAAGGAGGCAGTAAAACTGTTCATTTCTTCTTTTTCTAGAGGAGAAAACTGAGGCTCAGAATAGTAAGTAAAGTGATTAGCTTGTTGTCATATAGCCAGTAAGTCCCATAACCATGATCTTGGCCAAGGTCTTCTGGTGCTAGATCCATTGCTTGGCTGATGATCCAGGTTGGGCCCACCTCTAAGTCCCTACTTGGACGTGACCACTCAGTTTTGGTGAGTTCAAGGTGGTTATTTCTTACATTTTCTATTTTTCTTTTGTCCAAAGTTGAATTCCTCTTGCTACGTGATTTGACATCAGTTCTCAGGAGCAGAAGGAAGCCAGGGATTCTCTAGTTAGAGGGTTGATTAGGCTGTCTTAAAATAAACTCAAATTGAACCAAGGGTGAATGATCCAGAAAATAACAAAACACATCTAATTAGACTGGAGAGAGTACAAACTGTGCTCTCTTTTTGGCATTGTTTTACATGGTAATGGGAAATGATAATCATTATACATGATAACACTAACAAGAGAAAGAGTCTGAAGCCTGCTCTTCTTAGAACTCTTCTCTTTGAAGGCCAGGAGGCCAATGGAATAATGTTGACAAAATGCAGAAGACTGGAGATGTTTATAAAGCCAGTTCCTGAGAACTTAATTTGAAAGCTGAGAGAAATGTGGCCTGCTTCTTTCTGCTTAGTGACAGAAGGGAGTAATTTTATAAAATATTTTAAAAGTCCCCTTCCCAATTCAAGGTCTAGTTGGTACAGGGGAAAAAATAATTTAATCACTGTCCTGCAGGATGTGAAGCCATGCAAAATCTTCACATTAGTCTCCATTGTGTCTCATATTGAACCACATTCTCATGCCAGGCCATCTGCAAAGTGGGCAGTTTAATAAAGAAGAGCCAACTTTCCATCATCTGGACTCCTAAAGCTTCCAAAGGCAAGCTCTGAGCTTATATTCCATTATAACCTCTCTTCGCTGGTATTCTGATTTCTTCCAAAGATGCCAAAGACCTTGATAAATATCCCCTCCACTAGAGCTATAATAATAAGGATGTCATCAGTGTCCTGAACCCTTGTTGGGGGTAGGCAATTAGAGATGAGAGTGTGAGGGCAGGGGAAACAGAGTGGCATATGGCAGAAAGAGTTAGGAAAGGGGCAGGTCAGATCTGTCACCCAAATTAAATTAATAATTGGAAAAGTAAAATGCTTAAGGAGGTTCTCAGAGACTCTTGTTTATGAAATCACAACCAGAGAATATAATTTCCATCCATAGCTGGGCAGGAGATGAGTAGGGTTAGCCTGCAAAGCACTTCTGCAGAGAAAAACAGGCAGAAAATGTTATCTTTGGTCAATAAATACAGAAAAAGAAACATATTCATTATTCAGGAAATATATGAGGAAATATATGAAGTACAGTTAGAACTGAAGCTCCTGGGGGCAGCTGGGTAGTTCAGTGAATTGAGAGCCAGGCCTAGAGACAGGAAGTCCTAAGTTCAAATCCGACCTCAGACACTTCCCAGCTGTGTGACCCTGGGCAAGTCACTTGTCCCCCATTGCCCACCCTTACCACTCTTCCACCTAGGAGCCAATACACAGAAGTTAAGGGTTTAAAAAAAAAAAAGAACTGAAGCTCCTCAAACATAGTCCAATTTTCTAACCAGGGTACATCTTGATTTTACATATAACTAATTAATGAGTTATATTGGTCTCCTTTTTGTTTTAAAATTATGAAAATCATGTTATGTGGGATTAGAAGGGACAAAGATGGTGAAAATACATAAATCTCTATCATATTCTCCTTATTAAATCAGTGCCCAAGATGAACCCATAGAATGAAACACATTTCCCTTGGAGAACTAAATTTAATAACATTAGTGATAGTATATAAGCTATAATTATAGTTATGATAGCCTAAACATATATATATACATATATATATAGCCTTTTCATTTTTTCAATTTTTAACATATTTTGTTTTTCATATTATTTTAATTTTTAAGTATATTCCTTCTCTTTCAGTCTCTCAAGAACTCTTCCTTGTGACAGTGGACATTAAATAAGGAGGAGTAAAAACTAACATGTCATCTGGATCTAATGATAATGCTCCACCTCTACAGTTTAATAACTCTTCAGTAAAAAGAAGGAGACACATTTTCTCATTTCTTCTTTGATTCCAGGCTTACATATGATAATTAGGCAACATTCAATTTGTTTTTGTTATGGATCGTTCCATTTACATTGTTGTGGTCATTGTTTTCATGAGTCTTATTTCACATTGTATTAATTCATGTATCTTACAAAGGCCTTTTCTAATTACTTGATTATTAAAACAATCCTAGAAGAGAGGTTGTGCAAACATTGTTATCTCAGCCATATAGATGAAGAAATCAATCCTTGGAAAGTCAGTGAGGGAGTTAAACTGGAACCCAGGATTTCTATCTTCAGACCAATATTTTTTACAACTTTACACACTACATTATAGAGTTGTCAATGGATTAGAAATCTGCTGTTTAAGAACTAAGCTAGCTAAATTCAGAGAGACTTATCAATAGGTTGGTCATAAGGTAATGAAATTTTCATCCACAGTAAATTTTTTTTAAAAAATTGTAATTATAGAGAGTTTGAAATGTGCCACCATAGAGGAATGACCCACAAGAACAAAATAAACATCTCTTTGAAATATTGATGTATCTCAATATTATGTAATTTCCTGAAAATTACATACCTAAGAAGAGTCTGGTCAAGGTTAATAACATATTAGTGAAAGTTAATGAGATTAAAGGATTAAAACTTTGTTCTGCAAATTAAAAACATCCCAAATAATAGCACATTTGAGGATTATTAAGTCACAGTTAGACATATACTTAAGCTCCTTGACTTTTTGAATGGAGAAAAGAGTAAGTCAGATGAAGATATAATGTGAGAACCAGAGTTGGGATGGCTAAGGTGAAGTACAGTACAAAGATTCTAGTCTCTTGGAAAAAAAGGGTTTTTATGGCTTCTCTTTTAGGAGCCACAGTATGTAACCATTTGCATCAAGGAATAACCACATGGATCCAGGACAGGAGGGAACCACATGATCACAGAAAGGTCAATAGATGAAAGTAGCAATGGAGAAAGTGGTGAAGTACTCCTTGGTCAAGCCAGGAGCAAAAGGAATTCATTCTGGCCTTAGTGAAGTGATTTTGTTAAGAAAGTGTCTGATTGAGTCTCCTAGACCAAAGCAGAAATTCCTGGACTGAGGCTCATGGAAAAGGAGATTTCTCAGACAACATTCAGCTTTTGGACCAAGTGGAGTAGTTATTACACCAATCAGAATCCAGAGATGCTTAGCAGATGATATGATGGTATACTTAAATAATCCTAGAACATCAAATAAAAGGCTAGTGGAAATAATTAACAACTTTATCAGAGTTGCAGGATACAAGGTAAATCCATATAAAATCATTAGTACTTCTATATATTTCTAATAAAATTCAGCAGCAGGAGTTAGAAAGAGAAACTCCATTTAAAACCACTCTAGAAAATATAAAATATTTAGGAATCTATTTGCCAAAACAAACACAAGAATTATATGAACACAACTACAAAACACTTTTCACACAATTAAAACTAGATCTAAATAATTGGAAAAAACATTAATTGCTCATGGGTAGGAGGAGTTCATATAATAAAAATGATAATCCTACCCAAATTAATCTACTTATTCAGTGCCATACCTATCAAACTACCAAAAACATTTTTTTTAGAATTAGAAAAAACTATAATGAAGTTCGTTTGGAAGGACAAAAGATCAAGAATGTCAAGGGAAATAATGGGAAAAAATGTGAAGGACGACGGCCTAGCAATATCAGATCTTAAACTGAACTATCAAAGCAGTGGTCATCAAAACAATATGGTACTGGCTAAGAGACAGAAGGGTGGATCAATGGAATAGAATAGGGGTAAATGACCTCAGCAAGCCAGTGTTTGATAAACCCAAAGATCCCACCTTTTGGAATAAGAACTCACTATTTGACAAAAACTGCTGGGAAAATTAGAAAACAGTATAGGAAAAATTAGATTTAGATCAACATCTTATAGCCTGTACCAAGATAAATTCAAAATGGGTAAATGACTTAAATATAAAGAATGAAATCACAAATAAATTGGGTGAACATAGAATAGTACACCTATCATATCTCTGAGAAAGGAAGGAATTTAAAAGCAAGCAAGAGATAGAGAACATTACAAAATGTAAAATGAATGGCTTTGATTATATCAAATCAAAAAGGTTTTGTACAAACAAAACCAATGCAACCAAGATTAGCAGGAAAGCAATAAACTGGGGGAAAATTTTATAGCAAAACTCTGACAAAGATTTGATTTCCCAAATAATTTCCCCAAAGCAACTAAGTCAATTTAGAAAAAAATCAAACCAATCAACAAATGGTCAAGGGACATGAATAGGGAGTTTTCACATGATGAAATCAAAACTATCAATAAGCTCATGAAAAAAGTATTCTAAATCCTTCTTGATTAGAGAAATTAAAACTAAAACAACATTAAGGTACCACCATACACCTAGCAGACTGGCCAATATGGCAGCAAAGGAAAGTGATAAATGGTGGAAGGGATGTGGCAAAACTGGGACACTAATATACAACTGGTGGAATTGTAAATGGTTCAACCATTCTGGAAGGCAATTTGGAACTATGTGCAAAGGGCTTTAAAAGACTGTCTGCCCTTTGACCCAGCCCTATCACTGCTGGGTTTATACCACAAAGAGATAATAAAGAAAAAGACGTGCACAAAAATATTTATAGTCACATTCTTTGTGGTGGCAAAAAATTGCAAAATGAGGGGATGCCCTTCAATTGGGGAATGGCTGAACAAATTGTGGTATCTATTGGTGATGGAATACTATTGTGCTGAAAGGAATAACAAACTTGAGGAATTCCATGTGAACTGGAATGACCTCCAGGAACTGATGCAGAGTGAAAGGAGCAGAAACAGGAGAACCTTGTACACAAAAGCTGATATATTGTGGCACAATCAGGTGTGACAGACTTTTCTACTAGAAGCAATGCAATGAATCATGATAGTCCAGAGGAACTTATGGAAAGAACACTGTCCACAACCAGAGAAAGAACTGTGGGAGCAGAAATGCAGAAGGAAAAAATATGATCAATCACATGGTTCAATAGGGATATGATTAGGGTTTTGATGTTAAAAGATCCCTCTACTGCAAATATGAGTAACATGGGAATCAGTTTTGAACAATGATACATGTATAACCCAGTGGAATTGTTTGTCATCTCCAGGAGTGGGGAGGTAAGAGGGGAGGGAAAATTATGAATCATGGAACCATGGAAAAATATTCTAAATTAAAAAAAGAATCCAGAGATGAAATTAGGAATAACAAGAATCAGAGCTATGATTTGGAGGACAAAGTATGGATTTTACTGTTAACTGGTACTGTACACTATGTGAACTGTGCAAATCTTGGGAGTGAGGGCTGTCAGCTACAACATTTTCACAGACACCCTAACCAAGGAAGTAATATAAACTTGTCAAACAGTATAGGCTCCTTGCAAGGCTGGGAGCATTAGGCAAGTAATTAGTAGATTCTCTAAAAATCATGAGTTCTATCATTTAACAAAAGACTTCTTCCACCACACTAGAAACATCAAACTGAAGTTGTTTATATCAATATTTGGTAATGTTGGAGTCACTGTAAGAAGGGGTAGCTTGAATTACCAGAAACCTGAAGTATGTTCTTATATTGGGGAAAGCTTCAAAGAAAGGATAATTTTATAACTATGAAGAACTGTAAATATACCTGGGAGTGATAGAGAACCACTGAAAAAGAGAACAGAAAGATTTTAAGTGTTTTTAAGTATTAAGTATTTAAGTATTTTTAAGTATTTAAGCATATAAGTTTAGGACTTTTGCATATTTTTACTGATGTATAAAACCTAGCTTTTTTTGTTGTTCTTAGCCTGAATGCTTATGTGTAGCTGAGGGTCCTTTTCTCTCATTTTTCATCAATTTAGACACAAACAAAATTCCTATATCCCCAGGGAAAATCAGGAGGGTAAGGGAAGGCAGTGTGTAAGACAAGTCCAATAATCCCAGAAGAATTTTGGTGGTAGTATGAACAAAAATGAGAATTTGTGTGATGTCCCCAAGAATAAACTCTGACATAAAAATAAGACAAAACAAAACTAACAACAACAAAGAGCCTTTTGTTTGGAATCATGTTTAAATTCTCTGTCCCTTCAGCTCAATTCAATAAGCATTGTTAAGCATCTACTACATGTAAAATGTCATTTATAATTCTAAGGATTCTCCCCTATTTCTTTCCCTCAAATATTTAGAAATCAAACTCTTGCAGCTAAATAGAAAAAGAAGCATCCTGTAAGGATCCCAGGCATTCTCACTTTACTACTAACTGGGCAATGAATAATTTATAGTAAAGAGTGTTTTGAGGGGATAAAATTGTTGATAAGTCAGGGAAAAAAAAACCTCTTAGCAGTAAAGCTGAGCAATCCATCTTTAAGAAACAGGTTTCAAATGCACAGTTTATGAATACGCTGAGGTTTTTTTTATCTATATGGAAATTGGTCAGTTGAAATATATGTTACAGTTCAGTATGACTTGGATCTGAATATCAGAGTTAGAAATTAAAGCATCACTTCAAAAGGCTAGGAAGGAAACAAACAAAACAAAACAAGAACAACAAAATGACACTTTCTATCTAAGACTGAGGAGAAATATGCTCTGTATTTAAAATGCTGAGTGTAATGCATTAGTATTCTAGGAATGATGCCATTTGAACAGAACCATATTCAATCTTGTATGAGCATAATGGCCGACTTCATCTGAGAGCAGCTTCCTTGGGGAATCCTGAACCAAAGGGCATGAAGCCCCATTCCTCAGACCTTTAATTTACTGAATCTAAGTCATCCTCCAAAATAACCAGAGTTCACACTTTGGTAATACATTATACTAACAAAAGGCTTTCCTCACAACAATCTTTTAAAATCTGTGGTACAGGTTTTGATTTTAGTTTTAAATCATAAATAAAATCCAGAGAGGAGTGAAATGACTAAATGACTTCCCTTTTGTCACACAGCTAATAGGTAGCAAAACTGGATTTCAAACCTTGTCCTTCTTACCTGAAATTCAGTGATCCATTACACCATCCTGCCTTTTAACAATTTGATGCTACTGATCCATTGTGTTTTTTTTTCCAGTGTAACAGCATCATTGAGAGGGGTGGTCATGGAGCCCTGGACCATCTACTAGGAAAATCAAATTAAAGTGGGGAGCATTGTTAAGGGAAGGAATCAAATACTTCATCATATGAGTATGAGAGCCTGTGTATCTCCTCTCTCTCTCTCTCTCTCTCTGTCTCTCTGTCTCTCTCTCATAATAATAGACATGGATTTCTGAAATGGTAGACCTATAGATTTTTTTTAAACCCTTGTACTACGGTGTATTGTCTCATAGGTGGAAGATTGGTAAGGGTGGGCAATGGGGGTCAAGTGACTTGTCCAGGATCACACAGCTGGGAAGTGGCTGAGGCCTGGTTTGAACCTAGGACCTCCTGTCTCTAGGCCTGACTCTCACTCCACTGAGCTACCCAGCTGCCCCTAGACCTATAGATTTTGTCAACGTAGCAGATTCAAATTAAATGGTTTAATCAATCAATCTATGAATATTTATAAAATAATGATGTCCCACATGATGTTATACACTGGAGATACAAAAACAAACTAAAAATGAAGTAGTTCTTGCCCTCGAAGAGTTTACTTTTGTAAGTTTACTTACTATCTTAAGCTTATTTTTATTTGCATCACTCTAAAAGCAACTGACTGAATCAACTCCAGCATTTTATAGTAGAAAATGACTTTGAACACCATCTAATTTGTTTTTCTCTAAATGGTTGGTCCAATTAGGTCTGTTTCTCACTGATATGCTCTTTCTGCTATAATCTACTGCCTCAGTAGTGCTAAACCTTAACTCTTAAAGTACGACAGAATAAAAAGCTTACAATGGACACATTGTGCTTTTAAGTTATAATTAGTCGATACCCAGAATAAATCATTTCAAGTAATGGTTGTCTATTTGAAGAAACCATGATCTGGGACCAAATGTGGGATTTAATTGTGTTAATATGACAAACATTTCCCTGAGCAACATTTTCCAACGGTAGATTTTTTAGCCTCAAAAGAAAGAAACTAAAAAGTATGAGAAAGAGCAGTGACAGTGGTGGTAAAGAAGGGAAAAGAGCTAAAATGTAGAAGGAGCCTAAAGGGTATTGTGAAAATAAAGGGATCCAAGGATGATCAGCAGTTAAAGTTCCATAGTGAATTCCCATAATTAGCCTTTTCTCCAATTACCTCATAATTGATTCCCTTCATTCTTTTTTAATTTACCTTTAATTAGTCCTTAAGGGCCTAAATAATCTAGGAAACTCAGACTTAGGGTGTCTGACCTCAACGGAGCTATTAATATTCTAGAGTCCCTTAAAGTCCATTGAGTTTATAAACTCTTAAATTACCCTGGAGTTGATTTAGTCCAAATATCTCCTTAAATATAGAAACATACAATTCCAATAAAGCATTTTTTAATCCCATGACTCCATGTACAAGAAATCTCCATTAATAGATTCAAGACAAATAGAATACTGGATAAACTTCTGACTGTTGTATTTCTTTTACTATCTATATATCTCTTAAGGGGAAAAAGGAAAGCACTGAAAAAATCCTGAGAAATGGTCATTATTGTTAGTGTAATCAAGGAGTCAGGCAATAAAGCTGAGGCACACAAATGAGAAATCATCGTCTCTCCTGGTCTGAGCTGCATACAAGATATTTATAAATTCAGGAGAAGCCTAGCTCTCTGGGTTGGTATCCCCTAAAAGCAGTTTTTATACTGGAAAAAAAGGAAGGAAGCATTTATTAAACACTATGTGCCAAACAGTCTATAAATACAATTTCATTTGATCCTCACAATAATCTTGTGAGGCAAGTGTTATTATTTTTAGTATTGCCATCTTTATTTATTTGTAAATATTATTTATTATTGCCATTTTGCAGTGGAGGAAACTGAGGCAGACAGTGGTCAAATGACTCAGAATTCTGAGTATCTAAAGCTGGATTTTAACTCAGGTCTTCCTTATTCTATACATTGCAACACCTTGCTGACTCTATGACTACAGGACTGAGAATCTTAATTAGAAAAGGAACAAAATCAAGTAAAAGATCAGGTGAGTTCTGGTTGTGGTGAAGTAGAACAACTTTAAGGAGTCCAGTTTCTTGGACAGCTTCTCTTGTAAGTCCATTGGTTTTTCCCTTTGATGCTTGATACTAAGGAAAGTCTTATATATTAAGTTGCACCAAATGTAAAGTCTTAGATTGGTTGTGCTAGGCTTTGCTTGGGTGGTTTTGACCATCATCCAAAAGGTCAGAGATATTTATGTCCCTGATGATGGAGTCTTTTCTAGTCTTTCAGGTATGCCATTATCCAAGATCATAGATTTATGACCATCATTGGAATTCCTATAGTTATTGTATATTCAATAAATTAGTCAAGGGCTCAGATTGTGAATTTTCTAATCTCTCTGATAAAAAAAAGATGAAATTAAGACTGTTCTCAAGGATCTTTATATAATCTAGTGAGGAAAGTACCATATACAACTATGTAATACAAATACATAATAAACAAATTATATATGTAGTAGAGAAGCTCAGAACTCTAGAAAACTATAATGATTGCTTCCATTATAAAGAATCAGGGAAGGTTTCAAGGAAGAACATCTTCAAAGAAAGAAGGATTTAAAAGGGCATAAATAAATTGGATAGAAACAAAGAATAGAACCTTTCCATTGTTTGGGATGCTCTAAGTAAAGGTCACAAGGATGGGAAAGAGCCGGTGAAGATTATCCATTTTTATCTGAGTTTCTACATTGAATCATAGATTAAGAGCTATAAGGGACTGTAGAAATCATCTAGTCTAGCCTTTTCATTTTGCAAGCAAGGAAACTGAGCCCTAAAAAGGTTAAATGACTTGCCTGAAGTCATATAAGTAAATGGCAGAGCATGGACTTTAAACCAGTTCCTCTTACTCCCAATCAAGTGCTCTTTCCATTTTGTCACCACCTTGTTGTATCTTTAAGTCTGAGTCTGGTTTATAACTCTTGGTTGTACAATGGGTCTAGAATGTATTTACATAACCTTCTTCAAGACTTATAACACCATTTCTGACAATAGTTATTCAAGCTGTTCACAATATTTAGGTTCCTACTATATTCCCACGAACAAAATTCTTCCATATACTTCAGTTCTGGAGTTGAATCTTCTTTGCTATCTTTTCCAAATATATCTTCCTTATAAATGCAAAAAGGCTGTCTTTCATTATGTAACTCCAGGGAAACTCAGCAAAAATAAATGCTTCAGGAAATGGAGTCAAACTATTGAAGCAGCTGCATACACATGCACATGTGTGTCCATGCACACTCACACATGTATAGATAGATAAGTATCTATCTATATTATTATATTAAAAATATAAAACAGAAAATGTTAGAGCAATAGTATTACTATTCCCAAGGGTACCTAGTTTAATGAGATACTGTAAATAAGCCAACTAGACCTTATAATTAACACTACAAAATATCTCTTCTCCCTCCCTGCAAAGTGATTCTCTGAATCAATTTTTCTTTTAACACCATTGCCTTAATTCATCTCCTTTTTTCTTCCAATAACCTATGACAAAAGCCAATTACTCTTGGCCTAGAGCTACTCTGCTGACTTATCTCAAAGACAAGATCTTAAGTTATTCACGAGGAAATTAGCTTCGACTTCTGCCACATTTTACAGTGTCATGGCAAAGGGGAAGGTTATTCAACTGACCTATTTCTAGTCATCTTTATCCCGATTTTTTCCCTCCCCCCTAGCCAGGCTTTTAAACTCTTTGTGAGTAAAGAATGATTTCATTGTTTATATCACAGTGCTGAGTATAGAGTAAGCCCTTAAGACCAATCTGAATATCAAATCTTCCATTTAAAAAAAAAAAAAAACAACTTTGTCTCTAATTTCTATGATAAGATGAATGAATTGATTTTTTGAAAAATCTCATTTCATTTTCTATTTTGCCAAAATTTTAGGGTATAAGAGGTGTTTTGGTCACAACTCATTATCCATATAGCCCAACCCTAGAAAATAAAGTCCTAAACAAAATCTTACAACCCTTGAAGTTCCTGAATTTCTTTTTTGACAAGTATATGTCTCTGCAAGCCACAAGTATTGTGATGTACTCTGGAATTCATTAACATGATAAGAAAAATGGCTGAGATAGTAAAGTGATTTCACATTGTTTTCTTGGCTGTGAAGTCCCCTTAAGATCAACCTAATCATGCAACTCTTACAGGCTACATTCAAATTTTTAAACTTTACCTACTCATTTGCCTATTCGCTTCCCATGAAGTTCTTGGAGTTATAAAAAACCTGATCTACCTGATCCCAGATTTGGATCCCTTTTCTGGGATGGTCTCTTGAACTATATGTGGTATACCTAATGTCTAACAAGGCACCCTGCATATAGAGATGCTAAATAAATGTTTGGTTAGAAATTCAGGATGTTTAGCCTGGAAAAGAAAGTACAGTGATACCTCTTTTTGTCTGGAAACAATCAAGGAAATTCGAAACTGATGAAAATCGAGGCAATTCCAAATAATTCATTCTAGACACTCTGAAATACATACCAAAAACATATTTCATAGAGAATGAATATAGTGTTTAATACTAAAAACAATAGGAAATGAATATAAAAGACTAATGTAAAGAATAAATGAGTACCTGAGTGGGACGCAGATCATCAGGCTGCCTACCTTTTGGCTGTCCTCAGCATCAATGATTTCCCAACTCCAAGGACCTGAAGATGATCCCAGACAGCATCAGCATCAAGACAGATGAAGAGTTCCTCAAGGTCATTGGCAAGTTCAGCAGCTAAAACATGGAGGAAGTGATCACTCAGTGTAGTCAAGCAGTAATCTGGCTGAGGTAGAGGAGGAGATTGTTGGCCTCAGAATAGCAGGAGAGTCCAATGATGACATGGGCTTTGGGCTCTTTGAGTGCACACCTGGGTCCTTGAATGCAATTGTTTGGCTAGACATTTGGGTGATGCTCACACAAAGAGAAACAGTGCTGCACTGAGTAGGAGAGTACATGGGTTGCTCCTTGTTTTTGCAAAATTAGCACCGATGGCATATGGGCAGGGCAACGAAATCTAAAACGACCAATGAAAATCAAGACAAATTTTTCCCAGAAAAAATCGAGGAAAAATGAAATCAATAAGTGATGTCAATGAAAACCAAGGTATCACTAAACAACCTACAAAGATTTAAGGTCTGTTATATAAAAAAGGATTAGACTTTTTTGTTTATTAGGAGAACCAAGAGCAAGTTTGAGGGAGGTGATTTTAGAGGAATGTCAGCTTTATGGAAGGGGAAAAACAACTTCCTATAATAGTAGACATTTATATCAATCTTTAAGCTTGGCAAATTGTGGTGTATATGTTTGTATATTTCCATATATATATATACATATATATATATATACATACATAAAACTATAGATAGAGGTACATACATACATGTGTATATATATGCGTATATTTTATATCTATCTGAATATATAATCTCATTTTATCTTTACCAAAAAAACCTGTATGGTAAGTGCTATTATTTTTTCCATTTTATAAATAAGGAAACGGAGACTGATTAGAGCAGCGATGGGCAAACTACGGCCCGTGGGCCTGATGCAGCCCTTCTCCTTCATAATCTTTCAGTCATTAATAGGGCTTAGTATCACAAAAAATACAAGAATTTTGTAAAATGTATCCTTGTTATTTTTTATTAAATAACATTGGCCAGCCTAAAGTTTTTTCCCTTTGCTTTGGTCCCCTCTTTAAAAAGTTTGCCCATCACTGGATTAGAGCCATCCTTAGGAATGATAGAGGTGGGGAGAGAAAGGAAGGGGAGGGAGAAAGAGAGAGAGACAGGCAGGCAGACAGACAGACAGAGACAGATAGACAGAGACAGAGAAAAACAGAAAAAGAGAGAGTCAAAAAGAGAGAGAGATTCCACTTACCCACCTACCCATTCCCCTTGTGAGAAATCTTCTAGCAAAGACTGGCTAGACTAGGGTTTCTTTACCTAGTGTAGGTTGAAGCGAGTGAAGACCTAACATGTTCACTCATATCCACCATGGCCGAAGGTCATTTAATCATTTCTGCAGTTGTCAGCACTTCTGATGTTGGATATAGAGCCGGAACATATTGGTACATTCTGAATTCTGTGATTATTAAATTGGATAAGTTTTCACATCTGGAAAAGCTTCCATAGGGATTTTTTAATGAACTATCTTGATTTCATCAAGAACGCCAGGCTCATAGTAGGTGATCAATAAATTGCTAATAGTTGATTGCTACAAATGGGGTAAAATATTACCCTACATTCAAGTATTTGAAGCCGGCTTTGACTGTTTTTCACATATTCTCCTTAAAGTTATTCAGCCAAATCAGGCCCTCTCTAAAGAAGCAAAACAGTGTAAGATTTTAGTAGGTGGTGGTTAAAGCACTAAGTATTATTCTTTCTCTTGAACTTTGATGGACTATTGCTAACTAAGCCATGTTTACCAGAGTCCTAAGAGATAATTTCTAAAGAAGATCAAAGTCACAGCTGCAGCATAAATGTCCATGACACCAATTAGCTTAGCAGAATTTGCTCATTGTGTGGATTCCAAGGAAAAACCCTTACTTGTCCTTTCTTGAGAGAAGAAACCAAGAATGGGATTATCACAGGCCTGATTTCCTGAGAATTTTCCTCTCAGTGCTATGATCCTGCTACTTCTGTTGGCATAGTACCAAAAACTATATTTAGCTTCCCTGAGGATAGACCATATTATTTTTAACCCAGAGTCTTAAAAAGCCCAAGTTTCCATCTGTTCATCTCCCATAAACAGAGCTTTATCCAGTTATAACCCTCATTTAGAACTTTTCTTCCCAAAACTTTGCCTGAGGGTCTGGTGATAACCACTTGCTGATTGTAGAAACCTTTCTTCTTAATCAGAAAGGCAATGGCAGTCAAGGCCAAGAAGGAGATTGAAAGACTGGGAAAGGAGTCACTGCAGTTGTAAATATGCCATAAAAGAACTGATTTCTTCATAATCCTCTCAGAAATATTGGTTTTCCCCCATCTTTTTTACTGGAAACAGGAGTCTGAAAAGTAACTTGGAAAAGTAACTGGGAATCTTCATGCTCAGTGCTAATGTCCAAATCAGGCCCTGCTTCTGCTCCATGTTGGGGAGACAGGAACCATGAGACACAGTTTCAAGGCCACTTTGGGGAAAGCTGCCACAAGTGTGGGTCAGGAAGATCACTCCAGCCTCTCATCTGGTAGCTTTCTATTTGACTAATTTATGTTTGCCCACAAAATGCAAACTTGACATAGTGGATAGAGACATGACCTAGAACCCAGAAAGATTAGAGTTAAGTACTGCCTCAGACTAATATCATCTGGATAACCCTGAGCAAGTCACTTAATTTCCCAATGCTCTTAGGCAATTTTCTTTTTTTTATGGTTTCTCTTCTGTTTTTTTAATTATTTTTTTCTAAATAAAAAGCATTTCTTTTTTGTTCCCTTCCACTTTTCCTCTTCAAGTAAGCAATAAAAAAGAAAACCCTCATAACAACTATGCACAATCAAATACCCACATTAATCCAAAATATCTTATTTTTCATTTTAAGACCTTCACCTCTGGAATCATGGATGTCATTGCATAGATTAATCTTAGGCAATTTTCTAAAAGTACAAATTGCACCATTAGTAAAGTGAGTCATTTCATCTGAAAATTCCTTGAAAAGAAATCTTGGTTCTAGTCTCTAATTTCCTTACTAGATATTAAACCACATTTTTTGTGTTGCTAGAGGACTCTGAGTGCTGATAGCAGCATCCTCTAAATTTAGTTCCCTGGGACAAAAGTCTGGTTGCCCCATTCTAGTTATGGCTCTAAGACTCATTATGCTCTGGAACCTGTTCATAAATGAGTAAAATGTTTATAAGTAACCAACCAAGATAAAAAATAAATTTCATATCATAACACTGATGTTTTGGGGTTTTTATGCCTATTCTTTAATTTAGAGTTTCCGTAATATGGAATTTGGTGCAGTTAGGTGACAAATTTGATAGAACACTTGGCCTGAAGTCAGGAAGACTTATCTCCCTGAGTTCAAATCTGGCCTCAGACACTAGCTGTGCAACCCTGCGCAAGTCATTTATCTGTTTGCCTCAGTTTCTACATCTGTAAAATGATTTGGAAAAGGAAATGGCAAACCACTTCAGTATCTTTGCTGAGAAAGGGGATCAAAGAGTCGGACATGACTGAAACAACTGAATAACAGCAACTCAAGCCCACTCCTTGTCTGGCCTTAATTAGTCTGGCTTGGACCATGAGGGTAGATGGACCCCCTGGCCCTGGCTTATGAATTGATACCTTTGGGAAGTTAGTTTGGTAAAATTGTCTTCCCTCTCTATTTCTTTCTCCTTATTAATAAATGCTTGTAATTTAGTATAAAGTTTCTGAGATTAATTTTATTCATAACACTAGTGATAAAAGTATGTAGTAATCCTCACTTTGTAACTGAAGATTAGAAGGATGGGGAAAAGCATCATTTTTTTTGCATTTTTTTTTCCTGAAGAGTAAAGTTGTTCCTATAATGGCTCCCCTGAAAAAGGAAAATAAGAGTTGAGAAGTTTATAGAATTATAGCTTCAAAGTTGTAAAGGAGGCCAGTGAGTCCAACTCAATTCATTTTATAGATGAGGGAGCTAAGGTAGGGAGAAATTAACTGAATTACCCAGTCACATTGCTATCAGATATTTGAGGTAGGATTCACACTTGGGTCTTCCTAATTCACATGCTAGAGATCTATCTATTATGCTACCTAGTTACCTCTAATATATTATTCCAACACTAAAATGACATTCAATGTTTTATTCACTTTTCTTCACTTAAAACCCATTTTAAGTTCTGAATTCATGCAAGTTTGCTAGAGCTTACCTTCTGGACTTGGTCGAAGGAGTTCATGACAAAATTCTATGAATAAGCATTTGTTTCAGTTCATGAACGATCTCAGTGATGTAGATATTCTCCTATACTTTCACAGTTAGCATGCTACATGTCCATTTTTCTTTAGAAATCCTCCATGAAAAAGCCTCCCTATGTGCTTGATACGTTCCTCTAGCCTGAAGTAATTCAAAGATTCTCAAACAGCCCTCAAGCCATGGCTCTCTGGTCCTTTGCTCTTGCTTTGTGACTGATGGATTTCCTTATCCAGTTACACAGGCCTCTGATGTCTCATTTCACTTCTCACTAATAAGTCATGGCTCCCCCAAAGGAAAATCTTCATGTTTTAGTAAATAAAAAAGTTTATCATGATTTTTTGTCTTTTTTTACACCATATATCTTTTGCCTTGTCAAAATGAACAATTACTATGGCATGATAATCACTGATTTTTATAGAAATTATATAATTTCTTTATATAAATATGTATGTATGTGTATATATATATATATGTGTGTGTGTGTGTGTGTGTGTGTGTGTGTGTGTGTGTGTGTGTGTAGATATGCTTTCCCAATAGATTTCCAATAAATTTTTAACCTTCCTCAGACCATCTTTAAACACATTTTCTAGGGAGAAAATCTAAAATAAAAAAGTTTCACCCCTGGCATCTCCTTTTCCTAATTGCCAGGACATTTAGTCCTACTCACCAAAGAGCCATCACCATTGCAGTGAATGAAACACAGCAGGAAATTAGCAGCCTTCACACCATAATGCATTGATACCGATGGGGAAGGAAGGTGTATGATTAGGAAAGTTAGAAGGCAGTGGATACAACTTCAATAGGAAATTGCAAGGCATCTAGTGGTTACTACAAGAATATATAATAAGCTGTGCTGGTTTTGGCAGCACACATGCTAAAATTGGAATGATACAGGGATGTGAAGCATGGCCCCTGACCAAAGATGACATTCATATTAGTGAAATGTTCCATGTTTTTCTGCTTTTCCTTCTCTGTTCCCTCAGACTTCTGACTGGCAACCCTGTCTTCCCTACATGTCACATGCCCAGTCTGAGTATCCTTTCAGGGACCAATAATTTATTAAAGGCAGCCCTGGAACCCATCTTCTGCAGTGGGTACCTCTACAAATACAGTCATATCATAATGCTGTCCTGTCCTGGGTCCTGGTCCTCTTCTATGCAAAAATGAAAGTATAATTACTCCTCTATGATGGTAGCTGAGGTATACTTTTATCAGTAGGTATTGCAATCTAGGGAGTCCTCTGGTGGGGGCTTTTGCCATTTTTCACTTAACGCATATCTATCAGGTCTTTCATTGGAGCCAGGACTATGTAAACATGTAAGTCCCTGATAACCATCAGGGGATTGTTTGGTTTTCAGTGAGTATAATCTTCTCTAACCCTCTACCCTCCTACCTCCATCTAGAAATAAAGTAATTCTATCCAAGATGGAGTATGTGCCTTATTTCCGCAAGTGAGCAAGCTGTTGCCTCTCCCAAATTCTCACCTCTCAGAGATGGGCTAGGGGATGACACAGTGACACAGGACTGAAACCCTCAATCTCCTGGGACCCATTTTCTCCAACCAAACACACACACACACACACACACACACACACACACACACACACACACACACATACACACACACACACCAAAACTCCAAAACAAACGAATCACCTTTGGAATAGAATCTGAAATCCAAAGCTAAGAATTCTACTGTTGACCCCCCAGGGTCACTTTCTTTGGTTCCTAGTTTCCAGAATTGAACTTCATTCAGCAAATATCTCCAGAGACTAGCTGTGTAGATGGTCTTGAGTTGGGAGCATATGGAGAAAATGACAGTTCATTTGCTGGGCTCATAAAGGCAGGTGACACTCTCTACATCCCCCTAGTCATCATTCCTAAGTCTAGTCATACATGTAAATTTAGGATAAAATATATATATTCTAAATATATGTATGTATACATATATAGAGAATGTTTATACTTATATATGTTTATATGAATATTTATATCTATCTAAGCTTCTGAAATAGCTTAGAAAATGGGAGAGCTGAGAATCAAACTGGAGTCTTCCAGTTCTCAAATGTAGGTTTTTACCGTATCATACACTAGTTTGCTCAGTTGTCAGATATGGATGGGTATGTGGCATTGGGTAAGTCACTTTTTCTGTGAGGCCCTCATTTATAAAATGAGAGGATTGGATTATATCTCCCAGTTGGTCCTCTGAACTTAGAATATTTTCTCTCTTCACATGTGAATTTGTGATGGAACATTTTCTAAAATGAACCATTAGGTTAAGTCCAGTGAGGGGTGAGCATGATGTTCAGTAGGGTGAAAAAAAGCACTGGAGTCAGAAAATGGTGAGTTTGAGTTCTAATTTTAACCCTTCCTAGGTACATGGCCTTAGGAAAATTACTTCTCTGAGATCCCATTTCCTAATCTGTAAAGGATGGAACAAAATGATCTTTAAAGGCCCATCATCTCTTATATTCTGTGACAATGCCAGATATACACGAAAGAATCATCAAGACTTAAATGTTAGAAAACAATCAATTTGGAATTAGATGCCCTGAGTTTGAATCCAACTTCTGTCACTTGATACCTTTTTTTAATTAAATTTTATTGTTTTCAATTTCATGGAGAAACAATTTTTGGCAATTGTTTTCTGACATTTTTGAATTCAGATTCTCTCCTTTCTTCCCTCCTTCCTTCTCCCTCTCCCAGAGGCGGTAAAAAGTCTGATATAGGTTATTCATGTAATAAGTATTTCCAAATGCCACTTATTACCTTACTAAACATAGACAAATCACTGAACCTATTTGGACCACAGTGTTCCCATCTGCAAAACTGAAGGGAGAATTGCCTCTCTTTCAGGTCCTTCTATCTTTGTCTTTGATCCTATGAAATATCTGGTCCAAGGTCACACAGAGAGTTAGTGGCAGAGCCAGTGGACTAGAAAACCAAGGTCTCCCAGTTTACACCACTGTTTTCTTTCCACTACATGAGCATGCTTTCCAGTTAGGAACAAAGAAAGTATCCCCCAAGTGGGATTTTCATCCCATCTTGGCAAGGCAGAATGGTAACAGAAGGCTATAGAGTGATACTAATACATGGAAGGTGTACCCCAAAGTGATAGACTCCCCTTTCATAGCAAATCTAAAAACAGTAGCTCAGAGTCCCCCAACTGATTAAGGAGAGACATGGGGGTTTTCAACGGGACCCACTTGGACAAAGGTATGCAGCACCATCAATCACTATTGTGTGGTGCTGTTCATCTGTGGAGTCAGTTCCAGTGAGATCTGAACTATGGGCTTTTGTTTTAATGCCCATAAAGCTCTCCATGGCTGCTGCCCTCACAAAGACAAGTCTTATTCACTGTTCTCCCTCAGTCTTCTAAACAGTTCGTTTGGAAAGTGTCAAAGCCATAATTGATTTTTGCCCAGTGTTGGGAAGTTTTGCTGAAACACCACTCCCTTTGTGGCGAGGGAAAGAGAGGAAAAAAGAAGGAGCTCACACAAGCAAGCATTATAGATCGCAATGTTGATTCAACCAGCATCGGTCCCAGGAGCAAGGGGCCTGGGATGATTTGAAACCTTCTGAAAATAGGGGTCCCGAGCCTTCTGGAGCCTGCCTGGCTCCCACCCTGCTGTTCCAGAGGCAGACAGCATAAAAAATAAAGTGGGGTCTGCTGCTGATGTATGGGGTGTCGGATGTCTCTAGGAACATGAGGGAATCTTTAAATGGGAACAGGAAAGCAGTAGCAGGCAGAATTTTCACAAAGCCCTATAAAAAATTTCCATCTTTATATAATCCTTTAAAAAAACATTTACCAATCTGTATCCTACCTTGGTTCATCTCAATTGTCCCTGTCGAATCTCTTTCCTGTTTTCATTTATTTCCTGGTCTTTCTTAAATATCAGTACCTCCTAATGGAGTAGAAAAAATATTGAACCTCATGCCAGGAGAAGCATGAGCCTCAGCTCTCCCATAGTCTCTAGCCGTGGCTCTCCCACAGACTCATTGTGCAGCTTTATCTCTCTGCTCCTCAGTTTCCCTCCCCTGTAGAAAGAAGATTTTAGACTAGGTAATCTAGAGGAGAACCAAGTTTCATAATGAATGCCATTAAAATTCAAATACCTTAGCTCCCTGGCAATGACTCCATAATGATGCTTTAAGAAAATAAGCAGTGAAATACCCAAAATCATCAGTCTCAAGGTTCCTCATTCTGAAAATGGCTAAATCCATGCTCCTCTCATCCCCTGTAGCAACAAATGATTCCCTATCAGAGTCTCAAACCACTTTATTGCCTCATAACAAGAAGGCACAGCTGATAGCACCTGCTTTTCTGCTTTTAACCAGGCATGAGGGGAAATAAATTTCCAAACCCAAAATGAACAATTGAAACTCCATTAAGGTTGAGTGGACAATTGTTTTGAGGGGGTGGCTTCAGTTATTATCTGTGATGCATTGCCCACCATTCTCAGCCTATCAAAATCCTATACTTCTTTCATGACCCACCAATCCCATGAAGGATTTCCTGACTATCCTAGAATACAGGGACATTTTCTCCTCCTTTAGCATCTGAAAAATGAACTGGAGAAGGAAAGGCACACCACTCCAGTATCTTTGCCAAGAAAACCCAAAAGGGGTCATGTCTGAAATGGCTGAACAACAACATAGCACTGATTATCTGCCCAGAGGAGGGAGTGACAGGGTTTCATTAGGGAAAGTGGAGAAGGTAAAAGACAAGCATTTATTAAGTATGTATCATGTGCCAGGCACTGTGCTAAATGTTTTTTGACAAATATCTCATTTGATCCTCAAAATAGCCCTGAGATCTAGCTGTTGTTATTAGCTCCATTTTTCAGTTAAAGAAACTGAGGCAGGCAGAAGTTAAGTAAATATTGAAGATCACTTATCTAATAAGTTTCTGAATCTGAATTGTAATTTTGATGTTCCTAACTATAGGCCCAGAGTTCTATCCATTTGGCAGAGGGTAGGGACAAAGATGAATAAGATAGTTTGCTATCTAAACTCACCTGGTTCTTTAGAGTACACTCCAACACTGGTATAAAGAAAAATTTATTTCTAAGTAATCTTGCAACTACATTTAGTATCTTTCCTTCTGCAGGGAAGAGGAGCAAGGAAAAAATGGCTGGGAATCCTGTTTCTTCATCTCATACTTCTCCTAGCATAAGGAGAAAGATATGATATGGGTAAGTTAAAGGGATTAGACTTGCTTTGTTTGGTCCCAGAGAACAGAAGCAAAAGGGATCATTGGAAGTTTCCAAATAGCAAAGCTAGCCTCAATGTTAAGCAAAACAAATCAAAACAAAACAAAACAAAACAAAACAAAACAAAAACCCCAACAAAAAAAACACCACAACAGACAACAGCAAGACTTCCTGACAATTAGAGCTTTTCAAAAGTATCCTGACTAGGCTCCCTCCTTCAGATAGTGAATTCTCCCTCACTGGGAGTCTTTAAGCAAAAGCTGCATGACCTTGAACAGGGAAGTTATAGAAGGAATTCTTTTATAGGTGCTGTAGATTGTGCTTTATTGAGGGTCCTCCCAGTCCTGAACTCTCTGAGCTGAAGGGACTCCACACCTAATAGAAGTCAGCTTTCTTTATTTAGGAACTATCCTGTTAGCTATCCATGGTCAAATTTTCTTTCCATCTACTTTAATCTGTATAGTAAGTAACAGTGGGTATAGAGAGGAGAAACTATAAAATGAACTCACAGTCTAATGAGAGAGCTATAAAAACAAGTGATAGAGACAGCTAGGTGGCTCAGTGGATAGAATGCCAGGCCTAAAGTCAGAAAAACTCATCTTCTTGAGTTCAAATCTTGCCTCAGACACTGTGTAGTCATGTAACCCTGGATAAGTCATTTTTTACCCCTTTTGCTTCATCTGTAAAATGAACTGGAGAAGGAAATGTGAAATCACTGGCTTCTTTGCCAAGAAAACAGAAAATAGATCCCAAATAGTGTCACAAAAAGTTAGATACAACTGAAACAACTGAAAACAACAAAAAAGATAACAGAAAGTAGTAATGCCAAGTGAGTAGTGTAAGGGCTAAGGGTATTGCTCAAAGGTAAAAGTACCGGGGAAAAGTGAGAGAAGAGAAGGGGAGCAGCAAAGGAGATCACACTAGGCCAGTGATGGTAAACCTTTTGGAGACCACATTCTGTGCCCCACCATCTCCCTTACCTCGGATGGAGGAGGGAAAAAGGACTCCCATTGGGCTGCTGAGCAGAGGGGCAGGTAAAGTGAAAAAAATGTCCTCAGGGTTAGTGTTAGGGTTAGAGTTAGGAAGGGGAGTGAGTGCTCTGCTCCCTCCAGCTCTGTGCCTGTGACCCACCCACCTTACCCCAAAAAGGGGAGGGAGTAAGTTCTCCCACTGGACTGCTAAGTAAAGGGGTGGGTCAAATGAAAAAGTGTTCTCAGGCCAGTGGAGAGGGGGAAGGGGGCAGCTTGCCTCAAGTTCCTCTGCCCTTCTAGTAAGGAACTCTGGCAGCAATGGGCTTATAACCACAGAGAGGTCTCTGTATGCCTTTTCTGGCATGAGTGCCATAGGTTTGCCATCATGGCTCAAGGCTAATTGGTGGGGTTGTGGAAAGCATCACAGAAGGTGGAATTATTGCTGAACTATAAAAATAGATAAAATTTAAATAAGTAGGGCAGCTGGGTAGCTCAGTGGATTGAGAGCCAGGCCTAGAGACAGGAGGTCCTAGGTTCAAACCTGGCCTCAGTCACTTCCCAGCTGTGTGACCCTGGGCAAGTCACTTGACCCCCATTGCGCACCCTTACCAATCTTCCACCTATGAGACAATACACCAAAGTACAAGGGTTAAAAAAAATTTTAAAAAACAATTTAAATAAGTAAATATTGATCCCCTTGGAGATCTACAAGTAAAAAGACAAGGAAGGTATAAGGATGGGGGATGGGACAAAAAGAGCCAGAAGAAGGCTGTTGGTGACAGTTACTGACCAGCAGAGGGATTCTGAGAATTCTCCAGAGAAAGAAGGAGGAGGAGGGGGTTTCCAGGGGAGGACTAGGAGACAGGAGGAAGACATTTCAGCTCGAATCAAGTCCTGAGGGCTTCCTGAGGATCTTTCTTTGGACACCGAAACCCCGATTCCCTGGACAAAGGCATCCCATTGCTTCTCACCCAGCAAGACTTCAACCAACAAGTAAGCTAAGTTTTGGGATTCCATTTTGGGAGTGATCTCTTAGTCCCCTTCCCCCATTACCCAACTTTGCTGAGAGACCCTTTCCAGTCTAACTCACAATTATAGAAAAGGATAGAAATAGAATCTGAAGGAGAAGGGGCAAGGGGAGACACTTAGGAGTGGGAACCCCAAAGGTTCCCACCTGAGTGACAGACCCCATAGAAATAGAGAAGAGGGCACCCCAAAATCCCTCTGCCCTTCACACCTTTTCTCAACCCCTATATTGCAAATATTAAAAGCCATTTATTAGTCAGATAGTGTTCCAGAGTGCCTGAGAAACGAGGGGGAGGGGAATCACAGCTTGGTCTGGCTGCCTCCACCTTGAAGCCAGACCACCCTGTGGTTGTCAAGCTGTGAAGTTGACTGACTTTGGGGGAGGCTTGTGTGAACCCTGCCCTCATTCAGAATCAGATTGGGGTCCCCCATACCTCATCTTATAGGGAAGCCTCCCCCCTACTCCTGTGGGGTGGCACAACCATCAGGTCACCTAGTTTCAGGGTGACACCCCCTCAAAGTCTACCATAGTGCATATTCGGCCTGAGGGTAGAGCTTGAGGAGAGAGTCACCACCTCATAGACTTAGACTCTCTCCCCCTCTATCATAACATTCATTGACTGGCTCTCCAAATTCTTATAAAGGAGAAAAAAATAAGACATGTTCTGGGGGAGATGGGTAGACTAATTTGGTTATAGAAAAAAAATCAATGTGACAGAATAATGAAAAACAAAGCTGTAGAGGCAGGGCAGAGTTCATTGTAAAAGGCCTTAAATGCCAAACTAAGACATTGAACTTTGAGGCTGTCAGGAGAAAAAGGAAGGGAAGTAGCAGCAATGATCCATGAGAAGCAACTTAAACGTTTTACCAGGCCTCAATGTAGTCTGTGTAGAGAAACACTGTGGCTCCAGAGAATAATTCCTTCACCTTAAGGGTTAATTATTGAAATGTTATCAAAGCTTCATTATAAAGTCATCTTTCCAATAAGACAGTGACTTCATGGATCCTGAAAACAGAATTACATTGAAATAAATAACTAGGTGGGCAGTGCATAGAGGATTGTGCATGGAGTCACAGGGAGACCTGAGCTTAAATTTTCCCTCTGACACTTATAAGCTGGTCAAGTCAGTTAGCCTTTCTCAACCTTTTTGTAAATCTGTAAAATGAGGATGATAATAATATCATTTACCTTGTAGCGTTTTTGTGAGGCTTAAGTGAAAAAAACATGTAAACTGAGATAACTAGAAGGGAGAGAGAGAGAGAGAGAGAGAGGAGGGGGAGAAAGATGAGGAGGAGGAGGAGGAGGAGGAGGAATAATTTTAGATAGTAGAGCGGTATAGTGATAAAAATCATGATCACAAGTTTAAAGCCCTGGGTTTGAGTCTTGACCTCACCACGTACAAATTGTGTGTATGGGCAAATCACTTTACACCTCCTCATTTTATTTTCCTCGATTGAATAATGGCAATAACAAAACATGTTCTTTCTCCCTTACAAGGTTGCTGAAGATAAAATTAGACTGTATGTAATATATCTTGTAAACCATGAAGTGTCATATAAATATAAGCTATTATTATTCATTAATAATAATGAGGCATTGGCATGGTTCCCTTCCTCTGAAAGACCTTGAACACCCACAGTATCTACATACATAAATAGATCAGAGGAGTTTCAGAGAATAAGTTAAATTCAATAAACTCACAGGTTTTGTACAGTGGTATATGGTCTAATTCACTAATAATGAGGGATTTGATTCATCATCATTAATAAATATTTTTAAGTACTTACTATGTGCCAGACTTTGTGCTAAATGTTGGGGATACTAAAAGATACAAAAGACAATCCCTGCACTCAAGTTGTTCAAAATCTAATGGGGAAGACAAGATACAAATGATTACATACAAATAAAACTATGAGAGATATAAATAGGAAATAATTACTGAGGGAAAGCACTGAAATTAAGAGGGGTTCTGGAGGGCTTCCTATAGAAACCTGGATTTTCACTGAGTCTTGAAACTAGGGAAGTCAGTAGCCAGAGCAGAGGAAAGAGAGTGATCCAGGCATGCGGACAGTTAGAGAGAATGTCCATACCTGAGAGATGAAGTATCTTGTTTCTAGAAAATCCAGGAGGTCAGTATCACTGTATCAAAGAGTAAGCGTCAAGTGTAAGATGTAAGAAGACAGGAAAGATTCAAGGTGGCTAGTTATGGAGGGCTTTGAATGCCAAATAAAGAATTTTGCATTTGCTCGTGGAGGCAATAGGAAATCACTGGAGTTTAGAGGGAGAAGGGGAAAGGGATGGCATGATTTAACCTGATCTTTAGGAAAATCACTTTGGTGGCACTGAATTTAAAAGTTGAATTGGAAGAGGGAGAGATTTGAGGCAAGCAGACCCACCCAGCAGGATATTCCAATAATTCAGGCATGATGTGATGAGTGTCTATATTCCACATTCTTCCATACCCCGCAAATGACACTGATAAAAAGAATGCAAACTCCTTGAAGGCAGGGGCTATTGCATTTTTCTTATGTCCTAATATGTCACCATCTAGTAGTTACTTAATGCATTAATTTGTTCATTGGAATTAGCTGAATTTGCCTAGATTACTATTTGTTTGACCAATCAGTATGAACAATCATTTGCCCAAAGATCTCTTTGATAAGTACACTTCATTAGACAAAGGTTGTTTTTTAAAATGTTTGTGCCATGGATCTCTTTGACACATTCTGATGAAACCTAAATACCTCTTCTTAGAATTCAATTTTTAAATGCAGAACCTAGAAGTCATATTGAGAGCAGCTAGGTGGTTCACTGGATTGAGAGTCAAGAATAAAGACATGATGTCCTGGGTTCACATCTAACTTTAAACACTTTCTAGCTATATTGCCCTGGACAAGTCTTTCAAACCACATTACCTAGCTTTGGAAACAATAGATAGTATTGATTGTAAGATGATTGTAAGATGTAAGATGTAAGGTAATGGGATTTTTTAAGTCAATTATATGATCCAACCATTCTGGAAGTTAATTTGGAACTATGCCCTAAGGACTTTAAAAGACTGCCTGCCCTTTGATCCAGCCATACCAACTGCTGGGTTTGTACTCCAAAGAGATAAATAAGGAAAAAGACTTGTACAAAAATATTTATAAACACTCTCTTTGTGGTGGCAAAAAATTAGAAAATGAGGGGATGCCCTTTGATTGGGGAATGACTGAACAAATTATGGTATCTGTTGGTGATGGAATATAATTGTGCTAAAAGGAATAATGAACTGGAGGAATTCCATGTGAACTGGAAAGACCTCCAGGAACTGATGCAGAGCGAAAGGAGCAGAACCAGGAGAACTTTGTACACAGAGACTGATACACTGTGGTGCACTCAAATGTAATGGACTTCTCTACTAGCAGCAGTGCAGTGATCCAGGACAATTCTGAGGGGCTTAGGAGAAAGAACATTATCCACATCCAAAGAAAGAACGGTGGGAGCAGAAATGCAGAAGAAAAACAATGGCTTGATCACATGGTTCGATGGGGATATGATTGGGAATGGACTCCAAATGATCACTCTAGTGTAAAAATCAATAATATAGAAATAGATCTTGATCAATGACATATGTAAAACCCAGTGGAATTGCTTGTTGGCTACAGAAGGGGACGGGGGAGGGGAGGGATAGAGCATATATCACGCAACCGTAGAAAATTGTTCTAAATTAATTAAATAAATAAATTAAATTTTTAAAAAGTCAGTTATATTGAAATAGTTATCAAAATATTTTTTAAATCATTTTCACAGGCCAAGTTAAGAACCCTTGCTCTTGAGGATGAGGAAGGATTCATTTGCTTGGAGAATGAAGTAGTTTATGAAAGTAGAAGAAAAGGGTGATTTTACAGTTCAATGGGAAAAATTGATCTACTCAGCTCGAGAAAAAGAGATGGAGGGGAAAAATGCAAGCACATGGCTGACATTGAATATCACAATCCATTTATTTTCTGTCAATAAAATTTTAGTAAGTACATGTAGTATTGTCTTAAGACACCATCACTCATGTGTGTGACTGTGTATGAATGAGTTTGTGTGTATATGTGTGTCTATGTGTATCACATAGTATCTTTTCTGGCTTCCCCTCCTGATGCTTTTTATGCAGCATTTCATAGTTACTGCAACTCAAGTGGAAGAAATGATGCGATCCCCAAAGGCTGAGCAAAGTCAAGGAAAGCAGAATGTTTGTTCACTAAATTCCAGGCCAGATTGAATTACCCTCAGAACTCTCTTTAAATAAATACTGAGATCATGCTCTTTCCCTGCAAAACAAAAAAGATTGAGGTGTTCCTGAGTTTTCAACAGAACTACCTCATTGAAATTATACAACATGTTTTGCTAAGGAAGATTTTCTTCATAAAGGACTATTTCCTGGCCAGTGGGAATAAGCTTGCCATCTTTTCTTTCCCTGCTCCCCCTCCCAATACATTCTTCCATTCAAGCCTAAAGTGTTTTAAAAATTCACCACAGTATTTTTTTCATAAATATTCCCCATAAATCATGAGCAGCTCAGCATAAGAAAATGACGTCAGTGATGTCAAAAGCTTTTCAGAGCTCCACCCAGGAATTCCAAACCATTCTCCAAAAACCATGGCCCAGATGGAACACTTCAGATGCTATGCCTGAATGGGGCAGGGAGCTGACTATATGACTGTTGATGACCTATTACAATGTCAAGATCCTCACCAATATGACCTCAGACACCTCCTAGATGTATAACCTTGGGCAAGGCACTTAACCCCCATTGCCTAGCTATTTATGCTCTTCAACCCTGGAACCAATATACACTATTGATTGTCCGACAGAAAGTGTTTTAAAAAATCCTCTGATTCTATTTTATAAAATGGGAGATGGAAAAACTCATCTTTTCAAGGAAAAGGAAATAGAGCATCTTTATTTCATATAATTATAAATAAAGGAAGAAGCTTAGGTATTATTCATGTTTTTTGTTATCCAATGCCCCATCCAACTAAATGATTGAGATATATTTCCTAAGATACTAGGAGAGAATATGAAAAACAATGGTTAGTTGGCTAACGTTGGGGAGATAATGACTAGACCCTCTACTAGGGCTTTATAATTCATAAAAAAGTGCTGTGATTTCACAAGCAAAAAAAAAATAAAAATAATAACAACTAAATATTTACATAGAATTTTGTGCCAGGCATTGTGCAACTGCTTTACCATTTTTATCTCATCTGATCCCCATAACAACCCTGGGATATAGGTACTATTGTTATCCCTATTTTATGTCTGAGAAAACTGAGGAAAACAGAAGTTAAGATACTGACCCAGTGTCAAAAAGTTAATAAGAGTCTAAAGTTAGATTTGAAATCAAGTCTTCCAGACTCCCAACCCATCAGTTTATCCACTGCCCCATATAAGGGTCTATCTAAGGATAAAGAGAATAAATCATCTATACGTATATATTATGATTTCATGTGTGTGTGAACATACATAGACATACATACATAATTAGAATATATCAATGTATTATATATCAGTGTACATTGTTGTTATTCATCCTCTTTTGGAGAGGACTGATAAAATCACTAGGTGATGTCTTGGCATGGTGATGAATTTGGTTTAAGGGAGGCAGAGTTGCACAAAGTCTTCAGCCTCACTCTCTCTTCCAGTAATCCAAGTCCAGTGGCAAGACAAGAGTCAGAAGGACCCGTGATGGTAAGGGATGTGGTGGAAGACCTTGGTGTCTTCACCAAGCTGTAGGCCCTCCACAGTGCCCCTTTCGTAGTCATTGGAATAGATCATTCTGTGGAGATTAAAATTAATATGCAAAATACTAAATATTATATTTATAAATTTTTATTAATAATAAACTAACAAAGGATATCTAACTAAAAGGTTACTAACCAGCCCACTCCCAGGAGCAAAAGAGGAAGAATGAGGTGGAGCCTCAGAACTTATACAAACATGACCACACAAATGTAAACAAAAGGAAAAGCATTTTAGGTAATACAGAAAGGAATTCTGGGCAATGCAATCTTTAGGGGTTCAAGATTTTCCAACTATACAATTCTTATCTTCCCATTCTGCCAGGGGAAGTCTTCACATGCTTGGATAAACTCATCAATGGGATTGAAGCCTGTTGGTTACCATCAACCTGGTTAAGCCCATCTGCTAAGAGGGTTTGCTGGGGCATGGCCACTGTACATGTTTCAGCTTCTTGGATTCACAGGTGGTAAAAGGTGGATGCCAAAGGTGGATGAGAAGCTCTGGAAAGGGTTTAGCAATGCCTCATATAAAAGGTGCTAGTCGTCAAGGAACATGTTATGCACATAATCAATGTGTATATCATATACAGGGGGAGCTATGAGGCTCCCCCTCATAGATAGCAAGTCAGACTTGAAGACAGGAAGACTTATTTTCTTTTTTTTTAATTTTTATTTTATTATGAATATTTTCCTCTAGTTACATTTTCATGTTCTTTCCCTCTCTCCCAAACCCTACCACCCCTGTAGCTGATGCACAATTCCACTAGGTTTTACACGTAACATTGATTAAGATCTAATTCCATATTACTGATAGTTGGACTAGAGTTATCGTTTAGCAAGACTCATTTTCTTGCATTCAAATATGACCTTACACATTTAGTAGTTATGTATGACTCTGGGCAAGTCACCTCATCATGTTTACCTCAATTTCCTCATCTATAAAAGGAGCTGAAGAAGGAAATGGCAAGGAACTATAGTATCTTTGCTAAGAAAATCTTAAATGAGGTCCCAAAGAGTCAGGCATGACTGAAATAACTGAACAACAATATCATATATCATACGATTCATTGGCCTGACAATCTGAACTCATCAAAAGTAGGTTAGGCACTCTTTTATAGGACCCTATTTCTCTTGCATATCAACTCACTCTGTCCTTTTTATTCTATTCTTTTCTAGTCCAAAAGTTCATTTTTCCTGGCAGAACCAAAAAAAAAAAAAAAACAACAACCAAAAACCCAAACAAGAGCAAAATAGGATTTAAGCTGTTCTCCCTTCTCTCCATCAGAATCTGAGAATCACATAGTGAAAGGATTTTAAAGTGAGATGGGACTGCAGGGGTCATTTACTCTACTCTAATCTAACTCTAGAAGAATTGCCATGGCAATATACCCAAACAAATGCTCAACCAATTTCTGTTTGAAGACCTCAGATGAGAAGGAACTCATTAACTCCCAAAGAGGCTCATTGCAATTTTGAATAACTGATTATTAGGAAGTTTTTCAGGCCTAAAATTCCCTCTTTTTAACTTCTACTCCTTGCTTCTAATTCCGCCCTCTTGGGCCAAACCAAAAAAGTCTAAAAAATCTAATCCCCTTTTCTTACGCCCTTCCAGTCTTAAGATATGATCACCTCCTCCATAAGTCATTTCTTCTCTAGGCTGAATATCTCCAGTTCCTTTAACCCATTCTTGAGGGCAGAGACTGAAGTCCCTATCTTTGCTGCTTTTTTTCTGAATCCATTCACCACAAGCAGAAGTCTTATCTGATATTTTCCTATTTTCTTCAATATGGTTAAATTTTTTTCTTTGCTTTCCTTAGGTCATCTCTAGTTTTACCTTATTAAGTCAAGTGAATTGTGCTTACCAAGTTGCATGTTTATAAAATTTAACCCCTCTGACATTCCTTAGAGACATACTATGCTTTTGTATTCATTGTATGTTGTAATACAAAAGATGGAAGCAAGGAGAGGTGATTTTAAAAATCTAAGTTGGTTTAAAAAATTTCCTGGGCATCCACATCAGGCTCTTTGAACAACTTCACCTTTCCATCTTTATTGGAATGATTCTTCTTTATGTGTTCAGATTTGAAATCTTTCTTAAAATCTCTTCTCCTTTTGTGGACTGACTTCTCTAGAATTTTAGGACCTGGAATTCTATCTTTCCTTCTTTGAAATCATCTTAACTCTACTAACTTATCTTAATAGAGTCATCTTAATTAGACTTTAGTATAGGAAAGGAATTTTCCTGCAAAATTCAGTAATAAAATAAGTGAAAGGGAAAAGGCCTGCTGTACTACAATTCTTCTCTTTCTTCCTCTTATGTCGCTCACTGGAATATTGCTCTACTCTCTCCTCTGTCTTTCACCATGGAGCCCTAACGTTTTGATCAGCAAGCGTTTACCATACTCAGGCATCCTCATTCTCACCATGATGTATTCTATTCAATTTCCCGTCATGTTGCAACATCTTCCTTCCTCTTTTCCACTTGTTGCTCTAGTAACAGTTATCAAATCAAGAGTACTGATCCTGGAAAAAAAAAATGTATCTATTAATCACCTTATGATTCTACTCATCATGTGACTTCTCAGATCATAACATCTTTTCTTTGGACATATCTTTTCTCTTTGTGTTTTCTTTCAGAATATAAGTTCCTCCAGACTTTTGTATATGTGCCCCAGTACCAAGAATAAATGCTTCAGCTCATTCTTTCTTGTGCCAACTTTTGAAAAAGGTCAGCATTCTCTACTTTTTCATTTTTTCTTTTTTCCCCATAAAAGACTTTCCATGTTTTTAAGGTTCATTTCATTCTCTTATAACAAATACAATAGAAGGTTATTATTTGATCCTCTGCCTTCCTTCCTTGGAGGATACTAGCCTGCTCTCAGAGCACAAGTAAAAAATTACTTGGCCACAGCAGAAACAAACATTGAGATCTTTATTCAAGTCAACTGATAAATTCTTCTCTCTAGTTGGTGGAAGAAAAATCTTAAGCCCTTTATTGTTCATTATGGTGATGTTTGTGACCATCCCCCCCCCCAAAAAAAAAAAACCCTTCCTCACCTTCTTAAAAATCTTCTTAACCCATTGCCACCTTGACAGCCATACTCTAGTTCTTTTCCTTTGTCTTGTCCACTTCCTTCTCTTTCAGTTTAAGTCTTTCTTTTCTTTTTCTGGTGTTTCATAGCAAAATGGGATCAATCCATGGAATGAACTTTTGGGATCATTGTGTTTAGCTTCCCCATCTTATAGATGAGGAAAATGAGTAGTTTGAAGATAAGTGATTTACCTAAGGTCACACAGATAGTAAGTTTCAGAGCCAGGATCAAAGAAAAAAATGGAATGGACCTTCAGGGATTACCTAATGATACCTTTATGCTTATATACTCCCTTCTGACATTGGAGTTTCTTTTGTATATAATTATTCATTTATTTTATGTACTTTTGTGATTTTTGTGGGAAGAACTTTTTTTTTCCTCTGAGGCTCAGTTTTTGGGAATTTATCCTTAGTCATCTCTTGGAACAGCATATTTCGCTATAGTATTTGATATGTACTTTGGTTTGCTCATCTGCTTAAGTATAAATTCACTCCTATACTCATGGTTACTACGGGAAGGCCTTGCTTAGTCAAAGTATGGTGTCTAAATCGTTCTCATTTTCTATAGGAACTATTTTGTACTTTTTCCCGTTATTCTTTAGGCTACTTGGATGATGGGTAGCCCTAGGGCCACATGGGTACTGCTCAGGGCCTTTTTTTTTTACTGTAACCAGAGTTTGGGGCCACCTCCATGCTCAGTTTTTTCCCAGTACCTTTTTCCAATTGCTATGGACCTTTGGCACCTACCCTTTTCTGGACTCCACAGTGAGTCTTTCTCCCATTGCCACAGGGCTACTTCTACAAATTTTCCACCTGTAGAGCCTTAAATACATTCAGTACTTATATAGGATTCTGTGCAGCCTTGAACAACATGGAGGAGTTTATAGGTGATGTCTTTTATTATTTTTAAATACTTACTGGGAATGTTCATAGAGGATCTGAGCTTCTCTAGGTCTTGAAACCTTCCTTTAATACTCAAGTACTCTTTCCACATTGCCTTTGACTATTCTGTTTTCCCCTTTGAAATGCCAGCCCTACTGAATATATAATTTCTCTGTGGCCAACAGCTTCAAAATTAATATCCCTTCTACTTCTCACTATAATAGAGACCCAGTTCTCTCTTAGTACTCTCTTGCATACCTCTTTTGATAAGAGAAACATAATTTTTTCCCACTAAATCTCAAATTCCTGAGAATCATGAAGGATGAAGTATCAGAAGCTAAAGAAGGAGATTTTACTAGATAACATAATTGAAAACCTTCCACCTGCTCTCCTTTTTTACTTGTATATCCCTCTATGATGTGTGTGGTGGTGCAGGAAGGTACCATCTGATCCCTCCAAAATCCGAAAAGACATTTTAGTGGCAAATGAAAGAAAATTTCAGACATTGTAACTCCACATTAAAGGTCCAAGTTATCTAAGGATTACTGAGTTCTATTTTAGTTTGGAAATGATGGTCATTAATGTAGACATACATCAAAAGTAGACATACAGCTAGATACTACAGTCACTAGAGTGCTGGACCTGGAGTTAGGAAGATTCCTCTTTCTGAGCTTAAATCTGGTCTCAGTCACTTGCAAGCTGTGTGACCAGGGCAAGTCACTTCCCCTGTTTGCCTCAGTTTTCACAACTGTAAAATGAGGAGGAGAAGGAAATGGCAAACCACTCTGGTAATCTTTGTCAACAAAACCCCAAATAGGGTAATAAGGAGTCAGACATGACTAAAACAACTGAATAGCAAGATATCTCTGCGTAATCATAAGCAACAAATGCACAAAATGTGACTCACACAGAAGAGATCTCTTCAGGTTGCTTGAAGAGGTGGTGCCCATTATTGTATAATAAGGTCTCTGTCCCAGTCTTCATTTCTAGGAATTTCAACAACCTTCACAAGTAATAAGTGGGTCATGTGCCTGTGGAAAGCTGATGTAAATCTGCTTTGTTTTTTCCCTTGTGACTGCTTTCCCTTCTCTGGAATGTGTTCTCCCTGCAGAGCTATTTTCTGTTCAGCTGGAGTAATAAAAATGTCTGTTATTGGAAGGGCAAAGGTTGGTGGGGTTGGTTACGCTCCCTTTGGAGCTTAAGGCAGAAGGACCCATTTTCTGAACATCCTCTGAGCTTTAAAAAACTGAGGACATGATGCATATCCATATCCCTTCCAACTCTCAACATATGATTCTGTTTTAATCTTTGTCAAAGTAAATAGGAAGTCAGTATACTAATGACAGCAGCTCACATTTATTCTAATAGGTTCCATGAATATTCATCAAATGCTCAATCTAAGCAATATACTATGCTGGGCACAAGTGCTTCTCTGACTTCACAGAGTTTATAACCTAGAAAAGATGATGACAATAATATTTGTATAGTGCTTTATAGTATACAAAATTTGGGGGATACGATATTTAATCTTCACGATAGGCATACATTGGATGAATAAAAAACATTTCTTAAATGATTACTGTGCACTAGGCACAGTGCTAAGCATGATGGATTTACCAGCAAAAAATGAGATGATCCTTGCCTTCAAGAAGCTTACATTCTAGTAAAGGAAAACAATGCAATTAGGGTAGTAGAGACCATGGTGGGATAATTTGGTATGGAAAGGAATAGGGATTATGAGTGGAGTCATAGGGCAATTGGCATGTTATTTCCAAAAATGGTACTCTTGATTTGATTACTATTCTCAGAGCTAAAGGTGGTAAAGGCTTGGTGTGAAAGAGGGTTAGGGTGAGAGCAGCAGCAGAGCATAGCATGAAGACTGATGGAAAGTATTATAGTAAGTCTAGATTGGGTGGTAAACAGTCACCACTGATTAGGCATGCAGAGAGGTACAAAGTTCTAAAAAAGAGATTTGAGACCATATGAACCCTTTTTTGGTGCTTATTTTGGTTTGGTCACGAGGGCATGGGTATTGAGGTCAAATGACTTGGATTTCAATCCTGATTCTGTTACTTACTATCAATATGACCTTGGACATGTTGTAAACCATCTTTTAGTTTTAATTTCCTCATCTGTCAAATGAGGGAGTATAATGAGAGGATGACTAATGTCTTTTCAGTCTCTAAATACTATTATCCTACTAAGATTCTTCTCAAGAGCAAATTAGGGCAAAAGAGATATCAAAAAATTTGGGAGGGGGTTATAAATTTGGAAACCTTTCCAAAGTTCTATTCCAATAATAAAATAAATACTGATTATTTCCAAACTGAAGAGAAGAAATCTTGATTTCACTACCACCACCCATACTCTTCTTAATTTATCTTCAAAATGAAACCACTTCCCCAAACAGTTCTTCTTACTTCGAAAAATGCCAGAAAAAAAATCTTTAAGTTTTTAAGAAAAACTCTGAGTAGGAATGGGAAGATTTTCTTAGTAGTTCATTTTTAGTCTTTTATTCAAATGATATTGCTTCATATTAAAGCTTCCAAATGCTTCAGAAAGAGTAACCACTTGTCATCTCCAGCTATTTTAAATAGACTTTTGTGGTCACCCTTATAATGGCAGCTATAGTATAGTGGAAAGATAATTGAATTTAGAATAATGAGATCTGGGTTCAAATTCCAAATCTGACACTATGCAGCACTGGGCAATTAGCTATCCCCCCAGGTCTTCATTTGTAAAATGTGAGAGTTGGACTAAAAGAACTTTTAGGTCCCTTCCTCCTCTAAAATTCTATCATGGCATCCTTCAGAAATTAGCCATTTGTCCAGGAAATCTTAGTATTTGGTAGCAAAAAAGGAGAATTCTGAGGTGAAGCATGTATATTAATTAAATTCTCGTCTCATCACATAGCTAGGATCTTCTCTTTTTATTCAGAGGGAAGATAAGTAAGGACTTGAACTTCCATCCCCAACTCTTACCCTGACTCCCAAGAGGCTTTTCATTTTTTTTCAACTCTCACCTTTTTTTTGGACTCAAAACTAAGTATCAGCTGCAAGGCAGAAGAGCTATAAGGGTTAGGCAATTGGGGGTAAGTGACTAACCCAGAGTTACACAGCTAGGAGGTATCTGAGGTCAGATTTGAAGCCAGGTCCTCCCAACTCCAGCTACCTACTTGCTTCACAAGAGTCTTTTTGAGTCTATATTTTGCTCTTTTTTACATTTTCTTATTCTTTTCTCATGATGGAATTCAGACTTTTAAAGAAAACATTAGATGAGCTCATTGGCAGAACATTTTATTTCACTAAGTGAAACCTGGTTTGATATTCCATCCTCTTCATTCATTTTTTTTAATCCTTTCCTTCCACATTAGAATGAATACTATGTATTGGTTCCAAGGTAGAAGAGTGGTAAGGGCTAAGCAATGGAGGGTAAGTGACTTGTCCGGGGTCACACAGTTAGGAAGTTTCTGAGGCCAGATTTGAGCCCAGGACTTCCCATCTATAGGCCTGGCTCTCAATCCACTGAGCTACTGTCCCCATCCTTTTCATTCTTTGCCCCAACCTCTTAGTAAAGTAAAAGTGTTGCATTTAATACATTTCCTGAAGCTCTCTCCATTCTACCTAAAGATTCTCCTGAATGCCACTCAAGATTGAGGGCATGCTATGAATTTAGGTTAGCAACCATTTAAATATACAGTTCATTTGCTTCAACTAACATCTTTATTTTACTACACTCACTAATAATTAACAGTGATATAGTATTTTAGAATTTACAAAGTGCTTTACACATGTTATCTCATTTGATCTTTACAAGAATACTGAGAAAGGTACATATTTCTTTTTTCTTTTTATTATCTTCAAACAAGTTTTTGATTAATCTACCTCTCTCACTACCCTCATCTCACATCAAGTAATTTTTTTAATGAAAATACAACACACATACTTGCAATCTGGCAAAACAAATTCTCATATTGGTCATGCTCCAAAATCTAAAATCTCTTTTGGCATTTTAAGTCTATCACCTCTGTTAAGATATGTGGCATATTTCATCTTCATTTTTTCAGATTGGTGATTTATCATTCTGTTGACGAGAGATTTACAGTCTTTCAAATTTTTATTGATGTGATTATTATACATATTGTTGTCCTACTTTTGCTCATTTTGCTGCACATGAGTTCATAAATATCTTCTCAGCTTCATACGAAACTATTTCATCACTTTTAGGGCACAATAATATTGCATTATATTTGTATGTCACTATTTATCTAACTATTCCCCAGGATACCGTCTCAGTCCTTATATTTTTTCCGCCAAAAAAAAATGTTTTAAATATTTTTGTTTGTATGGAGTCTCTCTTTTTTTGATCTCTTGAAGGAATAGGCTAGTAGTAGTATAAAATGTATGCACCGTTTGGTAACTTTCTGAGTATTATTCCAAATTTCTATAATGGTTAAACCAATTTATTATTATTCCTATTTTTCCACAATTCCTTTGATATTTTTCATTTTCCTATTTTATACACTGTTAGTTTGATAAATGTGGTATAAAAAACTCAAAGTTGCTACATTTTCATTTTAAAAATTATTAGTGAGCTTTTATTTCTTCATTTTTCTTTCATTTGAGTTCTCTTCCACAGACTAATATGGAAAGATGTTCATACTTTTATATGTATAAAATCTATATCAAATTGCTTGACACCTTGGAGAGGGGGGGAGGGAAGGAAGGGAGAAATGGTGAGAATTTAGTTCAACTTAAAGAAAATGAATATTAAAATTGTTTCTCAATGGAATTGAGTTGAAGATAAAATTTTAGTAAATTTAAAATAACCTTAGTGACCAAGAAAAAAATTACTAATGAGCAGAAGTGTTAAATGCATGGCCAATAAGACCCATAGCACTTCTGAATGTGACCCCAAATAGATTAAAATGTAATTGGGAAATAGTAAATAAAAATACAATAAAATGCAGATAATGTTACTATGTGCCTGAAGGGATCTTTATGTGCAATTAAGTGGCCTTATTTTCTACTTGAGTTTGACACTACTGAACATTTTTCATAGTACTACTTATAGGTTTGATTTCTTTCTTTGAAAACTGTTCACATCTTTGAGCATCTTGCTTATCTACCAGAAAATGGGTTTCAGTCTTATGAATTTGAATTGGTTCCTTATATATCTTGAAAATATATAGGAGACATCTAGGTGGCTTAGTGCACTTAACTGTGTGACCCTGGACAAGTCACCTAACCTCCATTGCCTAGTCTTTACAACATTCTTTTTGCCTTGGAACCAATATTTGGAACTAATTGATAGGAAGGAAGGAAGGAAGGAAGGAAGGAAGGAAGGAAGGAAGGAAGGAAGGAAGGAAGGAAGGAAGGAAGGAAGGAAGGAAGGAAGGAAGGAAGAAGGAAGGAAGGAAGGAAGGAAGACCTTTATCAAAGAAATTGGTTGTAAATATTTTTCCCAATTACCTGCTTCCCTTATAATTTTTATATTAGATTTGCTTGAGCAAAATAACAAACTTTTAATGTTATATAATCAAAAGTTCCATCACTTGCTTAGATATAAACTCTTTTTCTATCTATAGATCCAGCAACTAATTTCTTCCTTGCTACTCTAATTTGTTTTTGATGTGACTTTTTATATCTAAGTCATATAATCACTTTGAGCTTATTATGTTGGTATTGGTTTAAACATTATTACTGATATATTGCCGTTCAGTGAACCTAGCAGTTTTTATCAAAAAGTAAGGTAACAGTTTTTATGTTTTATAGATAAGGAAACTGAAGCTCAGAGAAGTTAAGTAACTTCCCCAGGGACTCACAGCTAGTAAGCATAGAGGCAAAAATTGAGCTTAGGTTTTTCTAACTCTAAAGTCAACATGGTATTCACAATCTCAACCAAGCTTCCTCTTAAATAGACAGTCAGGGGACAAAGCAAAAGATTAACAGCATAGCAAGATAAGTGGCAAGAAAGATCTCCCCCATACATATTGGTCCCCAGGATCCTACTTTCTTGTCTGGCATAGGGCTAAACATCTGTGATCACTAGTCACTGTCCTTTCAAAAAATTTCATGGATTCAAAGAAGAATGTAGAGGTAGACATTTTTTGTGATAGTTGTATGATGCAGTGGATGAAGTATTGTCAGGAATATCTGAGTTCAAATCCATCCTAAGACACTAGCTCTGTGACCTTGAATAAATCACTTTACTTTTGTCTGCCTCAGGTTCCTCAATTGTAAAATAGAGAGAATAATAATACCTATCTCCTAGGGTTGTTCAGAAGATTAAGTAAGGTGCTAATTGTAAAGTGCTTAGTATAGTGCTTGGCAGTCTGGTGGTATATAAATGCTAGCTGTTGTTATCTGGGTTGACAGAGTTTGCCCATTCCAATAATTCCTCTCCTTGTCAATGCAAATCAATTTATAATAACTAAAAAGTACATATGGAGATGATGGATCTCTCTGAACTGGCAAGGTAACTTCCTCCCTACTTCCTTTGTTCTACTTGCCATTCAATCTGTCTTTCCTATCCATTCCTAGCAGCAACATAATCTCAGGTCTACATACACTTTGAATGTAGCTTATGCTCGAGTGGATCCATGATCATCTCCTGCTGGGTACTCCCTCTAATGGTATAAGTCACAATCCATCTGCATCATCCTATGCAATTTTTATCTATGTCTTTCCATAAATGTTTTATAGAGGACTTAGACAACATAAAGATTGCTTTCTTCCCAACCTTTTAATATTATGTAGTTACCACCATGATGCTTTGGCTTTCTTTTCCATCATTCCTCATGCTAATAATATGACTGGCCCACCTCCTTTTCTGATCAAACATTTATTAGATATTTTTCACACTGCTTATATGAAAGTTCATATTGGTAACATGCTACAGTCTATTCATGATCACAGCTCTCAATTCCTTTGGATTGTCCAAAATTTTGACTCTTCAGAGACTGAGATACTCTATGACTTGGAGCCATGAAGAATCTTTGGAAGAATACTTGTTAAAAAGAGATTTTTGTTTGAGAGAGCAGCTTAATTCCCCCAAATGTAATCCAGTTATTCTCTTTCTTGTACTCTATTCTTGGCCCATTTGGTTGTTCATTCTGTGCCCAATTCACTTGTTCATGGCAAATGTGCTGATGGATTAATATAATGGAATTACTTTCCAACCACAATTGGCATTCTGTATCCATTTAGGGATTTTTTTTTGGTTTATTTGTTTATTTTTGCTTTTGTTTGTTTTTGCCATTTGGATTGATCTCTTTTGAGTGACTGTGGATCTCATTAAGGTGGCTCTATTCTGGGGCTTGATACAATCCATAGAATGGTGTGTCTATAAAAAAAAAAAGAATATATGAATGTGCCATAAATAATTGAGAATAAGCTTCAAAAGGTTTGAAGCAACTATTCTATTTTAAGTATTATAATGAGGAACCTTCCTCTAGATGGTTTAAAAATACAGTCTCTAGAGGCAGTGAGGTAGATAGAGATCAAAACATAGAGACAGGAGATGCCGAGTTCAAATCTGCCTTCAGATACTTCCTGGTTTTGTGACCCTAGGCAAGTTGCCTAACCCCAATTACCTAGCCTTTACTGTCTTTTTTTTTTTTTTTTTGCCTTGGAACCAGTACTTAAGATTTATTTTAAGATGGGAGATAAAGGTTTTATTTTTTAAAAAATACCATCTCTGGTAATTTGAATAACCCCACTCTGTTGAGAGAGAATCATGGCAGGGGCTAATAAATAAGGACAGTATAGCTTGCTCCTTTTAGCTTCTAAACTCATAAGAAATATTGATAAGGACAGGAATCACAAAATTTGAGAATTGGAAGGGATCCTTGTGACCATCTAGTTAAATCCTACCTGATAGAGACCTCCACTAAAAATAAGCCCAAGGAGTGGCCTCCTATTCCCTGCTTGAAGACCTCCAATGAACAGAAAACCACAATGTCATAAGGCATCAACTCCCCTTTTTGGAAAGATCTAAGGATTAGGGGACATTTCAAGCTGTATGACCTTAGGCAAGTCATTGACTACCCCACCCCCATTGCCTTAAAAAAAAATCACAATCTAAGGATTAGGAGATGTATTATACTAGTACTACTGGAGAAAGGAAGTTCACCCTGTGGTAAGTCATCATAAACTATAAGAGACCTGGGGATTGTGAAATACTTCTAAAGGATAAAAAGATATGTTTCTTGAGCCACTAGGACATCTTGTATGTAAGGTCTAGAGCTACAGAAGGGTAAAGAAGGAGAAGGCTCTAGAAATAGAATTATCTGGAGCCGCATTAAGGAACTGTGATATAGCTAAGCAAGGGAATATAGTAAAAGAGAACCAGTTCACCTTCAAAGAGAGCAATCAACATCTACTGGAGATTGAGGAAATCTGTAGTCAATGTGGTCTACCAGCAGTACAATAAAGGTGCCACATAGGAAATCAACAACTACCACCATATGCCAGAAACTAAATTGAAATTACCCAAACATCTATTTATTATGCATGTGATTAATATAATTATACGAACATAGCAATATAATTTCCCTATAGAATATGAGCTCTTTGAGTGCAAGAATTACTCATTTTTTTGTCGTTGTATTCAGTAGCATAATTCCTAACACATAATAGGTACCTCATAAATGCTTGCTGAATGAATGGTGGGAGTCAGAAAGGATTGTGATAGGAATCAGTAACTGGCAACAACTACTAGAACTATCAGAGCTATTCAGTGTTGGAAAAGCAATGCTGAATAATATATAAAGAAAGGAATAAAATATAGATTCTACCACAAAAAAGCCACTGTAAATATTTTGGTGTATGTGGAACCTTTCTTTTTGTCAGTGACCTCCTTGGGGTATAAACCTAGTAGTGGAATCTTTAGGCTTAGTGGTATAAATATTTTAATCACTCCATTTTTATAATTTCAAACTGCTTTCCAAAATGGTTGTAAAAATTCATAGCTTCACCAAAGATATTAGTCTTTCCACTACTGACATTATTACCATCTTTTGAAATTCTTGCCATTTTTTTTGAGTATTGGATGTTTTGATTTATGTCTTTTATTAGTCAATAGTAATTCAGAGAATTCTTTCATATGGTATTAAATTTTTGTAATTTTTCTTTTGAAAAATTCATGTCCTTTCATCATTTGTCAGTTAAGGAATGGTTTTCAGTATTATATATTTCTATTAGTTGTTCATATATCCAGAAAATTTGGTGCAGGAATGTTCTCCCTAGTTAACCATTTCCCTTTTTATCTTAGGGAATTGATGCCTTAATTCTATCTGGGATGAAACTCTTCAATTTAATATAATTAAAATAATCTATTTCATCTTTCATAATAATCTTTATTTCTATTTTAAGAATTCATCTTCTACCCAGAGCTGTAATAGGTAGGTGATTTTCTTCTCTTCTAATTTTTTAGTGTTACAATCTTTAATATTCAGGCCATATATCCATTCTGAAATTTATTGTGGAGTATGGTGCAAGAATTTGGTTTGAGCCTAATTTTTGCCAGGCTGCTTTCTAGTTTTCCCACAGTTCTTAACATCTTTCCTAAGTAATTTATTGTTTGGGGCTTTTCAAACATTAGGTTATTGAATTCGATTATTTGTGATTCTCCATTGTCTACTCTGTTCTATTGATGTACTTTTCTATTTTTAAACAATTACAAAATAGTTTTGAAGATTGCTATTATGTAATATGTATTAGCTTGAGATCTTAAAGTTCTATTCTTGGAGAGGAAGGAATTTCTGATTGAAATTCAGTATCATAAAATTGATGAGATGGATACCTGATTTGCAAGGCCCTAGCTACAGTAGCTGGGTCACAAGCTGCAGAGATAAACAACTTTTATTAATATAACAGAAGACATGTGTGGACATGCTACAGATTCAGCTGATTAAGTAATTTTTTAAAAGGGAAAACATGTTTAGCTTGGAGAAGAGAAGACTTAAAGCAGACAAGATCCTTGTCTTTAATTATTTGAACAGTTGTCATACTGAAGAGCAATTAAATTTTTTTTTTCCTGCTGGACTCCAGAACCCAAAATCATAGGCAAAAATTTCAGAGGCAGATTTCTTTTGATGTAAAGATTCCCCCCCCCCAAAGTTAGAATTAATCTAAAAGTAGAATGTGTTTCCTTGAGGTTTAGGGGTTTCTCCCTCACTAATTAATCTAAGTGAAGTCTGGATGATCACTTTCTGGGAATATGAAAGACTGCGTTCTTGTTCCTGTACAGTTCTCTAACATCTCTTCCAATTCTGATATCTGCTGCCTTTACACCTATGGCATTGTTTATATTTAAATTTTAAAGAAGATGTGTTATTTTGCTTTATCTGGATTTAGAGTTGATGCCCTCATATAAATATGTACCTGCTACTCATTCATATTTCTTATTTATTCTCATCTTGACTTCTAGGCAATCGATGGGTATGTTTTTATATTTCCTCATAAATTACAAATTCTCTCTCATTATCCAATTAGTCCCAAATCACCTTGTGAGTGGATTAAATATCATTTATGCAACTGGAACAACCACATTTCTCATAAGCTTCTGCTCATCTCTCCCTATCTATAACCCCCTTATTATATTGGCCAAAGTAAACATGAAAGTTACTAGTTGTACAAATTATTAATACAGCATAGCAAACAAGAAAGCAAAGACATAAATATTCATAACATATCAAATATGAGAAAGATCACAAAGTTACCTTTTATGGTCACTGATAATTATGATTTTTCCTCAGTTCTGGATACCATTCTGGTCTTTCAGAATGCCAGTAAAAGTACCTTTTCAATAATTCTCTTTTTGGTTCTTAGAAGGATAAGAGTTAAAGTCATTCTTTCAGGAAAGACATTTTCTGTTTTTTTGGGGGGGGTTATTTTTTATCCCTTCCCCATATATTCTCAGAATTAATCTCAAGCCATAACGATTATCAGTCTCTCCAGAACTATAGTAACACTTACAGAATCTCAGAGAATAGCCTTTAACTAACCAGGATTCCATTGCCCATTATGGAACTGCAACAGTCTCTATGGGAGAGACTTCTGAAGCTTGGATTACACTGTCTTTCCTTTTGTGATTTTTCCATACTTCAGTGTCTCAAGAATCCATGATTTCATCACTGTACTACTTATTCCACTTATACAAATGACAACCTCTTACTGCCTTTACTCATTCTATTGAAGAGTTGCCAAACGTGGAAAATTCATAACCCATGACCAACTAGATGATGAGCCTCTAAGAACTTGGCTTGGACTGACTATTGATATATTTTTGTTGTTCAGTCATTTCAGTTATGTCTGACTCTGTGACTCCATTTAGAGTTTTCTTGGCAAAAACACTCATTTACCATTTTCTTCCCTAGGTCATTTTACAAATGAAGAACTGAGGCAAACAGGGCTAAATGACTTCTCCAGGGTCATAGAGCCAGTGTCTGAAGCCAGATTTGAACCTTCCTGACTCCAGGCCTACCACTCTATCCATTGTACCAGCTTGCTGCCCCCAAATATGTTATTCTGACCATTCAGTTTGTTGTTCCATCATTTCAGGCATATCCGACACTTCATGACTCCATTTGGAGTTTTCTTGGCAAAGATACTGGAGTGGTTTGTCATTTCCTTCTCCAGATCATTTTACAGATGAAGAAACTGAGGCAAACATGGTTAACTGACTTGCCCAGGTCACAGTTCATGAGTGCCTGAGGTGAGATTTGAATTCATTAAAATGAGTCTTCCTGACTTCAGCCTTATCCCTCCCTTCACTGTGCCAAGTAGGTACCACAAATATATACTAATATGCAAATCCTGTCCAAATTTATAGGTTTCAGAGTTTGTCCTCTGCTATAATGTCCTTCAAGAATCCAGGGTCACCTCCATACTGCAATTTAGTCTTAGAGTAGGACTTTAGTATGAGTATTGTATATATTCTTAATTGATCTAAATCACACCCTCCCTCCTATTTATAAAGTTAGATTTTTAAAACATCTCAGGTTATTTACACTTACAAGTTATATACATTAGTGCTCATTTCTTTTCCCTAAATTAACTGGTCCCAAAATAATAGCATTACATCAGATCTAATTTTATGTTCTAATTTTTTTTATTCTTCATCTAGAAAAAGATTCAGTATGTCAAAATAAATATGCCTTCTACACACTGAAAACATCCTTATTATACATGTGTAAGTATACATACACACACACATCAGGCTATTATAATCAATAAAATATCCTTTCGTTTTTAAAGGATGGGAAAGAACTTGACCCATTTGCAAATATCAAGGAAGAAACTTGTAAATAATGAGAAATAAAAAATGAGAGAGAAAATGATCCAATAGGTGCAAGTACTAAGAGGAAACAAGAGGAGATTAGGCCAAGTGAGATAGTTGGCCTTGGCAAAAAGAAAAACCACCTCTCCTTCAGAGTCTGAAGATGGGGTCAAGGATGAGGAATGCTGTAGACAGGTTTTGAAGTATGGAGCAGAAGAGAAGAGGAATCTTTTGATTAATATCTATTTTCTCAGTAACTATGATGTGAAGTCCTCTGGTGAGAGGGAAGGGAATTAAGTAATTTACAGGGTTTGGAGAGGGAAATAAAGGTTTACAATATCTATTTCAGAAAATGTGATAGAGAATCAATCATGGAAGAATAAAAGGGTTATTGTGCAATAGTAAGGACCCAGATGAGATCAGATAACACAAATCTGTAGTGGATCCAATCAGGATAGTTTCATGACTCTCCACAGCACTCAAGTAGGAATAAAGAAAGCCGATTATGGGGGTAATCTGGGTTTGGGTTACTAAGGAGTAAACCACAAAACTAGAGGGGCAGGGATTAATGATAGGATTGATTGTGAATAGTATATAGTTTAATTAGTTCACCACAGACATAGGACTAAAGGAAAAAAGTAAGGTTAGAGCAAAGATGATGGGATAAGAGAAATATGAAGGAGTGAAGAGACTGGAGGTCAGGGCAATAAGAAAAAATGGGGTTATAAGGAGTGAGGCAAAGGGAGAGAACTAGAAAGATAGGAAGTCATAATCAAGGAGAGAAAGTTCAAATGTAAGCCACACAGTGGTAGCACAGATATGGATGATGAAGTAGGATATTAAACAACCTGTAGTTGTTTGAGATGGAGTAAAGGTATATAGTACCTGGGAGTTGAGTAGATTGGTTAACTTAGAAGCCATCTTGAGAGTTTGTTGTTCAGTTACTTCAGTTATTTGTCTCATTCATGGAGTTTTCTTGGCAAAGATATTGGAATGGCTTGCCACTTCATTTTACAGCTCATTTTTCAGTTAAGAAAACTGAAGCAAGCAGGGCAAGTGACTTTCCCAGAGTTTCCCAGTTAGTAAGTGTTTGAGGCTGTATATGAAGTCGGGTCTTTCTGACTCTAAGCCAGATGTTATCTCCACTCTATAACTTAGCTGCCCACAAGATATTAGTAGTTACTAGTAATAATGGTAACTAACATTTATATAGCAAGTTAAGGTTTGCAAAGCCCTTTACATATGTGTTAACTCAATTGCTTCTCACAACATGAAGGAGCTAGTATTACTATTCTCATTTTATGCATAAGGAAACGAGAGAGCATGCGCGTGCACAAGAGAGAGAAATAGAGAGAGAGAGAGAGAGAGAGAGAGAGAGAGAGAGAGAGAGAGAGAAATTAAGTAACTTAAGCATCACACAGCTATTAAGTGATTGAGGCAGTATTCAAACTCAGGTCACCAGTCTAGCATTCTATCCATGGCATCCCCTAAAGGGACATTGAGTATAATAGAGTCATTGAGTATGAGGCAATGGTTGGGGTAGAAGAAAAGATTTATGGATAGGTACTAAACTCCTTGAGAAAGAAGAAGGAATAACCTGGAGGTTAAAAAAAATGACTGTAATAAGGACCTGAACCAGATAATACTAGTGAATGGAATGAATGTGTATGATGGTGGCAAAGAGAAGGGTTAAAGGTGATGATGAGGAAGAGGAAAAGAAGGACAAGGAGGAGAAGGGAATGTGTTTGTATAATTCCTGGATTTATATATTGGGTGCTTGAAAAAACAAGGTGATTCTGGAAAGGAGGCCCAAGGATACATTTCAAAAGGAACAAGATTTCTATGAACCTCAAAACATGCAAAGAGCATGAGATGAACAGCTCTAATATATTGGAAAATTGTTAACAACTGATGGGTGCTAGGTAGACTCTCAGAATTGCTTTAATTTGGATTTATCTAATTAACAGGATCTAATTTTTTTCATATGGCTATTAATAGTCTCAATGTCTACCCTAGAGAACTGTCTATTTATATTCCTTGGCCATTATTAATTGGAGAGTGGCTCTTTTTTCTTGTAAATTTTAATCAGTTCTTGGAAATAAGATCTTTATCAGAGAAAATTACTGCAGAGATATTTTTACCCAGTTAATTATTTTCTTTTAATCTTAGCTTTATTAGATTTGTTTGTGTAAAAACTTTTAATTTATGTAATCACAACTTTCCATTTTATCTTCTGTAATTCTCTCCCTTCCTTATTTAGTTAACATTTTTTTCTCCTATACATAGATCTGAAAGGTAACTTTTTCTATGTTTCTCTAATTTGTTTATGATGTGACCTTTTATATCTAGGTCATGTGGCCTGGAGCTTAGCTTTGTATAAGGATAAATATTGGAGGAGCTATGGGAAAACACTGATGTCCAACAGTAGTTGGTAGACCATTCTGGAAAGCAATATGGAATTGAACATAAAATTACTCAGTAGTGCATATCCTTTGACCCAGCTATACCACTGCTAAGCCTCAAAAGAAATCAAAGAAAGAGGAAACATTTCTATATGTACAAAAATATGTATGTGAGCTGTCTTTTGTAATGACAAAATCTTTGGAAGCTAAGAGTTTGCCCAACAATGGAGGAATGGCTGAATAAGTTGTGGTTCATGAATGTAATTGAGTATTATTGTGCTCTAAGAAAGAGATGATTTCCAAAACACATGGAAAGACTTGAACAAACAGATAAAGCATGAAGACAGTAGAACCAGAAGAACAATTTCTATTACAATATCAATATTATAAAAGTGAACAATTTTGAGGCCTTTTATAAATTAATGGAGTATGAACTGAGCAGAAACAGAAAAAATTTTCTCAAAAGAACACTGTAAAGAAAAACAAGTTTGAAAGCTATAAGAATTATGATCAATGCAATGACCATTCATGATTCTAGAGGACTGATGATAAAACATGCTATCATGACAGATTTAAGGGTCAGAATAATATATATGTATATATATATATATATGTGTGTGTGTGTGTGTGTGCATATATATATACACAGACACAGATACACATATATGTGTGTGTGTAAATATGTATGTGTATATACACATATATACTTTTTATACAACTATAGAGGAACCTTGTTTTTCTTCAAAAGGCATATTTTTCCTTTAAAAATTATTATTTTACCTTTTTATTCAACAAGATAAAAAGGAAAAGGAAAGATACATGTTTTGGGAGGCATTTTTAATAAAAATGCTACAGATTTTTAAAGTCGCATGTACTTTTACGTGAGATCATGCTTACAAGTTTTTTTAAATTGTTTTTATTTTGTTAAAAGAGACCTCTCACAAAGTGGGAGTAATCTGGGAATTATTTGTAACGTAAAAAAGCACATCTATAAAACTTTTTAAAATAAAAAAATTAATGAGGAATCAATTATAAAGGATAGAGAAATAGGAACAACAATCAAAAAAAAAAAAAACAGGGGAAGCCAGAGGTAGATAGGGATGAGAATTAGAAAAGAAGTTGCATTGGGGAAATATTTTCTGTTAGCAGATGTCTATTATCGAATATAGAGATAAAGAGAACAGGAGATGAGGATTTGAAACCTATAGGTTGGGGAAAGAATCAGTTGGTTTGAGCTCCATCTCACTAGGATACTCTGATGACAAAGCCAGGTGTTCTTGTAGGGGTGTTGGCATCATTTTCCATGATCTTTCACTCAATTCACTCAATTCGAGTATGGTGGTTAGATATAGGGAATGGAGGCAGTAAAGAAATATTCTAGGGCATCTGGTGTTCAATATAATACCTAAGTTTTTGGGTCACCTAGACTAGACTAAACTTAACCCTGACACCAGCCCTATGGCCTCATTATGAGATAAATGATAGGACATGAAGAATATCAGAAGATGTCTTATTTATAGAGCAACCACCTGGTTACAAGTTTCCAGATCGTGGAAGCTAGGGGCCTATATAAGTTGTTGTTTTGTTTTGTTTTGTTTTTTAACTCTGAGGTTCATGATTGCTGATGGATTGGCCCAAAATCTCAGATAGATGTGAGTACCCTTTGACATAAGCCCTCTACTGTCTCTGGCTTTTTGTGATTCAGAATCTCTAAGCCAAAAAATGCATTTGTCATGAATAAGTGAATTGGTCTGCTTGATCCTAAAGGTTGGACTTGGGAACAATGGATTGAAAAAAGCAGATTTAATAGATGTTTCATGCATGTATATTGACTACATCAGAGTGGAAAAACTGCTTTACTTAGAGTCAGCACATGGTCACTCTGCCCCTAGTTTTACCACTTTCAAACAAGGAACATCAGGAAAGTCAACTAACCTTTCTGAATCCAGTTCTTTATCTATAAAATGGCAGCATTGCTTTACTTATAAGAATGCTATGAAAATCAAATGAGATACTAATAGAATAAAAACATCTAACATATAGTGCTTTGAGATTGACAAAAATGTACTTCACATTCATCTCATTTGATCCTGTTAGAAAAGTGCCATATTATACTTGAGTTACAGAGGAGGAAAATGAAATTGAGATAGAGTGGCTTGTCCAGAATTATACAGCTAGTAAGTGCTTCAATCAGGACTTGAACTTAAGACTTCCTGGCTTTAAGTCCAGCATTCTTTCCACTATATTATTCACTTTCTTAATAGATAAAAGATCTAAACACAGGTGAACATTTTAAAGTACAAAGTAAAGGCATTGCTATTATTTAATAACAGAAGACCATTTGAAGGCCTCCAAACTAGACCATGAGTGAAAAAAATTTAAGTAATATTTATTGATCTCCTAAAGAGGTACAGCAACAGAGTAAACTCAAAGGATAAGACACTAGATTCTGATCTAGTCTTTTTTTATCTATATGACTCTAATCAATCAATCAATAAACAAACATTTATTATAAGTTTACCATGTACTTAACAATCTACAGAAATACTGGAGATACAAAGAAAAAAGTTAGCTCCTTAAAGGAGATAACATTCTAATGGAGGAGAGTTATATATGTATATTTGTTATTCAGTCATTTCAGTCATGTTCAACACTGGGTGTGTGTTTGTTTTTTTGGCAAAGATATTGAAGTGGTTTGCCTCTTCCTTCTCCAGCTCATTTTACAGATAAGGAAATTGAGGCAAAGAGGATTAAATGATTTGACGGGTCACACAGATAGTAAGTATCTGAAGACAGATTTGAACTCAAGTCTTCCTGACTTCAGGCCTGGTGCTCTATCCATCATGCCACTAGCAGACCCTATAGGCATATACAAGACACATGCAGATGATAAAAGTAACTTTAGAGGGGAATACAATAATGACTGGGGAAAAGAGAGGCACCAGGAAAGACCTCATGTAGTCAATTATACTTATACCAAGATTTAAAGAATTCTAAGGTTAAGGGGGTAAGGTAAAGAGGAAGAACAATTCAAGGACTGGGCACAGCCAGTGCAAAGGTGTAGAGATGAGAGATATAGAACTATGCTTGAGGAACAAGTGGGCCTGTATGGCTGGATCATTGAATTAGGAGACTGGGAGAATGGAGAAAGGTGGAATGAAAAAGTAAGAAGATAAGAGATAGGTAGGAATCAGATGTTAATGACAACCAGGAGAGTTTATATTTTATTCTAGAGGGATTAAACAGGGAACCAATGGAGTTAGGTTTTCTGTTGTTGGTTTTTTTTTTAATTTGGGAGCAGGGATAGGGGTGATATGATTTAGAGAAATAAGAGCTATGCTTCAGGAAAATTCTTTTGGCAGCTTTGTGGGAGATGGTTTATAGTAGAGAGACACTTGAGGCAAGGAGACCAACAAGGAACTGTTGCAATAATCCAAACAAGAGGGTACAAAGGTCTGAACTAGAGTGATGTCTGTGTAAGTAGAGAGAAAGAGACATATCAAATCAGTTTTGGAGGCATAAATGATCAAATTGGCAAAATTGGAGGTGTAGGGTAAGTCAGAGTGAAGAATCAAAGATGACATTAAGATTATATAACTTGGGTGACTGCAAGTATAGTAGTAGCCTTGACAGTAAGAGAAGTTTTGAAGAGGACTGGGTTTGGAGAAGAAATATTAGTTCTGTTTTGGGCATGTTGAGTTTGACATGTTCTGGGAAATGAGCTTAAGACGCCCAGTGGGCATTCGGTTATACAGGACTACAGTTAAGAGAGAGAGAAGGGCTGTTATCTGCAAAAAAAATAGCATTTGAACCTATGATTAAGTGACTGTATCTGAGCCTCTAGAAATTTCAAATGCTATACTAACTTATGGAGGGTATGTGATCAATGCCAGTCTGCCAACGAAATTATAAATCCTTAATGTGTTCTCACATTTGAGACAATTTATTCTCAACATATTCTGGACCAGTAATCACTATCCTAGCTACAATCTAGGAGAAACTTTTAAAAGCATCCTTCTTATCATGAAATTTTCTAAATCTCAGAATCTCAACATTTAGATTCCTTCTTTAGTACCAAATAAGATACTCCCAATGGAGAAGAATTTTGTTAATCCCAGCCACATTCCTAATTTACAGATAGAAAGTATTCACAAAGATGACTGATGAACTTGGCAGCACTTTTTTACAGAGCCTAGAGACAGTAAGTAACTTTTCTATGGTCACACCACCCTGTGAAATCATTTTAATGAAGCAAAAATTATTTCACTCCTACGCTGTGCAAGGTCAAGTGTTGAACAGCTATGAGGGATATTAAGAAGCACAAGACATGGTCCTAGTCTCCAGACAGATTCCGGGTTCCTCAACTTCCAGGCTAGAGTTCTAAGATGCAGCCTGGACTTCCTGAATGAAATAATTCAAGTTGTAGAAAAGCTGTAGTATAGAGATACCTATCACCTTCTGGATGTGAAACAACTCTAACATAAAAATTTGCACATACCAAGTAATGCCTAACTGGAGACCCCTTAAAAGAGCCTTGGATGGCTTTGTATCTCAAACTAGGCACGTTTCCTTGAAGGCTAATGCTTCTTCATCTTTGCCTCAGATTCCTGTGGAGAGAAAAGATACTTTTAAAGCATCATTGCATTTCATTTGTTTCAATTAAACTTCTAAAGAATTGAGAAGACAAGAAGGGATCTGGAAGGAATTCAAGTTGTAGAAACTTCAATCACATTTATTCTCCATTACAATTAAAAGAAAAAATATGGGGCACTGGAAGTGACAAAGGGACTCATTTTAGATCTGCTCCTATTCTCTGAAAGTCCATTAGAATGAAAAAAGCATCCCATTTTATCTAATCTCCCTTAGCAACCTTATTGGAATGCCTACAACCTCTGGAGCCAATGCATTCTCAAAGGGCTAGAGATTAACCCTGTCTATTATGCTTAAACATTGTTAGGTTCATGTTGTATTGTGGTAAAGGATTTTGGGCTAAGAGTCAGAAGACCAAGGTTTGAGTCCCAGTTTTATTACTCACTAGCCTGGTGACCTTGTTCAAGTCATGATCTTTCTGAGCTTCATTTTCTTCCTCAGTGCAATAAGGGCAATCCCTGAGAGTCCTACACATCTTATATGATTGATTAAGAGAATTCAATTCGATAGTATATGTGAAAGTTCTTTTAAAACAGGAAAGTACTTTATGGGTGAAAAGGATCATAATTATTTACACCAATTTTAAAGTTAGGATATCAAGAGGTAAAGTAATTTTGCTTTATCAAAAAAAATCATTGAAGAATTGAAGCACCTGTAGGGTCTTTTTGCTGGTGGTTGAGAACAGACTGAGAAAGCCTGGAAATAATGTGATGATATGTTGTGACTAGGGTCAATGATTATCACTGGGGTGCAGTTGGGAGAAAACAAAGGACTACTTAGCTGAGTCTTTGAATCCAGAAATCCTAATAGAATTTTGACAAACCTAGACTCAATAAATTAAAAGATTAAACTCAACAGGGATCTACATATCTTGGCTATTAATGCCAAGAGGAGAAAAGATAGGGAATAACTGATTCTCTCTTCATTCCATCTGCCATCTAAAAAAGACAGTATCATTTTGAGAGTGAAATTCCATGAGATCTATTATTTCCTTATTCATTCCTATAGAAGTATGCAAACCCCATTTTGCTTACTGGGTTGGAAAAACTCAAGAAGAAGGAAGAAACTGACAATGATTCTGGTTGATTTTCATATATGAATGTCTGTTATTTTGTCTTAATAAAATACTTTGCTATTCAATTTGTACATTTACATTGGCCTGTAATGATGCATTTGGAATGTCAACTTGAGCCACATTTATATGATTATGCTATAAATAGTACCCCCACTATTTGAGGTATCTGAATTGAAGAAGAACTCCAGGTTGCATTTAAGTATAAGGAAGTCAGACTAGAATAAGTCTCTTAACTTTAACCTAATTTCAAATCCTGCCGCTGCCACTTACTGTTTGTGAAATTTTAAATAATTGCCTAACCTCTCTAGACCTTTGTTTCCCCATCTATTAAATGAAGGAGTTGGATTAAGTGGCACCTGAAATGCTTTTCAGCTCTAAATATATGATCCATATGTTTCAAGATCAAAGAAGTTAAATGAACATTGCTGACCCATAATCACTAAGCCCTGTGCTTTGAATTCTTTCCCCAGTAGTAGGGATTTCTTTGCATGAAATAATACATGCAAATCCTTTGACTTTCAAAGTCATACAAAGACTTCCTTTGCCTTATCATTTTAATGATTGTGACCAGAGGTAGATTTGAGTGGCACACACATACACACAAAAAAGCAGAATTCACTGATCCACCAGGAAATACAATCTAATTACCTTTACTTCATCAACACAATACCCAAATCAGCTGATTTTGCAGCCACATACAACTGAAGAATGATGTAATATCTATCCACCCCATGGCCTGCCTTCCCTAACTCCTGTACTACTGAAAGATGACTTCAGAGTATAATTTCCTCTCTGACAAATTTGAAAGATAACAAGGGGCTGACATATAGTACCCAAACAACCACACAATTCTTGTACATTGGATATCACTTACAGGAAACATTTATCTTTCAAATGGCTTCTTTTTTCCAGGTTTCACAGAAGGAGAAAGTCCCTAATTTGATAAAAAAGGAATAGATAACATGTTCCATTTCAAAATTGATTACTTTGGCCCATAAAGTTGTTGATGACTATTCTCTGAGACCCAAAAAGGGTTGAGAAAAAAATGGCTCTTAATATACCTTCTGATTGCCAAAACATATGAAATCAGAGAATTAGTATTTCAAGTCTAGGAATAATCTAGTCATCTCCATACTCTTTCCCCTTCTTATATGAAGAAACTGAGACTCAAGAATGTTCATAATTTCCCCAAGTTAGTGACAATCTAGAATCCAGTTGACTTGATTCCTTGTCTATCGGTGAAATGTCAAGCCACTTCTCTTATCTTTTAAGATTATTCACAATTTAAACCCACAAATCATCCATAATGCTCATCAGAAAAGAGTACTGGAAAACCCTATTTGTTTCTTTAACTGAAGCTTAATTTGATGAAACCCCCTGGTCTCAGGCAGGAATGTTTAATATTTTTTGTATGTCATAGAGCCTTTTGATAATCTTGGTAAATTTATGAACCCTTTTTCAGAGTAATGATTCTAAATAATTGAAGGAAATGATCAATTTCAGTTAGAAGTTAATGGAAATTAAAGATATAATTTTTTCCCTTTGATTTCATAATTCTCCCAGAAATTTGTCCCTAGACTCTGGACATCTGTGGACCTCATGTTAAAAACCATTGGTTTAGATGATATCCAAAATTTCCTTCGAAATTGAAATCCTCTGAGTCTTTTACATACAAATCCTATTGAATTTAATAGTTAATAATCCTTCTAAAATGCATGAATCTCCTTCTCAATCTTAGTACAAGAGAATGAAAACAACCGAAAGTTTAGAATACCACATTCTTAGCTCAAAACTGTAGAGACAGACACAAAAGATAAGAAGGGCCTGGGCTAAAGCTGCCCTTTGGTCCCTTCATTTTTCATCTGATTTTATCTTTTTTTTTTTTTTTGCTTGTTTCTTTCTATCAAGAACTAATGCTAGGGGCAGCTGGGTAGCTCAGTGGAGTGAGAGTCAGGCCTAGAGACAGGAGGTCCTAGGTTCAAACCCAGCCTCAGCCACTTCCCAGCTGTGTGACCCTGGGCAAGTCACTTGACCCCCATTGCCCACCCTTACCACTCTTCCACCTATGAGACAATACACCAAAGTACAAGGGTTTAAAAAAAAAAAAAGAACTAATGCTTGCAATATTATTCTATTGTGCCTTAAGAAATGACAAATCACCAAAAAACCTGGGAAGACTTATATAAAGGGAGGCAAAGTGAAGTGAGCAGAACCAGGAGAATGTTATATACAATAGCAACAGTAATGTATGAAGATCAACTGTGAATGACTTGATTATCATCAATAAGGCAAGGATCCAGAACACTTCCAAGGGACTCATGACAAAAAAAAAAGTTATTCCTGGCCATGAAAGGAGCAAAGTCCTCATGCAGATTGAATCCTTCACTATTTCCTCCATTAATTTTTTTCCTACTGTAAGCAATATATAGCTTCTTTTGCAATAATATGAACAGGGCAATATGTATTACATGATAATATATGTACAACCTGCCCTTTTTGGGAGGGGAAATGGTGGGAGGGAAGGGGAAATAAGAATGAGACAGATTTTTGGAGATAATGTGAGAATTTATTTCTCTTGGATAAACATTTGTTATAATTTACTGCATATTTAACAAATCCTACATACTGTATTATTTTTATGTTATATATGTTATATAAAAATAAAAAATAAATGGTAACAAAAACAAAAAAAAAAAAGAACCGATCCCGAAAGCTGAAGTTCTGATTAATTGAATTTCTAGTTCTAACTTTTTCTAGAGTTTGAGCTCTAACTTTCGGATGATCTTCCCCTTTCTGAGGCTCAGTTACTTTAACTGTGCAAATGTTTGGAATCAGACTTATGGTTTCATTGGTGTAGAGAATTACCTTTATCAATGTATATAAGTATTTTCTATGTATCTTGTAGTCACAGAAAATACCTCCAGGCGAAGAAAAGTTAAATGATTTACCCAGGGTAAAATAGCTAATATGTGTCTAAGACTCTACATATGGAAAATAATGATGTTAAATAGGGGAATGGCTGAACAAATTGTGGCAAATGATTGTAATGGAATATTATGTATAACCTATATCATATTACCTGCTGTCTTGGGGAGAGGGAGAGGGGGATAGGGGAGGGGGAGTGGGAGAGGGAGAGAGAGAATATGGAAAGCAAAATGTCAAAAAACATGATTAAAATTGTATCTACATGTAATATGAAAAAGAAGGCTATAATTGTTTTTAAAAAGAAAATAATGGTGTTGAATTATATTATTTTAAGAACTTTCCACTCCCCAAATCTTCTGACTGCTTGGTTAGGTAAGGTAGGTGTGGGAAAATACCCCACCGTGTAATCTGTTTCCCTTCATATACAACGGGAAGAGAAAACAGCCTATGTTAGATGTTATGAGAAAAAATGTAAAGTTTCCTACTTTTATGAAAAAAAATATATATGTATATGTATATATATATACACATATACATATACATATATATAT
>NC_058131.1:639279115-639288238 GCF_016433145.1 Gracilinanus agilis
TGTATATGTATATATATATACACATATACATATACATATATATATATATATCACAAATCAAGAGAGAACATGCTACAGGGTGGAAAATCCCATCAGCTAAATTTCCAAAGAGTGGAAGAATCAAAGAGACTTCTCTTGTCAGCAGTGCCAGAGACCCAGAAGCCTGGGACTAATCTTGCAGAAACCAGTGAAGAAGAACCCTCAAGAATTTTCACTTGGCATCTCATAGACCTTAAAAAAACCTGACTTGGTAGAGAAGGAGTAAACTTTAAATAATCAACTGAAATTCAGATGCCATCCCTGAGCATTTTCTTATACTTTGCACAAAGTAGCCTTGATAGTAGGGAATTTTTCCTCTTGTGGAATGCCTACTTCTTATTGACTCTGGAAATAGCTTTAAGACTAATCTGGCATTTCATGCCAAAGTGGAAACCCAGGAGTGTGGGGGAGGGATAGATGGATTGAATAATCATTTTACAAGGTAGGAAATATTCATCTTTTTTTTTTCGCTTCAGCAATGACTGTAACATATGCTCCATGCAACTTTGAGGGAGCGTTGTTTTTTTTTTTTATACATCTGTCAGAATCAGATGATTTTTGATGGAATGAAAGATAAAAAATAGCTTCCATAAATTCACATTAAGAAAATTCTATTATGGGCTCTGTTCAGAAAGAATTGTATGCAGGTTAATTGATTTTTCTGAACTTGCGTATTATTTTTTAAACCCTTACCTTTTGTCTTAGAATCAATATTAAGTACCATTTCTAAGGCAGAAGAGCAGTAAGAGCTAGGCAATTGGGGCTAAGTGACTTGTCCGGGGTCTCACAGCTAGGAAGTATGTGAGGTCAAATTTGTACTCAGGACCTCCTGAATCTGAGCCTGATTCTCTATGCACTGAATTTATAAATGTATACATTGTTAACAAGAGTTGAAGCTATGACTGAGAGGGCTCCATTGAGCTGACTTGAGTGGGAACTGATTGAAGTCACTCTGGTTTGGCAATGGATGTGCAACCAAGTATTTCCTACAGAGGTAGAACGTTGTAATTATCATGTGCATAAGCAAAGATCAGTAAATGGAGACACAGACCATTAAGATGAAAGTCCACCATACAGAAGCATTATATAGGGTTCATATTAGAAATTAATAACATCAGAAGGGGCTAATGTGAGACCGGGTCCAACAGTTGGATTTCAGTGGTATGGTACCAGCATAAGAAAAAAAGTCCAAACCCTGACAAGGAACAAGAATTCAAAGAGATAAATCATTTAAATTCAATTGACTTCATTTCCTCATCTTAAAAATTAGAGGGCTGTCCTTCCAGGTCTAAATCTATGATTCTTTGAATCCTACTGCTTCCAAATGGAAGTGCAAAGACTTAAAGAAAAAACCACTTTCTGGTCAGCTAGTTTCTCATGTCCTGTCTGAGCTGGGGGTGGGGGGTGGGAAATGACCAACAGAACAAGAGATTCTCAACAGGTACTAATATAATATTAAACCCCATACATGTAATACTTTCAATAATGCCATCAAGTTAAAGACTGATATTCAACTCTTGTCTCTTTTAGCTATGCTGGTTCTGTACATCATGTTTTTGCTGGAACATACGTATAATACTTTTAAGTTGGTGTGATTGTTCTTCATTAACATTTAAAATATCTCTGTAATGTTTTACTTAGAGGCAATGTGGTAAAGTAGATAGCTCTTCTTGAATCCAAGCTCAGTGCTCTAGCCTCAGAACACTTCTCTGATACTTTGCAGTTATGTGACCTGGGAAAATCCTCTGAACCACTCTCAGCCTGAGTTTCCCCATCTGTAAAATGTCATGATATCCTTACCACACAAGTCATAGGATTGACATAAAAATCAAACGTGAATATGTATCTGTCAGTTGTTAATAATAAAATTCAGGAATATTCATGTTTTTTTTTGCCAAAACCAAACCTTCTCCTTCAGCTTCCTCTGAATCCTCTTTAGGTGGAAAGCTCCCATAACCAGTGTCTTCACTATTTCTCATGCCCATGACTGATTGTTAAGCATCTTAAAGAGAAAGCAAGCACTATCCAGTCCTATAAAGGCTGAATTCTCAACCCTTCAGAGATCAGCTCTCAACTCTCTCTTTTATAGATAATCCTTAAAAAAAGTTTCATCTCAAGTAAGATGTTCTGCATGCTTTGTTGGATATCTTTCCTTATAGTTTCCCCCATTATTCATAGGATATAAAATAAAAGTCCAGGTATGGATCCATTTAGAAGTAGTCTTTGTTGACTATGGGTCTAGAACCATATGTCTAGAACCCAAATTTTTGGGGTCCATGAAGATGTGCCTGGCAAGAGCTAAAAGTGTGAGTCATGTGCTTTTACTAATGTCTGAGTTTCTAGTTATGGCCAAGAGCTTTTGGGTCTCTGTTCAGGAAAGAAGTAAGAGGTCCAAGTGCCCTGATTTTTTCAACCTTAACTGGAGTGACAGTTGGCAGTATTTTGTCCTGAACAGACTGTATTGTTTTGACTGTGGCAGGCCTACTGGGTAGAAATTATAAATCTGTTGCCAGGGTTCACTGCTGTTGAAGCAATTTGACAATGCTTCATATTTATGTAATGCCAAGCCCTTTCACATTTTTTTCATCTTGTTTGGTTCTCAGAACAATCCTATGGTAGAATAGACTAGCAAAGATTATTATCACCAGTTTACACATTAGGATACCAAGGCAGAATTATTGCATAATTTGCCTGAAGTCATATAGTTATTTGTAGAGTTGGAACTAAAATTCCATTCCTCCCCAGAATATATTTTAGGGTAAAATATATGACGAGAGAGAGAATTATGTGAATATAAAAACATTTTCACAGTCCTAGAAAGTGCTTGGGGTACTGAGTGAAAGGTAGTATGGTGTAATATTTAGAGTGCTGAGCCAAGAGTCAGTAAGTTCTAGATACAAATTCTGTCTCTGACACTATGAGCATGACCATGGGAGAGTTCTGCAAGCCTCAGGCTACCCTCTTAGTAATTCTCTACTAAGTCACACACAGCCTATGATTTAAAATGGTGGAAAGAGTTTACTCACACTAATGAAAATAGATTCTTAATGTGACTAAATAAATTAAGTGAATTTCATCTTTTAGAAGCCTGGGTTCAATGACAACAGACTGCTAGGAGAGGAAAGAATCTTAGTGAGGACACCTAGTCTCACCTGCCTGAAGGATACATTTCTTCCCATCCTCAACATCTCCAACAAGTGTTATCTAATCACTGCTAGATTTCCAGTCAGAGAGAACTCATTACCTTCTAAGAGAACTTGTTCTACTGTTAAATAGTTATAGCTGTTAAGAAGTTTCTTTCTTCTTCACAGCAAAGTAAACTCTGCCTCTCTGCCTTGCTCTTAGTTCTGCCCTGTGAGTACAAGGAGAACACATCTCATCCCTTTTCCAAATGGCAGTCTTTCAAATATTGGAAGATAGTTATTTTATAGTTTTTTAAACTTACATCATTGGATCTTCATGAGAACTCTGTGATGTTGCAATTTTTACAAATAGATTTTTATTGGTGTCTTTTGTTTTTACCTCACCATCATTTCCTTTAACTCTTCTTCTTCCTATCAGAGAAGTATTCCTTATAACAAAAAAAAAATAGGGAAGAGAAAAAATCAACTAAACCAATGAATATATCAACATGTTCTGATTCCATATAGATCTCCATCTCTACAAGGGGCTGAAGAGATATAAGGAGGATCAGGAACTACGATACTCATTAAACACATAAAGAAACAACTAACTCACATTTACATAGTGGTTTAAAGATTTCAGGGTGTTTCACCCCTCAAGTCAGTTATATTAATTATACAGGGTTGGGATTATTAATTTTCATTTTGCGAATGAAGAAACTGAGGCTCTAAGGGTTAAGGGACCCCCAAGATTACATGGCTATTTTGATCTCTAATATTCCTTCCCACTCTTCTATTTCACTTCAGCACTGTTCTGGAAAATTCTAAAATTCTATGGTTATTTGTTATTCTAAATGGTTGTTGCCTCTAAACATAATTAGGATAAATCAATTTCAAAACAATGTTCATTTTCCTCTGCTCTCTCTCTTCCTTTGGTCTCAATTTCCATTTGCCTGTCATCATCCAAAGTATCTACTTACTGAATTACTAGGGAGGAGGGGATCTGATAAAGGAAGGAGGAAATGGCAAAAAGCAATTTTAACAAAATGTATTTGGTCTCCAAATAAAATTTCATCCATTTTCCATTTGCCATTTCATCATTTTTATTTAAATATATTATAGCTAACCATATTGATATCAGCCCCTCTGACTGGAAACATGGAATAAAGCCTATAATTTACAGTGTCTTAAGTCATGGCCACACCATAGCTAGATGGAGAAGAAAGTAACATCAACCTCTCTTCTCTTTCTCATCCCTGTTTCTGTCCAACAATAGACTATTAGAAGCAAATAATAATAGATTTAGGAAAACCTTTAAAATTTACCTGCCCTAAGCCTTTTGAGTTATAGATGAGGAGACCTAGAGAGGAGAAGAGCCTAGACCAATGTGCCACTCATGGCAAACATTAGGATGGGAGGCACAATCTTGCCAGGGAATTAGGGAGAGTGGAGGCATGGCAGGGGATGGAAAGGCAAGAATTTGAGTTAAGAGCTAGGTAGTGAACAACTTGCTAAAAAATATATCTTAGCATAGGATTTGGATTTTTGGACCAAAACTCAGAATATAGAAATATAGGAATGCCAGGCTCCTGGCCTGGGATGGAGTATACCTGACAAAAAATGTATATAGGTATAGGCATACAAACAAGTATGTGTGTTTATACACATGTACATTTATACGTATGTGCACATATGCATTTAATTATATAATACATTTATATATGTGTGTGATATTTTACAAAATTTAATCAAAAGGGCTTTAAATTAAAAAGAAAAAAGGAGAGAGAAAACAGCCTATATAGATACATATGTTTGCATATGTGCATATATGTATATTTATATATATAATGTTTCTGTATGTGTGTGTGAGCAAGAGAGAGAGTTACAAAATACTAAAGAGAATATATATTGAGGTTGAGACACCCAGAAATTCAAAGGAGAGAAAGTTGAAGAAAGGAACTAGACACAAACCCATGGACTCAAACATAGACAAAAACCAGAGGAACTAGTAATTAAAAAATGCAGTTTTGATCTCATATTATCAACAAAGATTTGTTGGAATGAGACTCATAGCTAAAATATGTCTAAAGTAGTTTAGCTAAATAAAAAGAAAGGGAATGAGTTAAAATAAGGAGATGGGGTTGAATTGAATATTGACGAGATATGGCAAAATGAAAAAATCAAAAACTATAAGAAGGGAAGATAATGAATAACATTTGTGTGAATATCTGTTGAGGAAAGAAAGGAAAAAGAGAGAAGAGGAGAAGAAGAACAGATCTCACTTGAGTGAATAGAGGCATTTAGGAGATAGACCACAAGACTGACATGGAGTCTTGATCTAGTGATACAGGTGTGTCTACTGGAACCCTTTCTCTTCCAAAAGCAGATTAGCTAATAATTTCTTCAGTTAAGGATGGTCCTAGTTTTCAAAATATGGAAGACTTAATGCAAGTTTTCTAACAACATGGAAATTCTATTCTGAATCTCATTCAATCATTAGGGAGGAACTCATTATTGTGGTGGACATGATGGAAACTTTAGAGGGAAATAACCATTTCTTCTGAGATTTGGGGGTAAAAAAGAGGAAAGCTGAGTATATAGTTTAACATGTAACCAACATTTTGAGAGAGTTCATTTCAAAGTATGGTTAGGAAAGATAAGGAAGAACCTTAAAACTAAAACTCTATAGGTAAAATCAACCCATGAGGGATAAAAATGCTATTTTATGCTATTAGTTATTTTCTTTTTCTGCTATTTATACCTTGTTTGTACATATTTGGTTGTATTTTGCCTTCTTCCTCAGATTTCGGATTTCCCAAGGTTAACACCATCTTCCTATTCTGCTATACCCCCAGCATATAGCATGGTACCTAGCATATAGAAATCACTTAATGAATGCTAATGAATTAAATTCTAAAACCACAAAGAGAAACAATTCTGAAAAGAGAATTGCCTGAAAATATTCAATCAAATGTACCCATAAATAAACAACCAACATAGATTTAATTTTTTTTAAAAACAAGGAAAAAAGATAGAAATGAGTACAAGCAGTTAATGAACAGAAAGCATAACTTAGCTCTGTAAGAATAGTTTCAGGAGTGCTAGTGGTTAGAATGAGTTAATGCTGGAGAAAAAAGATATAAATAATGAGAAAAAAAGATGTTTTTAAAAGCTCTTTTGGGGAAAGAAGAGAATCAATAAGGGAATATGATCCATGCTCAAGGAAGATGAGAGGGTAATAACATAATAGAATTGTTTGACTTTTTGTTCATTTTTTTCCTGCCAATGAGAATGATCTTTGGACTAGAAAGGGCAGAACAAAAATGGATTAGGAGTTGATATACAAAAGTTAGGAGATAGTAAGGAAAAACCTAGGTAACTTTGATGCAATTAAGTCATCCAGCTCATATGAACTGGTAGATGAGATCACTGGGCCAGATAGTGATATATTTGAAGGATTGTGGAGAACAAGAGAGATAAAGCAGCACTACAAGAGAGCTTAATCAGAACATGTCATGCCAGATTAGTTTTGTTCCTTTATTGGTAGTGTTACTATACTCAAGGGAATGCTAGAGAAATGGTTTGTTTATATATTAGTAAAGCTCTTGACAAAGACTTTCAAGATATTCTTATGTAAAAGATGGAGACATATGGGTTAGATAATTGAATGATTAAATAGATTTGGAACTGACTGAATGGTTGAAGGCAGAAAGTAACTATTAACGGTTTGTTGTCAGCTTAAACAGAATTCTCCACTGAAGTTTCTCAGAGATCGCTTGGCCTTATGTTGTTTAATATGTTAATTAATGACTTGGACAAAGACATAGATGATGAATTTGAAGATACAAAAAAGTGGCAAAGGATAATCAATGCACTGTATAACAAAGATGGGATCAGAAAATATCTTTATAGCCTAGGCTTTTGATCCAATCAAATTCAAATAAGATTTTTTTTTATATGATAGAGATCTGTTATTTCACTGGTTAGGAAATTCCCTCCAATGAATCACAATCTTAACCATAACTTAAAGCATTTTAGAGATGTCTGGAAACAAGAGAGATCAAAGAGCATGACTGTGGTCAGACAGTTAGTGTGTTTTAGAAGCAGAACTTGATCCTATCTTCCTGATGGTGAGATTGACCTTTTATTTTCTACTCTATGATGCTTTATTTTATATCAATAAATGCAAATCTCATATTTAGTTGATTTCACAAGTACCACATGAGGGAGGCATTGATAGAAAGCTACTTCATTTCCAAAGACTTTAGGATTCAACTGAATTGCAAACTCAAGTTGAATATATGTATAAAATGGCAGGTTCAAAATTTAATGTATCCTTTGGCTGAATTAAGAGATACATAGCTAGGGGCAGAACCAAGATGGCACATTAGAGACAACCATCTAGCTGATTTCTCCCAACAGCTTTAAAATAAACTCCCTCCAAACAACTTTAAAATAACTCCTCATATCAAATTTTAGAGAAACAAACTGAACAAAATGTTGGAATGAAATATTTTTAGGCCAAAGAAAACTTAAGGGATCATCAGAAGTCTGTGACACCTAAGTGAACACCTGTCCAAAGCCCACACGTGCTATAGCAGCAACAGCAGCATCTTTAGGTGCTTTCATCTCAGAGGTATTAAGGGTGTCAGACAACTAGTCAAAAAGAGATTCATGGAACTCTTTGCTGGCATTAAGCACAGCTGGTGTTAATTGGCAATTCTACTGCCCATATCAATTTTGGGCCATAGTTCCAAGGTTAAGAGAAATACTAGTGGTTAGTCACAAGGGATTAGGGGTCCTGGTCACAGTTCAAAAGCAAAGAGGAGTACTAGTATCTTTGGCTGCTGGGGAACAGGAACCCATCTGGGTATAGACCAAAGTAAAAAACAGTAAAACAGTGACCAAACCTCTCCCAAGGTCACACAATCTTGGAGGTACCAAAAATTTGAAAACTTCCTGAACTAACTCTGAAGAAAACAGTGTGAAAAAGTTTGAAGGTTAGGATAGTGTCTCCCCAGTTATAAGCAGATCCCAACTTTAACATAAAGTTCAAATTTAAGAAATAGGTTGGGGAAAAGAGCAAACAACCAGAAAAAGTAACTTGACCATATAAAGCTACTATAGTAGTATAAACTCATATATTCAGAAGACAACAATGTGAAAACAATCACAAAAAGTTTCCCCAAAGAAAAACTCTAATTGCACTCAAATCCAAAAATAATTCCTGAAGGAGATGAAGATAAAGATGAGTAGTGCAGGAAAAATTAGAAAAAGAAATAAAAGTGATGCAAGAAAGTTATTTAAAAAAGAAAATGAGGAGCTTAGTAAAAGGAGGCACTTAAAATACTGGAGAAAATAGTTCTTAAAAATAAATGAATTGGGGGGCAGCTGGGTAGTTCAGTGGATTGAGAACCAGGCCTAGAGATGGGAGTCCTAGGTTCAAATCTGGCCTCAGACACTTCCCAGCTGTGTGACCCTGGGCAAGTCACTTGACCCCCATTGCCTACCCTTACCACTCTTCTGCTTTGGAGCCAAAACACGGTATTGACTCCAAAACAGAAGCTGAGGGTTAAAAAAATATGGCTAATATGAAAAAATAATAAAATATTATTTCACCTTGCCATCTTAACATAAATAAATAAATAAGATAAAATAAAATATTTCACCTTGCCATCTTAACAATATATATATATATATATATATATATGGCTGATATGGACATGTGTTTTGCATGGTTTCACATTTAATTGATTGCTTTCCTTATTAGAGGGAGGAGTGAGAGGGAGGAAGGGAAGGAGTTTAGAACTCAAAATTTAAGAAGAAAAGAATGCTAAAAATAAATTTAAATGTTAAAAAAGTGTGTGTGTGGAGAGAGAGAGAGAGAGAAAGAGAGAGAGAGAGAGAGAGAGAGAGAGAGAGAGAGAGAGAGAGAGAGAGAGAGAGAGAGAGAGAGAGAGAG
>NC_058131.1:639290137-639372830 GCF_016433145.1 Gracilinanus agilis
GGAGTACTAGTATCTTTGGCTGCTGGGGAACAGGAACCCATCTGGGTATAGACCAAAGTAAAAAACAGTAAAACAGTGACCAAACCTCTCCCAAGGTCACACAATCTTGGAGGTACCAAAAATTTGAAAACTTCCTGAACTAACTCTGAAGAAAACAGTGTGAAAAAGTTTGAAGGTTAGGATAGTGTCTCCCCAGTTATAAGCAGATCCCAACTTTAACATAAAGTTCAAATTTAAGAAATAGGTTGGGGAAAAGAGCAAACAACCAGAAAAAGTAACTTGACCATATAAAGCTACTATAGTAGTATAAACTCATATATTCAGAAGACAACAATGTGAAAACAATCACAAAAAGTTTCCCCAAAGAAAAACTCTAATTGCACTCAAATCCAAAAATAATTCCTGAAGGAGATGAAGATAAAGATGAGTAGTGCAGGAAAAATTAGAAAAAGAAATAAAAGTGATGCAAGAAAGTTATTTAAAAAAGAAAATGAGGAGCTTAGTAAAAGGAGGCACTTAAAATACTGGAGAAAATAGTTCTTAAAAATAAATGAATTGGGGGGCAGCTGGGTAGTTCAGTGGATTGAGAACCAGGCCTAGAGATGGGAGTCCTAGGTTCAAATCTGGCCTCAGACACTTCCCAGCTGTGTGACCCTGGGCAAGTCACTTGACCCCCATTGCCTACCCTTACCACTCTTCTGCTTTGGAGCCAAAACACGGTATTGACTCCAAAACAGAAGCTGAGGGTTAAAAAAATATGGCTAATATGAAAAAATAATAAAATATTATTTCACCTTGCCATCTTAACATAAATAAATAAATAAGATAAAATAAAATATTTCACCTTGCCATCTTAACAATATATATATATATATATATATGGCTGATATGGACATGTGTTTTGCATGGTTTCACATTTAATTGATTGCTTTCCTTATTAGAGGGAGGAGTGAGAGGGAGGAAGGGAAGGAGTTTAGAACTCAAAATTTAAGAAGAAAAGAATGCTAAAAATAAATTTAAATGTTAAAAAAGTGTGTGTGTGGAGAGAGAGAGAGAGAGAAAGAGAGAGAGAGAGAGAGAGAGAGAGAGAGAGAGAGAGAGAGAGAGAGAGAGAGAGAGAGAGTAAGAGCACTTCCAGAAGTACAATTTCTACTGTCCTCAACCATATTCAGACCACATCTCGAATCTTTAGTTTAATTCTGGGCACCAAATTTTAAAAAGGTCAGTGATAAGTGGGAAAGGGTTTAAAGAAAATGGATCAGTATAGTGAACATCCTTGAGCTTATGCTATATGAGACTTGGTTGAAGGAACTAGGAATGCCTAGCCTACAGAATAAAAGATGATGTTGATCATGGAAAGGGGTAGATGGATGATGTTATTTGAAAATGCAGATGGCAGAACTATGAGTAATGTATAAAAGTTGCAAAAAAAAAACAGATTTAGGCTGGATTTCATGGAAAAACAAAACTTTCCTAATCTTAAAGCTTATCAAAAGACAAATTGGTCTGCCTCAGTGGGTTAGCCCCTCACTGGAGATGCCCAAGCAAAGGATGGAGAACTACTTGTTGTGGATTTTTAAAAGAAATTATTTTTCAAGTATAGATTGGGTTATATGACCACTAAAACCCCCCTTCTAATTCTGTAAATCTATGAGCTAGGGTAAAAATAGTAAGCAAACCAGGTCAGGATCAGGACTTTGTTAGGGTGCCAAAATCCTAAGGACTGAAATAAACAGGAAAAAAAATTCTAGGAAAGATGACTCATGCTAATAGACTGATTCTCATTCAGAAGATGAGACAGAGGATGTGTTGGATAAATCAATTATTTTTTCATCTTTAACCTATCTCATCAAAATTTTGATCTTTTGGGGGAATATATACACATATATATAAATACACATACACACACATATATGTGTATCTTTTCTCTCCCCTGAGCCATTGTGCTCATATGGTTCTTGATAAGTCCATTCTATTCCCTTCTAACTGTAGTTAGTCCCAACCTTAGTAATGATATGAGTTCAGACAAGGTCACAGAATGGCAGGGCCATCTATTATCTATTATCCATCTATTATCAAGTCCCATTTCTTTCTACCACTAGGGGTTCTTAGTATTTTAAAGTTGTGGACATGGCAGGATATGGACACCTAAGAACAATATTTTAAAATATTTAAATACAGAATTGTGAAGGAAAGGATTCACATTGAAATATAGTTTCAAATATATTTATGAATTCATTTCATATATACTTTCACCCCACCATCTTTTATATGTACATATAAAACAAGTTCATGAATATGGTTAAGAACACTTGCATTAGACCATACTACCTACAAATCTATTGAAAATCTTCTATTTTGTCTAAGTCTACATGTAGACTCATTTCAGGATAAGGTATGTATCTTCAAAAAATTTCATGTTAATTAGAAAGAGTGGCACTGAGGCATATGCAACCATGTACACTAGGCTAAAGGACATCTCTTTTCCCACAAGGAGGACACTGTTTCTGGGCTCACATGAACCAAGATTCATTGTGGAGACAATTTGAGCCAGAAGAGATGGGGCAGAGGGGTCACCTCTCTGTCTCTATCTAACTTTGCCTCTTTCTGTTTCTCGCTCTTACTTTTGTTCTCCCTTTTCCCACCCCTCAATAAATTGCTGTGGAATTCTCTAAAGTCATTAACACATACACAGAAAAGAAGGCAGGGGACCATACTTGCCAAGGCAAACACTTGTTCTCACTGCCATATATCTATAACCACTATTACTGAGAGAGCTCTTCCTCTTTGTCCCCTCTCCCACTTAAAGTCCAAGGGAAAGAAAATGCTGGAAAAATTGTAAAGAGGGGGCAGCTGGGTAGCTCAGTGGAGTGAGAGTCAGGCCTAGAGACAGGAGGTCCTAGGTTCAAACCCGGCCTCAGCCACTTCCCAGCTGTGTGACCCTGAGCAAGTCACTTGACCCCCATTGCCCACCCTTACCACTCTTCCACCTATGAGACAATACACCGGAGTACAAGGGTTTAAAAAAAAATTGTAAAGGGTCCAGAAGGCAGAAAAGGATCTGACAGATGGAATCTCAGCCTTGTAGCCTGTTGGATGGTGGGTAGAAGTTCATGAACAAGTTTGCATCCCCTGACATTCAGTATCCAATTACTGTTGTAACCTCCATTATTACATCCTTAATAATTATAATTTGTTACATGTCTATACTTTTCCAGTTTATAAATAACATACAATAACTGGCTTGATACTCATAACTACTTTGAGTGTTTAGAAAGGGAAGTATTTTCCAGTTTTTTAAATGATGAAATTAAGACCCAGAAAATCCAAGTGTCCTGCTCTAGATCACAAAGCAGGTAAACAATACAGTCAAACCTGCCTTAAATCCTTGCCCTCTGACTCTTGCCCTTTGTTTCTGTTTCTGTTATACAATGAAACGTATTGTTTATTTTTTAATTTATACTTCAGTTCCAAAAGTCAAAAAAATATTTTAATTTGTCATGTGTGTCTGGGTCACAAATATTAACAAATATTAATTTTGCCTGAGTTTGACTCCCACTTGTACCTATATAACCCTGGGACAGTCATTTAACGTTTGGGTACTACAATGTCTTCATATATAAAATGAAGGGGTTGATCTAGATGGCCTCCAATCTCTAAGTGTCCTTCTGCCTCTTAGGACATCAGAATCCTTGGCTTCTAACTCCAAGGCTTATAAAATTAAAATCAAGTCTCATTCAGAGAGGATGTTGTTTGTCACCTGAAAAAAGGAATAATTTGTGAAATTACTCATATTCATTTAGCACTTATAACCATCTTGATGATTATCTATACTCTGTTTCAAAGCAAGCCAAGCAAAGGAGGATCCATAGCCTTCCTCAGCAGCTTGTTCACTGATCTCATGGTCAATAAATCTTTAATTTTTTTGTTGTTGTTGTCTAATTCCTCATGACCCCATTTGAGGTTTCTTGGCAAATGTACTGGAGTGAATTGCCATTTCCTCTTCTAGATCATTTGACAGATGAAGAAACTGAGGCAAATAAGGTTTAGTGACTTTCATAAGGTTGCAACTAATGTCTGAGGGCAGATTTGAACTCAAGAAAATGAGTTTGCATTTCCAGGTACCTCTCCACTGAAACACTTAGCTGTCTTCCTTAATTACCTAGTATCTTAACTAAAGCCTCAGTTTTTGATCATTTTATTTACTTGGAAAAGATAAGAATGACTTCCTACCACTTTCTAAACCATCCCCTTCTTTGCCAGATTATGCCTCAGCTATCTATTCTCCAGCATTAATAATAATTCATATTACAGTGTTTACACACACCACAACTTTGAATGTTGCTTTATGCTTACAAATTATTTCATATTATTTTATTGGCTTCTTGCATCAACTCAAATGATAATAAGAATCTAATCATAACTGCATTTATAATGTTTTAGGATTTTCAAAGTGTTTTACAAATATTAGCTCCTTTGATCCCCACAACAATTTTGGGAGATAGATATGGGTGCTATTATTATTATTATTTCCAGATTTTACAGATAAGGAACCTGAGGCAGAGAGGTGACTTGCCCAGGGGTCTTCTAATAAGTATCTTACAGTTCCAGCCTGAAGGCAAGATTTGAACTTGGACCTTTCTGATTCCAAGTTCAGCACTTGATCCATTCTGCTGCATTTCTGCAGATTATCAAAACATCCTCACTTTACAGATGAAGAAACTGAGGCACAATGAAGTTAAATGTCATTATGCTCAAGGTAATACCACTAGTAAATAATATGATCAAAAATGGAACTTATATCCCCTGAAATCATATCCCAGTCCTTCTTTTACAATGTACAAGACTACAATGAGTTCTCAGTCAGGATCTGATACAGCCCAAAAGTAGGACCTTACATGAATGGTTTTCCTGTCCTTGCCAAGAAAACCCCGAATGGGGTCATAAAGAGTTGGGCATGAATGAACAACACCAACTGATATATACACGTACATGTATAAACATAACATATACTCTAACAAGTGTGTAGGTATATATGCTATGCCCCCTATAAGATTTAATTTCCTTAAGGGAAGAGACAATTTCATTTTATCTTTGTAACCTCAGAACCTAGAATCATGCCCTGATAGGTGTTGTAGCGGATAGAGTGCCAGGCCTAGAATCAGAAAAATAGAATTCAAATGTAGTCACAGATACTCACTAGCTGTCTGACCCTGGTCAAGCCACTTAACAACTGTTTGTCTCAGTTTCTTCAATTTTAAAATGAGCTGGAGAAGGAAATGGCAAGCCACCCCACGATCTCTGCCAAGAAAACCCCAAATGGTGTCGAAGAGTCAGATATGTCTGAAATGACAGAATAACAACAACAACAAATACTTATTCATTAATTGCTTCTGTTTTCTCACCTGAAATGAGGGCATCAGACAGGATAGGCTCTGAAAGCCTCTCTGTTCTAAGATTCTTTGTTTCTTTACCAGCCGTCTTCTCTAAGTTATTTTCTTCTTAAAACTAATGCAGGATCATATATGTGTGTGAATATATGTCTATACAGATATAACAAATGCACACATGTGTGTTTTCTGACCAATTCTTGTAGTATTTCCTGTAATCAGTCAAAGGATTATCCACATAACCTCTCAAGGTTTTTCCTGTCCCAGGGCTTCCACGCCTGCCAGTTATTTTATGTTTTCCAGTTTTAGAGACACATGAATTACAAACCAATCAAATTCTGCCTAGACTGAAATCCTTAATTCCCACATATGGTAATGAGAGCTCTTGGGCAGCTTTCACTGGCCCCACCATCGCCTGCACAACAACATCCCAATTAGAAAAGCCATCATAAAGCACTGGAGAAAATGCCATTTGTGCAGAAAGTGCCTCTTGACAAAGCATTCTGTTTGGCTAAATTAAACCCTGTTGATATTTCCCTATTGCCCAGAGAACACTTCTAAGATGAGAAAACATTTGTCAAGAGCACATTGAGAAAATGAGTCGATTAACTCTTTTTAAAAAGGAGGAGGGATGGATGGAGAGAAAGAGAGAGAGAGAGAGAGAGACAGAGAGAAGACAGAGACAGAGAGGAGAGGGGGAAGTAAGAGGAGAGGGAGAAAGACAGAGAGACAGAAAGAAGAGAGGAGACAGAGAGGGAGAGGGGGAGGTGAGAGGAAAGGGAGAAAGGCATAGAGAGGGGAATGGGGAGAGGGGGGAGAGACAGAAAGAGAGATGATTAAAAAAGAAAGAAAACAATTATTTTATCATTATTTTAAAAAATCAAGGTGTTTTTTTCTTCCTCTTCCTTTCCTCTCCTTCACTCCTCAATGCACTTGGATGCCGTGGTCAAGAGTTCAAACACTTTTAAAATAGCTTACCTTCCACACTATAAGGGTATCATGGGAGAAAAGAGAGAAAAATAGTCGCTTCTCTCTTCTATCCATTTCACTTGCCTCTCCTAGCTCATCTCAGAACACTACCACCAAAGACATTGAAACAACAGAAAAGAAATTACATTATATAGAGGTGGTTCAACATGCAGGGCAGAAAACGTGAATGTAGAGCATATCATATAAGTCAAAGGGCTGTAGTTAGAGATTTGCGAGGGACTTTTAAGGTTTTCTAGTCCAATCTCCTTGTTTTGCACATGAGGCAACTGAGACCCAAGAGACTTGCTTGCACAATACATTGTAAGTACCAGAGCCACAATTCTAACTGAGGTAATCTGACCCTCACCTCATTCCCTTTCCTGTACACTGTGATGTCTCCCATCCATCCCTCACTTGCAGGACATGTTCCTATTTCAAAGCACTTCTACAGCTACCACTGCATCTTTTCCTCACAAATGTTTGCTTTTTAAGTAAGAGCAATAATGTACGTCCTTGGGCTTCTAGGAAGCCATACTGAGCCTTTGGCATTTTTCACAGAATCCCAGAATTGAAAAGGACATCAAGTCATGTATTCAACTGGCACACAAAGTGAAATATGATATAAACAGCATCCTGAAAAAGTGGTCATCCATCTTCTCCTAGATGATCACCAGTGATGGGAAACTCCTTCCCTCCTGTGGTAAACCTATTTCACCTTTGTTCAGTTTGCATTATTATCAAAGTGGTAATGGATAGAACACTGGGCTTGGCATCAGGATGACTCATCTTTGTGAGTTCAGATCCTGCCTCAAACACTTAATAGCTGTGTGACCCTGGGAAAGCTACTTAACATTACCCCAGTTTCTTCATCTGTCAAATGAGCTAGTAAAGGAAATGACAAGCCATTCCAGTATCTTCGCCAAAAACGCCCTCAATGAAGTCATGAAAAGTCAGATGCAACAGAATTCTATTTTTCTGCACATTGCATCCATTGCTCTAAGTTGAGGGTAAGCAAAACAAGTCTAATCCTTCCTCTTTCACTTGTCAACCCTTCAGGTCACAGAATTTAGGGCTAACATTTTAGCTGGCATTTACATAGCACTTAAAACTTGTCAAAGTGCTCTACCTATATTAACTCATTTGTTTCAAAAACAACCTTGTGAGGTAGGTGCTTTCATTATTATCAATTTACAGGGAAGGGAGGAAATTGAGACTGACAGAAGTTAAGTACTTGCTCACGGTCAAAATCTGATGCAGGATTTGAATTCAGATCTTCCTGACACCAAGACTAACTCTTTAGGTATTTTGTCTACTGAGACTCCTATCTAGAATGAACTCTGATATCATCTAGTTCCATCTCCACTCCCATTTTACAAATGAGAGATTTGCTTCAGTTCAACATTTATTAAATTAAGTTCTGGGAGCATCTAGGTAGCTCAGTGAATTAAGAGCCAGGCCTAAGGACAAGAGGGTCCTGGGTTCATATCTAGCCTCAGGCACTTCCTAGCTATGTGACCCAAAGTAAGTCACCTAAACCTCCACTGCCAAGTCCTTTCTGCTCTTCTGCTTTGATTCTAAGACAAAAAATAAGGGTTTAAAAAAATAAAGTTCAGGGGGCAGATAAGTGGCTCAGTGGATTGAGAGCCAGGCCCAGAGACAGGAGGTCCTGGGTTCAAATCTTGCCTCAGACACTTCCCAGCTGTGTGACCCTGGGCAAGTCACTTGATCCCCATTGCCTATCCTTACCACTCTTCTGCCTTGGAACCAATACACAATATTGATTCCAAGATGGAAGGCAAGAGCTTAAAAATATTTAAATAAATAAATAAATGAAGTTCAGGTCAACCATTTATTAAGCACTTACAGTGAAGAAGTCCTCCCTTCAAGGAATATTCTTTGTCAGGGCACCAGTTCCACTGAAAGACAGCTCAGGAAGGCTCATTAGCCTACAAGTAACTCATCTCCTCCAACTTCATTAGAATAGGTTGAGGGCTGGTTGCCTGGTCTTGTTTCCTTATCAATTACAATGAAGAAGAGTAACAGGATTAGTAGAGAACTTGATCCCAAGTCATTTCTGTGAAATAATGAGGAGACTTTCTAAAGTGGTGGTAAGAAATCTAAAATTAAAAAACAGGAAGATGGATAATGCTTTCCTCCATTACAGCCAGTTACAAAAGAAGTTATACGGAACATAGAGGTTGTCTATTTGGTTATTTGTCCTTTGCTTTAATTTCTTATTATCAGTCATTAGTATGATGTAGAGCGAAGTAAATAGAACCTGCGAGATATCTCAAACAAGGACCACAATGCACAAAGCTATTTGAATGCTGAACCAATCACTGCTTTAGAGTAATGGTGTCAGGTGCGAGATGCAGCCTTTTGGTTTACAATATTCTCTGAGCAGCAGAACCAGATTAAAATTTAATTGGGAAATATTTAACAAAAGAAATAAAAATAAAATAAAACAGAATTAATGTTAATATGTAGTTTTCTAAGTGAACATGTACCTGCAGGAATCCTTACGGACAGTTTAGTGGCACCTGTCTCAATTCGAGATTGATGCTGTAGATGTAAAGCAGCTTCTGTTCTTCAGCAGAAAGATGATAAGACAACAGCTTCAGAATAAGGCATACATTGTCAGATATGGCCAAAGTGTTGGTTTGTTTTGCTTAAATGTAGTTCTTTGTTACAAAGGAGAGTTCATTTGGGTAGGAGCCACTGGAAAGTGATAGAAATTTGAAAATTAAATTCTGAATATTAGATTTATGGATAAATTAATTTATTCAACTATTATTTGTTGATGACATGAGTATGATACTGTGTTAGGCATAGCAGAGGAATGAAACGAATAAGAAATAGTCTCTGCTTGGAGCTTTCAGTCTATTGGTGATGATGAGACATATTAAAACTCTAGTTAAATAGCAATATAAGACAATATTCCATTAAGGGCCAAAGGAATGACATGTTCCTGGCACATAAGTGATTCATAAATGTTTATTTGATTTATTAACTATTCATGAAGTTCTGGGAGTTCAAATGGGAGGTCCTCATTTAGGAAAGTGGCAATGTGGAGGGATAGAGAAAGCTCTAGACTTAGTGTCAAGAACATCTGAGTTCAAATGCCTTATTAGCTGTGTGACCCTGGGAAAGTCACTTACAGTCTCTTAAATTTTCTTCATTTGTAAAATGAGCAAGTTGGGTTCAATAGCTTCTAAGGCCCCTTTCCAGCTTTAAAACTGTTATGTTATTAACTTGAAAGAAGGATGAAATTTTCATAAAATTATAAGAAGGTATCCAAGGGGATGGGAATTCAGAGGAGAGTCATAAAACCTGATCAAGGGATCAGAGAGATTGGCCTGGTCATAGCAGAGGTAGAGCAAGTTAGTAGGAATCAGATTATAAAAGGTTTTAAGTATCAAGTTGAGAAACTGGTTTTTATAGCTAATTATAATTAAAATTTATACATATAATAAAATAAATGTTCATATGGTACTCCACCCTTACAATAATATAAGGAAATATTATTTTTACCCTCCTTTTTTCCAAATGTGGAAATAACCTGGAAAAGTTTAAGTGACTTACCTAGGTTCATATAGTTAGTAAGTGCCTGAGGTGGGTCTCAATTTTCTCCTGGCCATAGAAGTACCTTGTCTCATATGATCTCAACATATACAAATTCAAGTATATACTAGTGGCACTTTTAAAAAATTAAGATAGAAAAATACATAAAATAAAAATCATTAATTATGTGCTAAATCCCTGTCATTTTCCCAAGCAGTGTAAAGTCTCACAGTAATTTGTCCAGTCACACTCATTCTTCCTCTGGGAAGAGTTAGGGTGAGTCTTTACCTTCTTTTGTACCAAATATTAGCTCCACCATCAGTCTTTGTCCATAATTCTCTCTTATAATGAGCCGGATCTATATCAGAGCAATGCTTCTCTTGGTTTCATGAATGCTATTTAGTTAATAATGGCCTCAGAGTACAAGAGGAGTGATGCTGGTAGCTCTGATAAGCCTAAGAAATGTCATAAAGTGCCTGGGTATATTTGTATAAGAAATACTTATTAAATAATGGGGTTCATATTATGTGCAATTTTCAGCTCATATAAAGATCTTGGAACATATTTGTATAAAATCAGGTCCTGCTGTTACTAAAAATGTCCTTCCAAGGGCGGAATTACTATGAATTTTGGGCTTTTAAAATTGCCCCATCAGACTATGAGCTCAAACCTGTTGGGACCCCTAGTGGTTACCCTCTGATTTCCTCTGGCTCCAAATTCAAACCTCTTTCCACTATACTATCCTATCTCAATTTTTGTTTTGTTTTTTTTTAAGAAAATTAACCTGGAAGCTGTGTGTAGAGTAGATTGGAAGATGAGGCACTAAGAAGGCTTTTATGGTAGTGCAGCTAAGAGGTGGAGGTAGATAGTAAATCAGACAATAGAAAGAGTGATGAATTTAACTTAACCTATCTGTGCTGAATCAGATCTCTTCTCCTTTCTGGACCTCAGTATCCCCATTTGTAAAATGAGGTAATTGAACAAGATCATTACAATTTAGGGGCCCTCTGAGGATTTAAATCTATGACTCTATTATTCTATGATTAAATGTTTGAATATTAACATTGAAAGTGAATGTTTTAATCACCAGGCATGCCTAATTTTTTAAACAATTATTTTCAATATAAAATTCTTAAAAATGTTTTATATAAAATATTCTATTTAAAGTTAGAAAAAGTAAAAAATTAAACAATAAAAAATTAAATGTATATCCCATTTATATGTAAACATATATATATTTATGCATACATATATTTATATAGGTATTTATATGCATTCTCTGATTTCAAGATAAAAAGTGTCCAAGTCAAGCAGGTTGGAAGAGTTAAAATGTTAAAGATATTAGAAATGTCAATGTGAGGTTTTTTTTCAATAGTCTGGCAACAAATGCCTGAGTAGTTGAAACAAGGTGTTGAATCCTAAAAGGAATCATCTTTTATATGTGATGGTGCTAGTTCTTTATTTAATAACTATTTTTGTTACTTCCTCCATGCCTAAAGGCAGAGTAAGTCCTTTGAATGATCTATGAATAAACAGAATAAATTCTTTGATTAATGATGGGTCAGTTGTAGGTTGATCGGGTAAGTGTTAAATTTTATTTTTGGAATAGACCTGTGATTTCATTAGGTAGAGTATTCCCTATGAGGAAACTCTGCCATTTCAAATGGGCACCTGCCCTACAATTTATTATCTTACAGTGTTGCTTGGCACACTGAGAGTTTAAATGATTTGTCCAGGATTACACACCAGTTCATAACAGAGGTAGGATTTGATGTCACTTCTTTACGGCCCTGGAGTCATATCCTCTATGAATCCTTTATGCAACATTGACTCTCCTGTCAGTTAAGTGCCTTATTAAATATTTCCTCTTGCCAGAGGGAAGAAAATATCATGCCTGAGAGACATTTGCTGATTTGAATTAAAAGAAAAAAAGGGATGGAGGGAGGGATGGAGAGAGGAAGGAAGGAAGGAAGGAAGGAAGGAAGGAAGGAAAAAAGGTGGAAGAGGGAAAGGGAGAGGGGGAGAGGAAAGGAAGAAAGTAAATATGTACATTATTGTGGAGCTATGCATTAGTTTAGATATTTTGAAAAGCAATTTGGAACTATGACCAAAAAAATTAATGATTCTGTACCTTTGAATCAGTGATATCATTTCTAAATATAAATATAAAGAGATTTGTTAAAAGAGAAAATAGACATTGAACAAATATTTATATCAGGGTGTTGGGTTTTTTTCCATAGTGGCAAAGAACTAGAAAGTAAGTTGTATCCATCACTTGGACAATACCTGGACAAATTATAGAATAGAAATGAAATGAAATCCTATTGTTCCATGAGAATTTTGAAAAAAGAGACAGTTTCAGAGAAACTTATGAACTGATGCAGAATGAGGTAAGTAGAACCAGGAAAAGAATTTATATAATAACAACATTGTAGAAACAAATGGCTTTGAAAAACTTTAAAATTCTGATCAATACAATAACCTATCATAATTTCAGGGAAAAATTATGATGATAATTATGTCATTGATGGCAATGTATGCATGCATGCCACCCATCTTCTGGCAGAAGTGTAATAGACTAAAGAAGCAGATAAAAAATATATTTTGGACATGGCCAATCTGAGAATTTTTTTTATTGACTACGCATATTTGTTAGAAGGGCTTTGTTATTCTTTTTTCCAATGGAGGGGGAAAGGAGAGAGAAAATAAATGTTTGCTAAATGAAAAAAGTTATTGAAGACAGTACAGCAGAGTAAATGCCAATGTAGGAAGTAGGATATAGAAAAATAACTAGCAATGGATATGCTGGTTTTTATGTTTGCTCTGAAGGGAATGGACAAGTCTCCACCCTATCCTAGGTTCTGTGATATTGGAAATTTGGGAGTCCTTGAAACTAATTTTGAGGTCGCTGATGTAAACTTCCTGTGGACATTTAGAGCTCTTTCAAACTACATTTCCCATGCTTCCTGGCTTATGTAAATGACATAGGCAATTACCTAACAATGTAAAAAGAAGGTTAAATTGTGAGTGCCTGGGTTGGTACTTCCTCTTTTATGATTGTGGAGAAGAAGTTTGGATGGGAGGAGCAGGTAATGGCGGGTCCCTTTAAAATAACTCAACAGGCACATGACTTCATTTTTCTAAATGGCTTTTAATAAATCCCTTAAAACCATGATATTTTAAAATCTATCCTTTTATACCCTTTTTATTTCTTACAGTTCTGCTGATAGGGTAAACTCATGCCTTCCTAGAAGGCCTGGGTTTGGAGATATGAGTCTCTCCAGGGCATGGAATATTTCTTTTTATCTACAGTGCTTTGCAAGTAGTAAGTGCTTACCAAGTATTTGCTGAAATGAATTGAAGCACTTATTACTGTGAGTGACAATGATAGAGGTAATCTCCATTTCCTCAAAGGTAGCCTTGAGAGCTATCATAATCTTCTGACTACGGCATCCACCTGACAATGTTGTTTGTGTCTAGGTGCAGAAGTTATGGGTTGATTATTAATTATAATCATTTCCAATATTTCAGGAGATTTTCCATTGAATTTAAATATTCAAATATTAACAAGTGATTGAAATGGATGAACTATCTTCTGGAACGAATAAAATCTCAACATTTTAATTCAAACATGACTCTTATTTTTTTAAATAATAAAGGGAAATGGTATTTGATTGGGGAAATATGTATCCAATTAATAATCATTATTTGAGAACAACTGTATCCTCAGTTCCCATGCCTGGGAAAACACACATGCTACTTATCTTTGTTTCCTTCGTTAATTTTTTTTAAGTGGAAAAAGTCATATAGAAGACTTGCACTTTTCCTTGAATCCTTCTTTGTTAAAAGACCAGAGATTTTTGACTAATGTACCAATATGTTTTTTGCTTTTTGGCCAAGCCTACAATAAACAACATTCACTAAGACTGAGATAAATGCTTCTACCTTTCATACACCATCTTATGTGCTTACTATTTTTTATAAACATTGTACACAAATTGCTCTTGCTCACCTGAGAAGGTGTGCACACATGCACACACATATACATAAAATATCTGTATACATCCATATATACACACAGGGATGGAGAAAGACTCAGAGAAAGAGAGGAAGGGAAGGAGAAGAACCAGGGAAGAGAGGCAGGGAGAGAAGAAGAGAGGAAGGAAGGAAGACAAAGACGTAAAGAACTTAGGAATAAGACTCCCATTATAACTGGCATTTACATAATTTTATTTCCTACATTAATACAGCAAGTAAGAATGGAGCAAGTACTGATAAAGCTGACACTTCACAATATCCAAACTTTAGCAGGTCTGCCATCTTGGGAACTCCTGGGTGGTAAAGGGATTCTTAAACACATGAATTTCTTGAGAAGAGGGACAATTTTTCATTTTGTCTTTATCTGCCTAACACATGTTAGACAGTTGTGGATTTAAAATTCTGTATTGTTGGCACCCAGAGATGTTTCTTACCCCAAGTACCAATTCTAAGAAAGTATCACTTCCACATTCCCTTCAATGGAAAACATTTATGTCAACAAAATGGGCAGAAAGTCTATTATACTATGATTTCTAGTCTTTCAGAGGCTCTGCTCTTTTTTCCCACTAGAAAGGCAAACAAACTCACTTACATTAAGGTATCAGTGACTGACAATGGAATTGATGGAATACCATTCTCAAGAATATTTGTAGTTAAAAATAAAATATGTAGATGATGAGGTTTTAAATTAAAAATGGATATTTTGGAATGAGCAATTATTTGAGGACAGAAATATTCTTCTGATGTACTTCATGTCATACCTGATGGGTGATCATATATTCACTTCAGGCCTAGCAAGGTGATCTCTTTAGTACTCACACATTTAGAGTGGGAAAAGTTGGGGTAATTAAATAATAGCACAAAAAGTTCTCCCTCTTGTGAGGAAGTATAAGGGGAAAAGGGGGTTTTGACTGGGTGAATATTTTAAAAGGTATTATTTAGCTATTAGTTAGGAGACCTAATATGAAGGGCTGGAGAATTCCAAATGGAATGGGGAAGCAGAAAGTGTGGCTCTTTCTCTGACACAGACTCCATTGTGGCTGGAACAAGCTGTAACTGACCCTAGGAGACCTCAGACCTAGTGGAGATGTACCCTGATTCCCTGGGATCTTGGAGAGTGGTGAAGGTTGAAAGCAGAGGACATCAATCCTGCAAGACAGCACTGAGTAAGGAAGTGGCCTGTGATCTGATGGACAGCTTGCAGACTTCCTCTCCCTACTGGGCTACTTTGAATAATCAGTTCTGGAGGAGTTGGCTCCTGGCATCCTGATAACATCTCTGGACTCTGCTGTGAGGATTCCCACTCCAGTCCTGCTATTCTCTGGGCCCTGCCTGGCTTAGGTCTTAGATGAGTATAGTTAAGTCCCTCCCCTGACCCTGTACTTTGCCCTTAGTCAGAAAGTGTAGAAACCCCTATTCCCATCCTTTACTATTGTTTCCTTAATTAAAATTGTTATAAACTCTTGCCATTTGCCTGTTGGTTCCATAGGCCCTTTCCTAGATGGTGCAGAGTGACAGTTAGGGCCTAACTGCCATTTCTGTTAACAGATACCTCCTTAGTAGTTAAACCCGGTCTCCCTACCTTGTTTGTCCTGCCTTCTGACATTCCTGTCTCCCTCACACCCCATTGTGAGCCCACAGATAATATTTAGTTAACTTCCCTGGTTATTCCCCATTATATCAGGGAATTGAATAATTATCAATTCCCAATTAAAGAATAACCTCAAGTCAAAATGACTTTTATGGAAGTTTATTTACAAATGAGGAGAGAGAGAAAGTAAGAAATTTAGAGAAAGGATAAGGTAAGATAATTAACCTGACAAACTAAATAATTCACTTAGGTCCCTGGTTTAACCCAAGCAGATCTAACTAGTCCTCAATTGGAAAAAGGACAAGCCATGAGTCAAGGGCCGAAGGCCCTGGAGGTGTATGAAGCAAAAGCTTCAGTCAAAGAATCTCTTTTGAAAGGGAAGTTCCTTAAGAGAAGTTCAGGAAGATTTGGTCTTTGCACTCACCACCTGGAATTCCAAAGGAAAGATTTAAGAACAGTCTCACCAAGATCTTAAGGTCCCAGGTCCAGGTCACAAAGCAGCAGAGAAACCTCAGCTTACTGAACTCTCGTTTTAAAGGGCCCTCTTTTGCATCACTTCCTGTGCCTTCCTCTTAGTTTACATGTCCAATCACAACAGATGCTTTTCTTAGGACTGCCCAGGAAGCAGTCAGTAGATTCTGATTTGTCACTCACTCTAGCACACGTGGGTTACAGACCACCCAACTTGTAAGTTAAATGAAGATGTTTTCAGCTTTTGTGATTAAATCTAAAGATGGACAGGGTAGATTTAATCTCATTATCACAGAAGGTCACCTTCCATTCTAAGGATAGGAACCACACTTGCCTGTGGTGCCTTGCCCGTGGCCACAAAGTCAAATGTACAAGAGTAGGACTTGATTCCATGCCTTCCTGGTTTCAAGGTCAGCTCTCTAGCCACCCTGCCACTCTGCTTTTCTTAAGCATTTGACTGATGCTTAAAAAAATAGTAATTATGAATTTTTTCTTAAGTGAAGACATGACCCACTATTATAGAGAAAGAAAATTGGGGAGGGGGTGGGTCTTCCTTACCATACATAGCATCTTATTTTCCATTCTCCAAGTTCTACTTCTAAATCTAAATTGCTGGTTGTAAATAGAAAATTGACTAATTAACAGCTAGAGAAAATAATTATTTATATTTATATTAACATTTTATACTTGAAGTAGTAAGAAAACAATTCAATAAAGTTGATTTATATGTATAATCTTATTTGAAACTATGCAGACTGGAAACTGTACTTTGATTTTTTCTGGGATTTTTTGTTTGTTTATTTCAAATGGCACATTTCAGTTGTGCACTAAATAACTACATACTTGAAGGGATTTAAACAATTCCTTTCTTTGTTTTAGGTGGGATACAAAACCTAGAAAAGTGAGATGGCATTGGACCCTAAGCTCATACCAGACTTTAAAAAAACCATTTGCCAACTGTTTAAATTTTTGGTTTAAAGACCCATTCCATTCCCAATGATTCTTATTTCCATCACATTTTAACTCCAAGTAAGTCCTAAAGGAGTAGGGATACAAATTCAGTCAAATAATCTACACAGTGGTAGGGAAAGGTTAAAGGATAGAAACTTTGGAGGATGACACAGACCGGGGCATCTAGGTGGTTCAGTGATCAGAGAGCCAGGACTGCATATGGAAAGTGTCAGGTTCAATTCTGGCCTCAAATATTTGCAAGCTGTGTGACTGTGAGCAAGTCACTTAACCCCAATTGCCCATCATTGAAACAGTATCAATTCCAAGACAAAAGGTAAAGGATTTTTTTTAAGGATGATGCAGATTGTTCTTATATCCAGAATGATCCCCAAGAACTACTTCCTGAAGGAAGCAAAAGGCTTTGTGTCAGTATTACAACACACTTATTGAAGGTCAAGTCAAATCAAGTCAACAAATATATATTAAGTACTTACTAGGGGTAAATAAATTGAAAAGCACAAGCTACTCCATATCTCCACAGGACCAGGGCTTCCTACTCCACCAAATATTTCCATTGTCCTTTCCACTTCTCTTTCCACCATGACTAAAGCTCTTTTAGGAGTGGAACACCTTGGACAAAAACAGTTGAGAAGGGATAAGGACTAGAAAGCAATGATGCAGAGAACAAGGCAACAATTGTGGTCAAACCAGAAGAGGAAGTAATTTAACCCTTGATTCCTGGGATACATCAGGATTTCCTGATGTTTTCTATCAGGGTTTCCCAATGCCATGTGGGTTAAGCTAGTTTTTTTTTCCCTTAAAGGAGGTGAAAAAGTCCCTGAGACCTGTCTGACCCATGAAGGTAAGGGTCAATCCTTGTTGCAGCTTTCTAGAGACCTCTGGCCAGCCTGCCCATGTGGAGTAAAGATTCTCTGGACCAAGCTGCCTGAACCACATCCTGCCCTATTGATTAGATGCATTTCCAACACCCCATATTCATGAACTAAGCATTACATTATTCTTGTTGAATATTCTATATGTGTTGTTGTGGTTCAATCTTGTCTGACTTTTCATGACTCCAGGTCTTTCTATTCTCTACTTTTCTGAACCCTGTTAATTAATAAATCAATCATCAAGTACTTATTAAGCACCTAGTATGTACTAGGCTAGATAAACATTGTGCCAAGCATTAGGGACATGAAGACATAAATGAGATCATACTAAATAATGGTCTTACATTTTATATATGGGAAAATTCTCTCTCTCTCTCTCTCTCTCTCTCTCTCTCTCTCTCTCTTTCTCTCTCTCTCTCTCTCTCTCTTTCTCTCTCTCTCTCTCTCCCTTTGCTCCTTCTCCTTTTCTCTCTCCCTCTCTCTCTCTTTCTTTCTCTCTCTCTCTCTGCCCCCTCCTCCTTTGCCTTTTCTCTTTCCCTCTCCCTCTCTCTCCTCATCATGTGTGTAGAAAATAAACATACAAATTATAGAGGCTAGGAACCAGCATCTGGGAATTTCAGGAAAATTCTCGTCTGGGATCTAATATTTGAGCTGAGCTTTAAAGGAAACTTAGGGATTCTAGCAGTGAAAGTGATGAGAGATACATTCTAGGTGTGGTGGGGAAAAAAGCCCATAAAATTGCAGAGTAATGGGAAATGAATGCCATGTGTTAGGAATAGCATGAAACTCATTTTGTCTATACTATAGAAGTTGTAAAAGAGAATAATATATAATGTGTCTGGAAAGATAGGTCGGGATCAGCTTGGGAAGGACTTTAGATTCATTACAAAATTCATACATATGCCTTCCAGGGTTATGTTGAAACTCCCCTTACAGAGACCAAGTTTAGAAGTGCTACAAGAGGTAAAAATTCCATTTGAAGCAAGTCAATTCCATTTCATTCAATAAGCATTTATTTAACCCTTACTTGGTACCTACTGCAAATTTACATTATCTAACCTGGCTATGAGAGGTCACAGCAGATAGATTGCTGGAGTTAGAAAGATCTGAGTTCAAATTCAGCCTCAAGACACTTATATCTGTATGACTCTGAGTAAGTCATTTGACCTCTGACTACCATGGCGGGCAGGGGAAGGGGGCAAAGGGAGAAGCTCCATATTAGTTGGAAAGAAATACAATGACAAAATGAAGAGTGCCTGCCTTATAGAAGTCTATCCAAGTGAAATCCATATTAGCTATCCAAGAAAGCCCCTGAACTTCATGGAAGCAAACAGTTTACAAAAAGCTGGGTTGGAGACTTGAGGCAGAAACCTATATCTAACGAGTCTTTAAATTATAGTTGTCCATATGAGATAATAAGGAAGTAAGGGACATTGCATAGGCTCAATAACCATTTAAGGGTCATTGGAGTCCTGTGATTGTTCCACCATTTTCAGTACTATTGTGGGCATGAGCTCCCTCTCAGAACTCAGAACAGTACCTTGGAGTTTGGCTTTTAAAACGTTGTTCTGGTTTGAAGAGTTCAGATGATGATCTCTAACCCAGAGGTGGACAAGCCTGCAAGTGACCCTGATTAGGATTTTTGTAGGTTGGTTTGTTTTGTGTAAAGTTTTAATTCAGTAATGAAGAAAGGAAAAGCAATATGTAAATAATACAATTAATTTCTACAATGAAGAAATGCAGGTCAACGGACCACCTGTCCTCTGGGTCATTGGGCTCCAAAATGGTCCCAGATCATTTTCTCAGAATGCTGATGAATAGCTGTTTGTGCATTTCTAAGTGGAGGCCAGCAAAATGTTAATGCGACATTTTTCAGAAGAAGGGCAAGGTTGGGATTAAATCATGCAAAGATTTCCCAGGCTTTGGCTTTCGCTCCTCTCTCAAACTTGATGAAAATCTAAATATATTCAGACCACACCTGTGGAGAAATAGCTTCTCCTGTGTAAGTGACTCACATTTACTTAAAATGGATTTCCACACACCCCTAACCTGGTAGCAAAATGACTGGAACCTACTTTGGTTATCACACTCATGACCATGGCCAATGTGGATTTTTTGATAATGAAAAACATCCTCTCCTGGGACATACATATCCCTCCTGCCTCTCCCGGCTCTTTATGCTGCTGAAAGAATCAAGCCTTCTGAGGCCACTGGTTTTTGTCCCCATACACAACTGACTTGTTCCCTTCAGCTATTCTAGGAGGGATGATCCTGACAGCATTCAAATGAGACCCACTCATTGACAAAGTCTACTGCACTGCTCTCTCATAACCCATTTAATGGACTCATTAAGACTAGAATGGTCTGTTTTCTGGACAATAAAAACAAGATTATCCAAAGTCAGGAAGTCTCAAGCATTCTGTGGCTCTGTTAACTGTGGCAACTGTGTTTGGCAGCCAGAAGTAACCCTCATTGTCCTCCTCCCCCCAAAGAAGGATTTAAGTGAAAACAGCCTCAGGGACTTTCAGAGGTTGATTATATATATATTTGTTTATTTATAATTATTTATTTGTTTGTTCATTTGTTTATTTTACCCCCATCAGTCTTGAATTAACCAACTCAAAAACTCTTTGATAACACAGGCAATATTCTGGATCTAATCTCTTACCTGTAAATAGGCACATTAAACTTTTTTGAAAATTTTAATTTCATTTTTAAGGAATCTCTTTCTTATTTTTCCATCTCTATGGAAAAAGAAAAACAAAACTCTTTCAACAGATTTGCATAGCCAAGCAAAACAAATTCCCACATAAACCAGATCTAAAATAATTTCTGTTTCAATCTGCACCCTGAGTCCATTATCTCTCTGTCAGGCTCCCTGTTTCATAGTAAGCATGCTGTATGGGAATTATTATCAGTTTTCTGGAACTATGATTGGCCACTAAGGTTGATCTGATCCACTGAAGTTGATCAGAATCTTTAAGTTTTTTGTTGTCTTTACAACTTTGTTATCATAAAATTTGTTTTCTTTGTTCTGCAAACTTCTCTCCTTCAGTTCATACAGGTTTTCCCAGGTTTCTCTGAAACCATCATTTCTTATAGCATAATAGCAGTCGATTTCCTTCATAGATAATAATTTGTTCTGTTATTCCTCATTTGACAGGCATTCCATTAGTTTCTCCTTCTTTGCCACCATTAAAAGAGCTGTTATAACTATTTTGGTATATTTTACTCTTTCTTTGATCTCTTTAGGATATAGCACATTAATCTTCTAGAATATCTAAGACAGTTCATGTCTGAGAGTTCTATTCATAGGATCCTGGACAATCTAAAATGGACCTTCAACCCCCACTTCTCACCCCCACACCCATTTTGCACATGAAGAAACTGAGGTACAGAGCAATTGAGGTAGATAACATAGCCATGAGGTATCTAAAGTACAATTTGAATCCTAATCCTCTAGACCACAAGTCCAATGACCTATCCACTAGCCCGTGTTGATTCTGAATAATTTTATTGATACAATAATTGTTTCTCCAAAATCTAAGCTGTGCTACACTAGCAAGTGAAATAAATCCAACATAAGGACTTTCCACACAAACCAGGCTTCTCTGAAACAGCCCCCATTCTCCTCTTAACATCATCTCCAAAACAAATAGTTTCTGTGAAAAACGAACTACCATTATCCTTGGAGAAGACTGCTTGTTAATAACAGTAGCATCAGCCCTAGCCTTAGACAGACCTAAATCTCCATCTCAAGTTTACTGGCCAAGCTTACTGCAAATGCACCATAAGAGAAACACAATCTGTTCTCTTTGTTCAGAGACAAATTCTCTGGCATCCTCCCTGAGCACATCTGCACTCAGATGGTGAAGTCTTTCAATAGATGCCACACAGGCCCTCCTCCCTCCCCTCAGCATGCAATATGTGTATCTGAGCAGACAAAATGAACATTTATCCCCATCATGGATCACAGTTGATTATAGTTGTTGAGCAGATTGCAAATTCCCTAAAAGCTCCTGTTTACCATTCTTGACCAAGTCCCTTCTGTCCTTGATCATGACCAGCTGTGTAAGATCTAACTAAAAAGTTCCTGGGATGTGAATATATCCTTTCTTTTGCCGGTCCTATACTGTCAAATCATATATATCACTGAGCTTCCAAATAGCTCCAGATTTTAAGAAAGGCAAGGAAGACCAGTGTAGTTTGGGAGTTTTGTCTAAAGTGCTAGATTCGGAATTGGGAGATGCAGGTTTGTTGGAATCTCATTTCTGTGTGGTCACTTATAACCTGTGTGACCTTGGAGATTTGTTTAACTTTTCATGAGCCTCATTTTCCTTATTCATAAAATTAGGAGCTCTTTTGGTGTGTTATAGATTCCTGTGATAGTAGTCTGGGAAACCCTATGGATTCCTTTTCAAAGTAATGTTTTTAAATGCATAAAGTAAAATACATAAAACTACAACGGAAATAAATTGTGTTGAAATAACAATGTGATTTTTCCCATCCAATGGGATACAACAGAATCTATCTAGAAATCCAAAGAGGTCCATTTTCCTAGGTTAAGAACCACTGAAGTAAACGAGCTTCCATGGTCCTTTCTAGTGCTATAATATCAAGTCAAAGCCAGAAATATTTATACGTTGTTTACTATGTGCCAGGCACTGAGAAAAGCAAAAAATGGTCACTTCTCTTAAAGAATTCATAGTGTAATAGGGAAGATTCATGTAAACAATTTTGTGCAAATAAGAGATAATGCAGAATAAATTAAAGATAATCTCAGAAGGACAGCATTAAGATTAAAGATGACTGAGAAAGACTTCTTCCAGAAGGTAGGACTTCAGCTGAGACTTATCACTGCCTTCATTAAGTTTGATTATCTATGAAGTTATTTATTTCTTTCCATACTACATTCATAACCAACCCTCAGTTATCCTCAGAAGCCTTAGGGAATTCAATTTTCTGGAGAGTTAATATTCCTAGATAATAGGCTGCTTACCAAGTTAGTGGCTGGCAATCAGGTACCTGACATATCCCTTCTTAAAAGTTGCTAACACCTTATGGTAGTGTGTCACTGTCATGGGTTGTGCACCCTACCTGGTAACAAGCAGGGTAGCAACACATGCAACTATACTACAAAAACAAGAAGAAGAAAAGCCCTCCTGGAAACAGCCTGATGGTTTAGCATTGCGGGGAATTTCACAAATATTTTAACAGTATTTAGTAAGTACCTAACATGTGCTATATTAGTCTTTTAGGCATGGTACAAATATAGGATGAATTTTTTTAAAAGCATTTGTTAAGTATATGCCAAGTACAAAAAATAGTGCTAAGCCTTGGGGATATCAATAGAAAAGTATGATAGTCCCTGCTATCAAGGAGATCACATTCCAATACAGGATAATTTATATACATGGAAGGTTTTAGCTGCAAGTCACACTAAAAGGCCCCACAGATCTTAAAGTATAGTAGCAAAAGCCATGATTGTGCCTCTTTTTTAATGTCATTTCCACTGATAAATTCATATCAACTTCTTCTATTAAACCATTTTATAATGCCAAGAAATTTGGTGACAATGACTTTATTTTCTGGGTCTTTGGTAGCCATGGAAACATCCACAGAAATAGTTGCCAGATGGTATTTCAAATGGGATGATGGATGGGCTGGAAGTAGGGCCTTTGGTCTTGGGAAGCCCAGCTATTCACAAGGCCTTTGGATTCAGGGATGACCTGGATGGAGATAACAAAGGAGATGATGGTCAAGGTCATGGCAGTGGTTTGACTGGACTGGCACAAGCTGCTTCCTGTTTCTCTCTCTCTCTCAGGAAGTCTTGCTGCTTCAGTTAGGATAATATGCCCACCCTTGTGGTGACAGTTTGTCTGAAGGAGTCTAGGGTTGCTGGTCCCTTCCCTAAAGGAATTGCTTCTTTGGATGTGGATTTTAGGGAAATCAACTGGACAATCAATAATTCCCCTTTGGGATCAGGATTAATGGAAGAATTACACTTTCTGCCTCTTAGGAGCTTATAATTTAGTTAGCAGATGATACTAACTTCTTTTTTTAAACCCTTACCTTCTGTCTTAGTTATCAGTTCTAAAACAGAAAAGCAGTGAAGACTAGGCAATTGGGGTTAATTGACTTGCCCAGGATCACACAGCTAGGAAGTGTCTAAGGACAGATTTGAACCCAGATCCTCCCAAGATCTAGGGCTTTATCCATTCAGCTACCTAGCTGCCCCAACTCTAACATTTCTAAAAGGTAACTTTAGAATAAATAAAAGGAAGGATACTATCATATAGCAATATAAAGTTAGGAAATATTATCCTAAGAGAAGCCGAAGCTTAAGATTTTGATTAAAGAAAAGATTTCTAAAAATGAGTAAACTGAACTAGACTATGGTCCCTTACAATCTATGCCCTAGAAATTTATATACTTGCTTTCTGAAGGTAATCACAATCTGTGCCTACCTCACAGACAGGATAATTCTATTTATAGACACTACTGATAATACAGAACCAAAGATATCTATGATAGCAGCAGCAGTCTATCCTCATTGAGAAATCATATCCTACAATCACAGAATATTAAGGCTGCAAGAGACCATAGACAAAGAGAAACTATTCTCCTTTTACATAAAAAAATCAAAGCCAAGGGAAAAGATAATTTGCCCCTATTTCACACAAATGGTTGATGGCAGATTTTGAACCAAAACCCAGGTTTCCTAACTCTTAGTCCAATGTTCTTTTGATTTTTATTATGTTTTATCATATGTATAATTTCAAGGGTATAGGGATCAACATCTGCTATGCAATCTTTAGTCTCAAAGAGTTGCTTTTCCTACTATACTATCCTTGTTAATTACCAATATGTGGAATGGTCTTACAAAACGATATGGGGTCAAAGGCATGTTAACAACAAAGACCATGTGCCTTTGGATTAAAATGAAGGAATTTCCTCCTTCACAAGACAAAAGGATCCATCCAGTTCACTGATGGATTTCTTATATGAAAGGGTAATTGCAGAGACTAGACAAAGATCAAAGGAAAGGGAAAAAATGCCATTTCTTGGTAAATCTTGAAATTTTGAATGGTGCTATTCTATTTGAAATGCCTTGTTCCTTTCCCTTAGTCTTTTAAAATCCTATGTATGCTTCAAAATCAGCCCAACTCACACCTTTTCCATGATTTCTGTCCTTACAACCAAAGCCCATGCTACTCTCCCTCTCTATTCAACTGCAACAGAATTTAGAGTCTGTTGCACATTTTAGCATTTAAAGAAATATTGTCTTCTACTTCCCCCCACCCCATCAATTGTTTTGCGCTTTGTCTCCTTAACTGGAATATAAATGTCTTTGGGCCAGGAACTAAGTCATATTTCTCCCCCAACCCTATCAATTATGAGGCATGAACTCAGGATTTATCAGAGTAACAGTATATGTGTAAGTTCAAGCAAGCTGAATGCAGTTCTCTTCTGAATGTGTCTGTGTTTGACTTTGCTCTTAGCCTCCACCTGTGGCCTTGTGAATAAATTATGATAGCTTTGCCCTCAGCATCGCTTTAATGGAAATTTGGTTTCTAAATATAGACCTGCATTGTTGAATCAAATCATAGACTGACAATTAGAAAATCTCTTAAAGATTATCTTGCTTTGTCTAACCCCTACTTAAGCAAACATCTCTTCTACATCTCAAGTAAGTGGTCTTCCACCAGAGTGGGGAGGTGACTTGTAAACTCTATTTAAACAAAAACTTTGGTTGTTTGGTCCTTTTTTCAGTCATGCCCAGCTCTATTTGGGGTTTTCTTGGAAAAGATACCATAGGAGCTTGCAATTTCCTTTTCCAGATCATTTTACATTTGAAGAAACTGAGGCAAAAAGGATTAAGTAATATGCCCTGGGTAACCCACTTAGTAAATGTCTCAGGCAAAATTGGAACTCACGAAGATGAGTCTTCCATACTCCAGGCCTAGAACTCTGTCCCCTGCACCACCTAGCTTCCCTTAAACAAATATACACAAACATATGTACTCACCCTATCTCCTTTGAAGACTTTCTTTCTAACTGAAATACATTCCCTGGACTGAGACCTCCTTCTCCAGCATCTCCTTCCACAAACAGCTGGTTCAAGTTTACAATAATTTCTGCCCTATCTATTTGTAGCTCTCAGATGCACTACACCTGACACACACACACACACACACACACACACACACACACACATTCAGTAACTGATTGTAGCATTATCTCACCTGTGTTACAGGTTAGGCTGAAGATGAACTACTCCAACAGAAAACAATCCCTTTGCACCAACCCCAACACTGAAACAGGTCTTCACATCTAGCAGTCATAATCCTTTACTCCCTCATTCAGTTAAGCCTCCTTGACCTTAGACCAAATCCCCCATTGAAATTCCCCCTACCACAGCAAATAATCCATAGTCTCATGGTCTTTCTCTTGACAATACAAAGTTACTGGTGGTGATTGTCTTTACAGTTTTACTGTAAAGTATCTTTACAGTTAACTGTGTTCCAACAAGTTTAGACCTTTCACTCCCACACCAGACAATATATTCACCATTATATACTATTAAGAGATAGTAGGAAGAGGGGCAGGAAAGAGACCGTGGGGGGAATGATGGATAGAGTGCTGAATTCCAAGTTAGAAAGATTCATACATTTTTATAACACTCTAAAATTATTTGCCTCAAGGAAGTCTGTGAGACAGGAAATGTAAGCATTGTTGTTCAGTTGTTTCAGTCATGAGTCATGTCCGACCCTTCATGATTCCATTTGGGATTTTCATGATGAAGATAATACAGTGGTTTCCCATTTCCTTCTCCAGCTCATTTTACAGATGAGGAAACTGAGGCAAAGAGGGTTAACTGACTTAGCCAGGATCATATAGCTAGTAAGTGTCTAAGATGTAATTTCAGTTCAGGAAGATGAATCTTCATGATACCAAGTCCAGTGCTCTACCAACTGTGCAGCCTAATATAAGCATTATCATTCCCATTTTGAAGAAGAAGAAATTGAGGTTCATTAATTTCAGATGATTTTTAATTAGAAGTTCTGTATGCACTAGCTATATTATAGAACTTTTAGCAAGAAGGTCTTTTTATAATCTCTATTTCATCAATTTTATTTTACAGATGGTGAAAATGAAGCTCAGGAAAATTCAATGACTCACCAAGAACTCAAAGGAAATAAGTAGCAGAGTTGGGTCCCAAACCCAAGTCTTTTGACTTTGCATCATACATAGGCTCATAGGTGTCGAACCTGAAAGGACCTCAAAAGTCATTTAATCCAGCTCTCTCATTTTTCACTTATGGAACTGAGGCCTGAAATGATTTCCCCAAGATTTTCTACATGGTAGTAATTACAGATGGATTTGAACTCATGGCTTTTGACTCTAGAGTCAATGATCTTTTCATAGTAGCAAAAATAACTTTACCATGATACCACCCAGAGACCTGAGTTCATGCCCTGGCCCTACTACTTCCTCACTATAAGAGCATAAGCAGGCAAAAAAAGTGCAGTGAAAAGTTAGAAAGTGTGAAAGCATTTTTAGACTGTTAAAATAAGTGACTAATTCATAACACCTTTTCCAGATAAAATTAGGAAAATGTGCATATTTTAGGATCTTTTAAAACTAAACCTAAAAAAGTGTTCATATGTACTTTGAAGCTATGTCATCAAACCCCTTATGCCCTTCAAGTCTCAATTTCCTCTTCTAGAAATGGAGACAATAATACTTAGTTCATAAGACACAAGACTGTCATGAAGATCAAATGAGTTAATGTTTGCAACGTACTTCAGTGCTATAAAAGGATATAGAAATGGCATCTCTCTTTATGGTTATTCATTCATTTCAGTTGTGTCCAATGACCCCCTCTGGCACTTTCTTGGCAGAGATACTGGAGTCGTTTGTCATTTCCTTCTCCAGGTCATGAGGCAAACAGGGTTAAGTGACTTGCTTAGGATCACAAAGCTAATAAGTGTCTGAGGACAGATCTGAACTCAAGAATCTAACTTTTCCTGACTACAGGACCAGAACTCTACCCATTGTGCTATCTAGTTGCCCCATCTAGCATTTTTAGCTTCAATTATTGATGAGCAAGATTGGCAGAAACTTATTTTACTTTCAAAGTAAAAGCTCTGTTTAAAAAAAAAAACAGCACACAGCTAATCACAACATGTTCCTCAGAACAGACAGCCAGTGACTATGTCTAATGTTTGTGATACAATAATCACAGTCAAACCTTTTTTTCTGGCTCAGATGTTTCCAAACTACAAGCTGTTCTTTTCATTCTTTCCAAAGCAGTTGGTTCATGCAAGATGTTCCCAGTGACTGGTACTACCCAGCATTCTCCCAGTGACATTTTTGGATCTATTAAGAATTGAAACATTCGATAATTTCTTTAATGACATTTGCCCACTCTCTGTGGCCTCATTTTCACTTCAAAGTACAAAGGAGTGCTTTTTTAGATATGACTTCAAGATTCTGAAGAACACATAAAGATTCATAACTGTATCTCGTAAAGGTGTTATGAATTAGTCACATTTTTCAATACTGAAAAAAGTATTTTCACACTTTCTAACTTTTCATTGCACCAAGGAACAACTTAAAAACTATTTAAACACCAGGTAGGAAGCCGTATTGTCTAAGACAGTGATGGGCAAACTACGGCCATGGGCCAGATGCGGCCCCGTGAAATGTTCTATCTGGCTGCGGGACATTATTCCTAATCTGACTAATACAATGAGTAGGATACAATACAGTGAAACTTTGAAAGACTTGCCTTAGAAACGGACTAACAGATGAGCATTTCCTTTCCTTTGGCCCCTCTTTAAAAAGTTTGCCCATCACTGGTCTAAGGCATTACCTCTTAGATGTCCAGTTTAAGAATCTGTCTACATTGAAAATAGTTATTACAACCGTATTGTCTGAATAAAGTATTAAGCAGCTTAGCAGCTATTTGTGGTCCCTATCAGGTTTAGGACTACATCCATTCATATATTCATTCATTTATGTATTTACATAATCATGATTCATTCATTCATTCACTTGCTCAAGGACTACATCTCATTAATCATTGTATTCCTCATAACATCCAGCACAGTCCTTTGCAATATTAAATGCTTAATAAGTGTTTGAAAAATGGATAGAGAGTAGCTAGTTATAATGGTAGTTTTTCTTTCTCTCCAGACCTCTGAATGCAAGCAGTCTTCATTGTTCTTTCTTTTGGTCTCTAGCCTCCTTTTTCACTTTCTCCCTCTTAGCCCATGTCCTCCCATGATATAATTCAACTATCACTACTACCATGTGAAGTCCCAAGTCTTTTTCTCCATTTCATGCAATAGAAAGAGCATCAGATTTGCTGTCAGAGGAACTGGGTTCAAATATCAGCTCTGTCACTTATTACCTGTGTGCTCTTGGGCAAGACATTTAAACCTCTTCAGTTTGCTTTCCTGTAAAAATAGAGGTTGGTCTGAATGGTCTCTAAAGTCTGTTCCAACTCTTCATCTATGAAACTATAAACTATAAACTATAAACTTCTGGTGCTTTCTTTGGCTGCTAGAACACTTATTGACTCAAAGGAAATATTTAATGCCTTTTTGTAACATTATATATGCCTAAGGATCAATTCAGCTCTTTTATTAATCAGGCCAAAGCCATCATCCCCAGACATTTAACCATTCTGCTCTTCACTTCCTTAATCTCTAAAATGAGAGACTGTCTTTTAACTCAAAATCTTTGATCTCCCAAGTCTCAGTTCCATATTTCTAAATCAAAATGGAAACTGCCTGTTGCATATCCTACAGTCAACTTAATTGTCCTATTATCCTTTCTACTTCATCATACATTAAATGGAAATGATGATGCTTTTTACTCTCTTCTATCCCTACTCCTTCACATCTTTTTTTTAAATATCCTGCTTCTTATCCTGATATACTCATTTTTTTTCTTTTTATCCTCATCTTCCATCTTAGAATCAGTACAGTATATTTGTTCTGAAGCAAAAGAGTAGTAAGAGCCAGAATGGGGGTTAAGTGATTTGCCCAGACACAGCTTGGAAGTGTCTGAGTCCAGACTTTGAACCCATTACCTCTTGTCCTTAGGCTTGACTTTCAATCCACTGAGCTCCCCATTTGCCTCCCCAACCATTTCTTTTTTTTACTTAATTTTTTTTAGTTTAAACATTTATTAATAATTATTTTTTAGAAAAGTTAACATGGTTACATAATTCATGCTCTTACTTTCCCCTTCGCCCCTCCCAGATACCCCCCCCCCATGGCTGATGCGTATTTCCACTGGTTTTAACAGCAACCATTTCTTTTTAATGGTTCTAATAAATTCCCAGTCATCTATATGCAAAACTTCACTAATTTCTGACTCTTCCCTTTCTCTTGACCCCCAAATTCAATCAGTAACCAAGTCCTATTAAGCCAGCATTCACAGACTCTAATATCCATTCCATGTTTTCCATTCCTAATGCTGCCAGCTGGACTAGATCAAGCTCTCATTACCTCTCACCTAGACTATTATTTTCACCTCCTAATTTGTCTCCCTGGTCCTCCCTCTAATCTATGCTGCTCATACTGACTTTAAATCACCACTTTAATCATTCCACTTCTCTGCTCAGAAATCTACAATGACTTCCATTTCCTTTAAAGACAAGCCAGACTCTTTAGGGTGGTAATTAAGACACACCACAATATGGAATATGTTTACCTTACTAACCTTCACTTTCACTCTTCCATATGAAACCTCCAGTCCAACTACACCTGTCTATTCATTGTCCCACACTAAAGGTAATTTATACAATCTGTACCCTTTTGCTTTAACTATTCTCTTTTTTTTCTCATGGCTTTTATCCAGAGATATCTGACAATCAAACCCTACTAATATTTCAAGGCAAACACAAATGCATCTTTTTCCATAGATGATTCATAAGTGACCTTTTATTTGATCCCATAATTATTCTTAAAGTGATTATTATCTGGACTATACATCATATAACAAACCTTATATAGCCTATGACCTTCTTACTGTGCCCCATCACTTCCCAGATACACCTAGATTTATGATCTTGTTGGGCTAGCCACCTGCTTAAATGTACAGCTCTGTGCCCTCACTAATGAATGTCTTTAAGCCAGAATAAGTGATATAATGCAGAAATTTGAAGAAACGAATTTAATGAGTCAAAATAGCAAGGTAATAACAAGGAAAAACCTCCTTATATACAAAAAGACACAATATATATGGGTTACTATAATACCAATAGAAGAAGGGACATTCCTCAGATTATTGCTCATAGGGTTATATTCTAGCTGAAACACCTCTCATCAACTCAGTATCCCAGTTCAATCTCCCAGAAACCTGCTATTCCTTATTGTTTCTTCATTCTATCTTTAAAAATGCTCCTTCCTCCTTCCTCATATAATGTTGCTGACATCTGATGCTGGGCTTCTGCCCTGAGATGCTGCCACCTTCTGGTGCTTTCTTTCTTTGGCTTCTAGAACACTTATTGACTCAAAGGAAATATTTAATGTCTTTTTGTAACACTATTATATATTCCTAAGGATAATTTCAGCTTTTTTATTAATCAGGTCAAAGCCATACTCATAATCTTCTTTTTTTTTTACTATGTTATTTCATCTTCATGGGAATTCCCTTCTACTGCTTTATATTTAGGTTAGGTTGAGAAAATTCTTTCAACTCCCATCATGCAACTAGTAGATAGCACAAGATCCATGCAAATTATCCCAGAACTTCTTTTTGTAGGATTGGAGAAATAGGTAGAACCATTAACTTTTGCTCTGTATTCAAGAGTGTGAATAAATCTTTAGCAATCAGATCTCTGAAAATAGTATACATGACTATCAAAATTAATCTCCATTATTAATATTTTATCACTTTCTTAAGTCTATCTAGCCCATCAGCAAAAAAAAAAAATCAAACTCTGATTTTCAGAATTTGTCTATTTCTGAACTGTAAATGCTCACACTTAAAATGTATCTATTATCTGTCTTGAACCAGTTGGAATTGACTCCAGTACACTCCTGCCTATGTGCCTATAGCTTTGGCCAGATTAGCGTTCTTAGTAGAGGAGATGCATAGCATGAGATGACCGTAGCAATACTACAAAGAAACGGCAAGGAAGGAGAGGTAGGGTGGAGAGCAGTGAGCTACAGCAGGTTGTGAGACATCTAAGTTGGATGACTGAGTGGAAAGAGCCATGAGAGGTATTTCACCCAGTGCACATTAAAATCCTAAGCGTCTGAGTAGTCCATGGAGTATTATTCTCTGCCATTGGCAACAGGTGAATCTGTGAGAGATTGTGCCCCTTAATGTATGGGAAGGTTTTTTTTCTTGTTCTTGTACCTTCACTGAATGCTCCTCTCTTTAAATTCCTGTGTCACCTGACTTGATTTGAAAAGGATGCCCTGATGGGGGATTGATAGTGGAAGTATAAATAGTTGGATGCTTCCAAAAGGCATGTGGACCTAAGTGAAGATGAGAAGAGACCCCTCACTAAAATTGAGCTGCTATCCCACTGAAAGTCTGGTTCTTTTGCCTTTTATGATGCAAAAAATAAAGAAACCTTATTCTCTTGCTGCCCATGTAGCTCAGCATCTACTACCTAGGAGCACTCACAAATCCTCAAGAGGCTATGACTTTATCTTTTCTATAGGTTAGATAAGACATAGTTAGGGAGGAGGAATTTCTTTTACAAGTTTTCATAGTCTTGATACAAGTACTTTGATAGAACTATGTTCAATATAGCTGTCAGAAAGTTAAGGTAACTGTTATTGTGGCCTTGTTACTATTCAGGGCTTTGTGCCAACAAAGGGCCATATTTGTAGAAACCATCTCTGATACAAATTGATAATCTATAATCTGTGAGTGTGACTCAGATGGGACTTTCTGAGTTAGTTTATGAGACAAACCTTCTCAGGACCCAGAAAGAGTTCTAACTGTTAACATCCATTGAAAGTCACCCTTCCAGGTTGCTTTTACTCATTACAAATCCATTGTTTCTTTTCTTGAAATTCCTTCACACCTATCTAGGGTAGAAAATTACTTTTTTCAAATAGTCCAATGGACTTGAAGTTGTAGACTCATTTTTGTAATGATGGCTGCAGGATCCCTGCCCCAAATGGAGAGTTTTACAGTTTATCCTCCATTCATTTAAAGCACAGGTTTATATGATTGTAAAATCCCTGAGTATGCAACAATACTGGAAATGCTGACATAAACATGATTTTCAAATCTTTCTCTGGATACTTTTCTGTTGTTTTTGTTATTATTATTATTCAAGAGAGACTCACAGTATGCCTACCATTTCCTTTTAAATTGTTATTCTGTACCCCATGCCAAATTTATTCTTCATGCGTCAACTCTTTCCTTGAGACATCTTTTCCCCTTCCACTGAGAATTTGGCAACTAAGGCAGCTGTCCAAACTAAATTAATTATAAAAGCATATTAATGTCATCTGGATAGCAATGGAATTAATTTATTCCATAAATCCGAGAAGTCATCAATTTTGGCTGGTGAATGTAAGTACTTTGTGTCACGATGCTTGTGATTCTGATGCATTTTCATATTTCCCCCAGCAAGTCTACGCTGTAAATATTGTCTACTAGGAAAGGTTGATTTATGCATTAAGTACACCTTTTATATGTCATTTGTGTACAAACACTGCATATTCTGTCCTTATGAAGAGTGCTTTTTAGGACATTTATTCCTCCATGGAAAAATAAGCAGCTATATTTCCCCAGAATGCCCTCAATGTGCAGGGATACCAAATCTCCATTAACAATATTTCTCTTTAAGATTATGGTCATTCCTGGTTCATAGATCAGACATACCTAAATCAGGCAGCTAAGAGCATGTACCTCCCAAAGGAAACCAGAGCAATAATGCACCTTCTAGAAAAAACATGAAGTAGCTTAGTAGAGATCTCTGTCTGTCTTCAGAAGAATTTTATTTTAGATTACCTACATTTGAACCTGTTGTCATTCTTTTCATTTATTTAGTTGGATTCTCCATTTCATCCATTTCCATTCAGCAAAGACAGTGTCAATGTCCCAATGTCATCTATTTATGAAGCCTGACTGAGCCTTAACACTATCTGCATACCTATGGAATTCCATTCTATTTTTAAAACATTAAACATCAATACAGGAACTCAAATTGCACAGTAATTATTTATGTTTCAGTTCATTTCAATACACCAAGTATTATTTCAATCACTACCTAATACTTTCCTATATCAGAATTCTTTGTCCATTAATTTCTTTAAACCCTTACCTTCTGCCTTAGAATTAATACTTTATATTTGTTCCAAGGCAGAAGAGTAGTAAAAGCCAGCCAGTTGGGGTTAAGTGACTTGCCCAGAGTCACACAACAAGAATTCATTCATTTTTATTTATTTGTCCTTATATAATAATAGTATGAAATATATTCTTCTAGTTCTGATTTTTATTGTTGTTGTACTTTATTTCATGAAAGTCCTTCCTGATTCTCTTATATTTGCCAGCCTTCATTGTTATGTTATGGTAGCCTCTGCTTTTAAATTAAGTATAATCCTTTAAATTATATCTTCAATGGGCAGCTTTCAGTCAGAACCAGAACTAGGGTAAAACAGCTACACCTCTGCCCCCAAGCTACTAAATTTAATAGGTACTTATGGTACTTACAGCCCTTCAGGAACAATGAAACAATCACTAAACAGCCAATTTGCAAGAATTCTTAGTTAAAAAGTTAACAGATGATGACTGGGAAGAGTCCTTCCCTCTGATCCTACCCCTCTATTCCTCCCTTAGTGAGCAGCAGTCTCATCCCTCTGTCCAAGGTAGTTTATAGCTCGTCCCATGGTCACAAAAATTCTAAGTGTGGTTCTTTGCCTAGCAATTTATAAACAGGAGTTATGATGATTACTTGTACTATTTTAATAGAAAACATTATATATTTCATTGTCACATGGCATGGCATATAAGCATATTACACTAATGTATTATATCAAATATATTGTTATGCATTTTATTAGTATTATACATTGGCTTGAGAGAATATTTCTGTAAGATCAAGGATTTCTACACAAGCTGTTACTTGTAGGGATGGTTAGACTGCCATCTCTGGACACTGCTCACTGTGAAACTGAGCCACTCTGGAAAATTTCTCCATCTAATACTTAATAAACATTCTCCTAATGGCCTGTTATTATGTTACAAAGTACTAGCACAACCATTTACCCAGAAATAATTGTGCCTGTGTTTATCTGACTGTTCTTCCATCCAAATATGCAATCATTTATCTTAGTGCACCTGGACAGCTGAAAGGGGCTCCTGCATGATTATTGCAATGATTGTGTTTCTACATAATATATGCAGGTGTTGTTTACATGCATGAATGCAGACACAGATAAAGTAATGTCTTCTTGCTTCCTTGCATCATATTTTTTCAATTATTCTTTTAAATTTTTATTATTTTTAGAAAATTTTTAAATTAAAATTTAACTTCTGCTAATTGCCTCTACCTTTGCCCAATGATGCCAAACAGAAACAGTTTAATTTCTTGACCATCTATTTGTGTCTTCCTAATTATAACTTTTCAGTTTTCCTTTATAAATGGTATTTATCTAAGTAGAGGGAGAGCTTTAGGAGGGCAGGCACCATATTAAATTTTACTTTTAATAGGTCCAAATATAATTTTGTATCATCAGAGCAGAATTAGAGTAGGCCTTTAAAAATATCATGGTAGAATTAATGAGTTGCAGTATCTAGTGGTAGCTTTCAATTCAGAGTTGTATTTTCAAGTAGATGTTAGAATGTTTGGTATATACCATTCCCCAGAAACTTTAGCCAGAGCTTCATATTGCCTTTACTATTGTAGCAGGTCATTATATCCATTACAAAAAAAAATAAAGAAATAGATCACTGGTCTCAAACACCATTTGTGCCACCAGCATAAGATCGACTCTCCTTCTATAAACACAAAATCCAAGGACGAAAGGGAAAAATCACCATATTATGAAATAGACTATCCCAGAGAGACTCAAGCACCAGCAAGAAAATGAGTGTTGATGAAGGTAAAAGATGCTGTAGGGCAGTCATTTTTTGCTGGGATATGATTCTCTGCCAAAAAATAGCCTTATGCTCAGTAGCATCCTAAATTCCACAGATAATTTCTGGGTTCCAGAGTCATTTAAACTACTCCTCTGCTGTAAACAAGACAGGATATATACTACTCTAGGGGAAAAAATGCTATCTGCTCTTTTAACTATCAAGGGAAAATGCTAAGTGCCTCTCTCGGCTGCATGGTCCCAGATATCACAATCTCTTAAATGGGGAAATTCTTCCTCTATTCTAACCTATATCCCTTTTGGCACAATTTAAACTTGCTCTCATGTCCTCTCCTCAAATGAAACTAAAACTTCAATGCCGAACACACACACACACACACACACACACACACACACACACACAATCTCATTTTAGTTGCCAAGCTATAATCCTATCATACAGACTCATGGGCAACCTAAATTATTTTGAAATCCATTTGCAAGGCAGATTTTTTAAAGAGAGAGAGAGGCAAAGGGAAGTGTAGAGATTTAACAAAAGATGCAATGCTAAATCTCTGAATTTATAAGCACCCAGTATCATTTCTCTTGTTGCTTATTGTCTTAGACATTAAAAAATATTAGGCTAAAGAGAGTCTGGCTCTCCCTAGTCTTGCCACCATCATCAAAGATCATTCATTAGGTCCCCTCTGTATGTGGCTCAAGGCATTGAGCTAAACAGAGTGAATTTTGACAGGCAGTGGGTGTGTATGGCTATTTGGATGGATCAATGATCTCATTAGTGTGGTACTTCCTTTCCTGTTATAGATAGTGAGCCATCAATTCATTTCACAAACAAAAAAATCTATTAAGGATATAATATGAGCAAGACACTTTCCCAGGTGCTCAGGGATACAAAGATGAAAAATATGGTTGCTGTCCTTAAGGTGCTTACATCCTGCTTGGGGGGAGGGGTGCCATAGATTCTTATAATACAAAGTAAGTTGTGATGGGAACAAAGGAAAATTAAACACACAGTGCTCTAGGGAAGAAATATAAAACATGGGGCCACAAGCCTCTTTAATGTGGCCTAACCCCAATTAAAATATAATGGGAAAATAACAAAATAAGTAAAAATTTTATAAAACCCAGATAATATTAAGGTTAGGGTTATATCAAGGGAGGTGAAGTCAAGATGGCAGCTTAGAAGCAGCAGAAGCCTAATCTTCAGTGACTATCCTTCCATACCCAACTGAAAAAAGAGCTTCAAAAAAGACAGAAATTCAAAACCAACAATAAGCAGAGTCACAGGACTCTCTGACTCAATTCAACATGAAAGATACACAGAGAAAGTTGAATTCTAGAGTATAAGGAAAAGACTCAACACCCCTCCTCCACTTAATGTGCTGAGATCTGCAGTGGGATTTCAGGGTGAAGGATGCAACCACTACAGTATACCTTGGTACCACCATGTGAAGCTCGGGGCTCTGATGACACCTGGCAGGGAGGTGACTGGTGGAAAGGAGCAGAGGGGAAGGCTGGCTGATTACTATCTTCAGCCCCCACACCTTCATCTTCAGCTTCTGTGGGCAGCTGAGGAAGATCTGGTCTCAAGATAGACTAGCTCAGCAGGTCAGCTCAATCTGTCTATTCCAGTATATCAGCAGAGTAGAGAAGAAGCCCCACAGATCCAGCAAACAAACATAGGAGCAAGTATAGAGCCCACAAGAAGAGAGGAAAATGAAAAAATATGAATAAACAACAGAAGGGGAAAAAAGGAAATTGTGATTGAAAGTGTCTATTCAGATAAAGAACAAAGAACAAATGGAACAGAGGAGGACCAAGGATCAGCAAGAAAAACCTCAAAAACTCCAGTGAATTGAACTCAGGCTCCGGAAGAACTCAAAAAAGAATTTAAAAAAAACAATAAGACATTGAAAAAAATTGAGGAAAGAACTTAAAAAGAAAGATAGATCATCTGGAAACAGAGGCACATGAACTAAAACAAGAAAATAGTGTCTTTAAAGCCAGAATTAACCAGCTTGAAAATGAGGCAAAAAAAACTTAAAATATGAAAAGAATGACTTAGAAAGAAAAATAGATGCAAAGGAAAAAGGAGGATCAAAAAAACATGGATGAAATTTAGTTTTTAAAAATTAGATTTGAACAATTAGAAGCTAATGACTTCACAAGGCATCAAGAATCTATAAAACAAAAACTAAGTCAATATGTAGCCAGCAGAGATCCTTATATTAGGTTTAGTCTTGTTCACTTATTTCGATTGTGTCTCTTTATTTGGGACCCTATTTAGAGTTTTCTTGGCAAAGATACTGGAGTGGTTTGACATTTCCTTGGGCAATTCATTTTATAGATGAAGAATCTAAGGCAAACAGGGTTAAGTGACTTGCTCAGAATCACACAACTAGTGAGCGTCTGGGGCCAGTTTTGAACTCAGGAAGATGAGACTTCCTGACTCTAGGCTCTGCACTCTATCCTCTGCACCACCTATCTACCTGGTTGGAGGGTCCTTGTGTATCTGAATCTGACACTACAGCTCTAGGAAAATTTGAGGAGGGAGAAAAAGCTAAAGATTAAGAAAGGCTTTACTAAAGAGGAAGCACTTGATTTGCCATGCAGGGAAAAACAAGATTCTGAACTTCTGTTTGTCTCAGTTTCCTCAGCTCTATGTGCTACTGTGAGGATCAAATAAGATAATATTTTTAAAAGCACAGAACACAGCCCCTGGCACATAATAGCCTCTCTATAAATGCCTATTACTTTCCCTTCCCTTCTCATGTAAAGTTATAGGAGGAGCCATCTTATCTTTTATATTTCTTATCCTTGTCTTCCCTATAAATTTTCCCTGGAGAATTTCCCCTCTGTTTTTTTTTCATATTTCACAGATACCCACACAGTATTTGATCTAACTAGCTGCTATCCCTCTCTCTTGCTATGCAACCAGGACACTTAATATGACCCTTCATGGTGATGGGGAGGAAATCTTGAGTCCCTAAAGGATGTACTCACAGAATAAAAGTATCACCTGTAGAAGGGTAGGGTGCTTTTGACATTCATCAGGTAGGACAACAGAACACTCAATGACACATGCCTTCAGTGGGGACAAAGGGGCTTTTCCAAGTGAGTCAAAGACCTAGATAGCACACAAAGGGCAATGGAAGAAGGCAAAATTGTTGTCTTTAGATGCACAGAGTTCTAATTCAAGGGTCAGCCCAAGAAGGGAGGCCTGAAGTCCATTCAGTTTTGTAGGAGAAGAAATGATCACTCTCTTAATAGGCAGTGAGCCAATTAAAACATCTTAGTCCCATATCTGGGAAGGTATAGCCTACTTGGAAGAATTTGATTGATGGGCAGGTGGGATGGGTCACCGGTGTGAGGACAGATGGTACTACAAGATTGATCTGGACCGTAATGGGCACATACTGAAGGAAGGACCATACCAGATACTGATGAGGCATGGATTGGAAGAATATGTCCCTGGTTTCTTTTTTAACCTTTCTTTGTAACTCCAATGTTTATAACAGGGTTAAGTACATAGTATATGCTTAAAAATATTTTTACTTGACTTTTACTTGTAAAAATAAGAAACTTGAACTAAAGGATTCAAGTAGGACAGCTTCAAGTTGGAACAGAGGAGGCAAAAATGGTAAACACCTGAATCCAAGCCCCACCTCAGAAACTTAATAGCTCTGTGACCCTCAAGAAGGCACTTAATCTTTCTATGCCTTTGTTTCCTCAGCTGTAAAATGAAGAATGTGATGGAGATGACTCTAAGATCCCTTCCAACTCTAAATCTAAGATATTATGAAGCAGAATAGAGAGAATATCTCTCCATGTACCCTCTTGCCTACACCCTTGCTCCATAAGTGATGAATTAGACTAGTAGAGAAAAAGTTAGAGGTCCCAATACACCAATAGAGAGTGTTAATCCTCAGGAGTTCTAATCTGCACTGGCCCCTAAATCCATGCACCATTCCTTGCTGAAAGGAGGAATCAAGAACTGAGTCTAGAATTAATGAGTTTTCATCTAATTACCCACCCTATTGGGTGACATGAGTCAAACAACAGCTGGAAACTATGTGTTGAATTTTCTACACTACTTGCCTGTTCACAGGAATAATGGCCATAAGGTCTCCTGGGTTTGCATGGATCTGGATCCTTTATGAAAGGCTGCTTGAGTATAGCAGAAGCTATGAGCATTCAGCCACAAGACAGATGTTTTGTTATGTATTGTTTATTTTATTTATTGCTCTTTTTCCCAGAAGTAAAACATGACATAAAATTAAGCATGTTGTGTCTATACCACTGAAGGAATAAGTTCATTATTCCAAGGTCTTTGACTAGGACTCAGTGAAAAATAGCAAGGTTTGGGAGGGGGCAATGTCTCCTAAATCATAGAGGCTCAGAACTAATCAGATTGCTTAAATTGACAACATCTACACTCCCTAGATTGATCCATTGACCTGGTTATACCATCATAAGAGCTAAAGATAGGTGCTCATTCACTAATAATCAATGAGAGTTTAATGTTTCTCTAGTACTTTCTCTCAACTGGGAAATCGTCATAACTTGTGTATTGAGCAGAGGATTCCACAGATCCTGAGATTTATAATTAATCCAACAAAATTGGATTAGGGTCTGTCAGCATCACCTGTAAATTCAACATGCTTTCTCTGAATCTTGTCTCTTTTCCAGCACCAGGCACAAGTTGCTACAGAGTTTAAGTGCTTCCTAAATGTTTATTGAATAATTAGTATAAAGTATAATTTCTTCAAAGCAAGCACTTTCACATGGAGCAGTTTGATGCTAAAAGGGGCAGAAATACTACTGTTGTATAAAGAAAAAGAATTTAACTAGTAAAGGATGTAAGGCCAGTTAGGTTGCACAGTGGATAGAGTGCTTGGAGTCAGGAAGATGAGTCTTCCTAAGTTCAAATCTGGTCTCAGACATTTACTACCTATGTGACTCTAGACAAATCACTGAACCCTGTTTGCCTCTTATGTAAAATGAACTGGAAAAGTAAAAGCCAGATACTTCCACTGTCTTTGTCAAGAAAACCTCAAATGGGGTCATGAAGAATCATGAGTGAAATGACTGAACACTAACAAAAACAATGCAAGGTATTGCAATAACAGTTGGGTGTCTGAAAGGAGTGAGGAAAGTACTTTGGTTTTTAAGAGACTGCTAAAAGATGTCTGCATGAAGAAATGGTTTTATGAGGGGATATGAGTAGTCTGAGATGGAAAATTTACTGTAGGATATATATTTATGGACATATGCATATAATACATACCCATAGATTGCTAGATAGATAGATACATAGGTAGAGATTTATATATGGGTTTATATCACCATGAAAGGATTTAGGATAATGCTTCCTTTATGTGAACAGTTTGATAGCTTAGAACGTGCAAAAAAGATCTTTATTTATTTAAAACTGATAAAATGTCAGTATGAAGAAATATAATTTTTAGGCATAAACTGTGGAAGAAGATGAATTTAAGAACTGATAAATGGCTAGAGCTGAAAGGTGTTGTGGTCTCTTAGATCATTAATTTGTAACTATATATATTTAAAAACAGTATAAAATGTAATTACACCAATATACAAAACATAAAAGATATAAACGAATATAAAATATACACAGCAAAAATCATATGTAATTAGGCTTGTTCAATGGAACCTATGTGCTCAGATTATACATAGTCAAATCAAGTTAAGGCCACAAGAATTTACTAAGCTCCTTCTATATGTCAGGCATTGTACTAAGCTGCTGGGAATACAAATAATGCAAAAAACAGTCCATGATTTCATGGATCTCACAATTTAGTGGGGGAAACAACATGCAAACAACTTTGTACAAACAAGAAAACTACAGGATAAGCTTAGAGGGAGATGCTAGCTTAACGGGAATAAGAAAAAGCTTCTTGTAGAAAGTAGGATTTTAACAAAGTCTTGAAGAAAGTCAAAGAAGTCAGAAGACAGAAGAGGAGAGAGAGCATTCTAGGCATTGGGTCAGTCAGTAAAAAGGAATGGAATGAGAGATGGAATGTTTTATGTGAGGAATAGCAAGGAAGCTATTGTCACTGCATCATAGGGTCAATGGAGGGTAGAAAACTGTAAAAAGATTATAACTGTATAAAGAGATCAGGTTATGAAGAATTTCAATAGGCCAACAGAGGATTGTATAATGGAAATTGGAAGCAAGAGAGTGCCACTGGAATTTATTGAAGGATTGGGGGGTGGGAAGGTGGGAAGGATGACATGATCAGACCTATACTATAAGATCACTTTAGTAGCTGAGTGGAGGATGGACTGGGATGGGAAAAGACTTGGGTCAAGGAGACCATTTAGAAGATCATTGCAAGAGCCCCGTATGAGATGAGGAGGGCTGATACTAGGTGGTGACAATACTATATGGAAGAAGGGGGTATGCTAAGAACTGACAAAATGTAACAACAGATTGGATATGGGATGTGAGAGAATAAGGGTTCAGGTGGTCCTAAGAGCAAATTTGGCCTCTGTGACCCAGGATAAGTCACTTAACCCCCATTGCCTAGCTCTTACTGCTATTCTACCTTAGAACCAATACATGGTATTGACTTTAAGATAAAAGGCAGGAGTTTTAAAAATAAATAAATATTTTAAAAAGAGTAATTGGCAAATTAAGAAGAGGGGATGCTTTGTTGGGAAGGATAAATTTAGTTTTGGACATGGTGAATTTAAGGTATCCCTGTAACATCCAGTTTGAAGCATGGAGATGATAATAGAATGCATGATAACTGTTAAGATCATCAAACAAAGTAGTAGAGGGAAAAGAGAAGAGGGCCTAAGAGAACCTTGGGAGCACCCACAATTAGTGGGCACTACACAAAGACCTAGCAAGGGAGATGGGTAAATAGAGGTCACAAAGATAGGAGTAGAGCAGTGTCACAAAAACCTAAATAGAGGTGAATTTCAAAGAGAAGAGGGTGGTGGACATTGTCAGAAGATAAAGAAAGATCAAGAAAGTTGGAGGCTGAGGAAAGTTGATTCAGTTAGGAAATCCAGAGATCACTAGTAATTTTGGAGAAAATACTTTCAGTTGAATGATAAGTTTGGAAGCCCCAGTACAAAGAACTGAAAAGAGAAAAAGGGAAGAAAATGGAGTCACCAATTGCAGTCTTTTCAAAGGAGTTTAGCCATGGAATAGAAAGTATATAGGAATAGACAGATCAAGCTATGATTTTTCAAGAATGACTGAAGCATAGGATTGTTGATAGATAGTAGAGAAGCAGCCAGCATAGAGAAGAGATTGAAGATGAATGAGAGATTGAGGATGGAAGATGGGACAATCTACTAGAAAAGATGAAATTGAAGAATGAAGGATTATATTCCACACATAAGAGTGTCCTAAAAGAATCTAAATGTAGCTTTATGGTGGTAGTCCTTCTCTGGGAACCTTTATCTTCTAGTGTAAGAGTAGGTGCCCACAAAAAGCCTTGTGTGATAAGTGAGGTCCAATACTATTGACAGGAGGAAGTAGAGACCTTGTAACCTGTTACACTTGATGCAGAAATAAAATGGTAATTACTCAGTTATAACTGAGGCAATGTTGTAACCCCTAGTACTAGTCTGCCTGGAATGTAAAAAAATGTAGAGTGAAGAATTTAATGTTTTCCCTCATATAAAATCCTTAGGGAAAATTTAGGTCAGTATTCCCTGCTGATGTTACAGAGGTGTTGTGCTATGGACCTGACTCAGACTAGTCCTCTGGAAGTTCAGGACCAATACTAAAACAAAATGATATACTCATAAGCTTTTCAACATTCAAGAAAAGGAAGTTTACTTAATTATAGAAGGACATTGAATGAAGAGATTCAATAAAGACATCATTCAACTGAGCATAGCTTCTTGGTCTTGGTCATGTCATGTGCCTGTCTATGGTTAGAAGACTGAAAGAAAGTGCTGGAGCTATTTATGGTCTTTTTTATTTAGTCAGTCAAGAAGCTAAGCCAATCACCAGAGTGAACTCCTCTAGCCAATCAAGTCTATAGTACAATTTCAATACCTTTTAAGAAAAAGAACTAACAACCTTCTTGGGGAGGGCCTTAGGAAAAGCTATCTCTGACTGCATAGCAAAGCTCAAAGAAAGCCACAAGAGAAGATTTTTAGTCAGATATGGGTTGGACTATAGTTCCAATCAAATCTTGAGATTTTGTGAGCTAGAATGTACTTTATTAATAAATAAATTTAGAAAATAAGTAAATTATGTTTATCCAGCACTATCGACAAAGAAGAATGATCAGATTTTAGATACTGGGTACCTCACTGTTCTTGGCTCACACACACCAAAATAAGCTTAGAGAGGATGGAGGGATAGTTCTCAAGCTACCGCTTAGGGAGGTAGGGAAATTTCCCTAAAGACCATCCTTTGCTCTTACATAGCAAATTACCTTATGATTTCTAGAATTTGGAAGTGGAATTGCTCACTAGAGGTATATGACCTGTACAGATGACTAATACTAGTTTTTTTAACCAGGTATATCTCCTGTTATGGATGAATAAATTCTTATTCTTGTTTCTAAATTAGCTTCCAGTAAAAAATAATAAATTATCCTCTTGTGCATTTGATTAATGTGAATCTGATCATCAGAGACTGATTGCCCCTGAAAAACTGAAAAAAATGAGTTTCTGAATTCACATTCACATTCTGACTCCCACCAAAGTGTAATGTCAGTGGTCATCTAGGCCAGTGATGAGCAAACTATTCCCCATGGGCTAGACCCAGGCTGTAGTTTGCCCATCACTGCCTTATGCAATTCCCTAATCACTACATCTGGATGTGGGGGCGTAGTGATTAGGAAGTTTCTTAAGGCAGTAATGGGCAAACTATGGCCTGGATCTGGCCCGCAGGGAATAGTTTTCCCATTACTGATCTAGGCAGACATTCTTTAATACCATCTTTTAACTGAAACCTAATTCAGTTCATGTGACTCAGTTTCTCAAGTCTAATCTCTGTGTAAATTGGGGGTGGGGAGGTAAGAGTGGAAAATAATTTCTAAAACCACAGTGACTTTTCCCAAAGTGTGGATATCCCACGGGGCAATGGCAGAGTAGTCAGTTGGTCAGGCTTTCTTTAATGATGAAGTAAAGATTTAAATACTGACCCATTTCACAAAATATTTGCTTTATGTGAATTCCTTTCAAGGAGCCCTCCAGTTACATAAAGTAGAAGGATAGTCCTCTATACATGTGACTCTCCTACTATCTCATATATAAAGCAGCAATTTTTCAGATTTGGTATATCTTCTCTGTTAGAAGTAATCTGCTACCAAGTCTGAAAAAAAAAACCTGCACTTATTTTGGTGAATCTTCTTTGTCCAATCCAGAAACTTTCTGCATTATATTGTGGAAAGTCCTAGAGCATTGTCCCTTTGGTGCAGACAATCTCCACAAGCAGTAATTTTGGAGATTCCAGCCAAAGCAAAAAGGTAGCCAGCAGAGACTGTTCTAAAGTATTTCTAAAGGAAGTTAAAGAAAAGGGAGAAAAATTGACTGGTGCCTACTAGCTCTTTACAACACAGGATTATTTCTTTCTGAATAGTAAGCCTAGCATTGTTGCCTTTGTGTCAACCAGGGGCAAGATTTACCTGCGGACTTCTGACATCCTTTGGCATAGAAGCAATGTCTGTGGGTTCAGAGCTAAATGTTCTCCCTACTCTACCTCCCTCAACTAACTGCATAGAATAGGACACAGAGCACATCAGACTCAGTTCTAGGATTAGGACTCATCATCTTATTGCCAATGCCATACTTACTTTCCTTTCTGTGTGGGTCAGCAGAGGTGGCTCAGTCAGAAAGGAGGCATAAATGTTCCCACTTTTGACCATACCTAAGTTATGAGATATCAGAGAGGCCATATGATATGAGAATATAAGACAGAGTGCTGATTTTGGAGCCAAAGAACCTGGTTTCGAATCTCAATTTTTCCACCTAATACATGTATCTCTATTTTGCTATCTCTAAGATGAACAGCTGGACTAGAGGATATCTAAGCTTCCTTCTAGTGAAAAAATCTGTGATCCTATAAATTGAAGTGCTAACTCCATAGCACTCTACCTCTGTTTTAATTTCCTGAACACCCATTACCCTCAGTTTTGAATTCACTAATCAACAAATCAGTTTACTCATTTTTCTCAGTCCTTTGACATCTTGGCAGATATTTTGGCAACTCACTTAGTCTAACTTTTCAGATTGCTTTAGTTCTTCTCCCAACTAAACCCCTTATTATTCTACTGTGGCCAGGGATTATTTTGTACAGGAGTTTTCCTAATTGTTGACTTTTTACCCCAAATCATTGACATATGGTGAGAGCCAGTGCTTTCTACAATACTCACTGTTTCTTCTCTGTCTTAGCTGACTTCCTTAAACTTCATCCATTCTCAACTATTGGATTCCTGCTTGCTGGTTTTTCATTCTTGGAATTTCTTTGTCTCCCTGCTCCTTTTTTCTGCACAAATTTCAGGATGTTTTATATCTGTATGGTGCTTAGTGGTTATAAAGTACTTGTATATCCATTATCTTATTTGAGTCTCACAAAGAACTTTTGAGGTATATATGGGTCACATATTATTATTCACATTTTACAGACAATGAAACTGATGGTAAGGAAGTTATACTTTTCTTGTCATTGTGGTTATAAAGTCCTACTCTGATGTTTCATCTTAATGACTGGGTTCCCAGACACAATGCCAGTGAAGAACAAGCTCTGGCAAATTCTACCAAAGTTGAAAAAGCTTCATGTATGGCTATGATAACAGACCAGATCAGAGGCAAATCAGCAGTAGATTACCTGGTGATAAATAAATAATTCATTTGACAACTCATGAAACAAAGAAAATTAAAGCCTTAGTCCTATTTGTCCTCCTTTCTCTTCTTCAGTAATGATGACAGGAAGGAGGATAGAAGATACTTCAAATCACTCTTAATATATCAACAAAATTAAATTTGAGTTTCAATGCTCTAAAGTTGAGATCCTTGTCCAGAGACCAGCAAGTACCCATATTGTTGGAGGTTCTAGATTGGAAATTTCAGTTAAATAGATAAATGGTTCATAGGTAATCCTTGTAGAGAGGTAAAGAAAGGAATTAGTAGAGAAGGTTTTACTGTCTGCCCATACACTACAAGAAATATTCTTATAATTTGATTCAATTTGCAATATTTGAGGAAGGAGGCCTTTTTTCAGAGACACTTGCTATAATTTCCCGCCCATCCCCACCCATTTATTGTTTCCCTTCTAATCTTGGTTCCATTGGGGTTTTTGTATACAAACTTTTTAATTTAGTGTTATAAAAATTATCTATTTCATTTTTTATTATTTTCTCTAAGTCTTGTTGGTCATAAATCATTTGCTTATCCATAAGTCTGAGATATAAACTTATCTGTGTTCTCCTAATTTGTTTATAGTATCACTTTTTATTTCTAGATCATGTATCCATTTTTACTTTATCTTGACATACTAACATTTCATAGGTATCACTGTATGGCAGTGAGACATAGGACACCACTACCTCTAAAGAACAAAAAATGGACATCAGCCAGAGATAATTGGAGAGGCCTGTGGCAGGAATATGGGTGTGATCAGACTGTAATACAGAACCTATAAGGAACTCTGAAGAAGAAAAGTAAAGAATATCATCAAGGAGTTGTATGACAGGGAAAGAAGATGGGCTGGTCATGGTGGAAAGAATGAAGGATGACAGCTGGACAGCCAAAGGCTTCCTATAGTGCCCTTAAAATATTGAGAGAAAACAAGGCAGGTCTCCTGCAAATTGTGTGAACTCTCTGTGGCAAACTTTTGGGAGAGCATCCATAAAAGTGGAAAACATTTAGGGAAGAATATTAAAATGGTTATTTGCATTATTGGAGAGAATCGATGAGGTCATAAATCCATTTAAGTATTGAGCATACCAAGTCAACACACATATAGAATTATGTATTACTGTAAAGACTCTGTACCCAAGTTTTCTGACTCTAAGCCTACCCAGGGTTCTTCCCACTATCTCATGACCGTAGAAAGGCATAGTTTTGATTGTTCCAGTTAGAGTTAAATTACTTGGTAGAACAATATTCATTCCATTCCTCTTCAAAGATTATTTATTGTCTAGTAATTCTCAGTAGAAGTATTTCACAGACAGACCATATATCTAGCTGTCTTTTTCTTCTCTTCACCCCATTCCCTTCACTTATGTCCCATACTGCATGCCAAATGAATCCTCCTCCTTCCTGATGTTTATTTCTCTTAATTATTTATAGCTCATGATCAATCCTTTCTCCCCTTTCTACTCACTTGAACTTTGCAGGCCCAATTTATATATATAGACCCAGCTCATGTAGGCTGGCCTCTTAAATCAGCAATAGTTTCCTTTAGCTATATGCAATAGAGAGAAAAATGGGAAGAAAAAAATGAGTATTTTGAAAAAAAATAAATGAATGCACTGACACCCATTGGTTACATCCTCTGTCGTGGTTATTATTTATTATGAAGTTCACCATCTTCTGGGTATGTTTGTGTGCTCATGTATGTATACACAAGTGTACATGCTTGCACGTACATAGGTAGCTATGTATATACACAGTTATGCACAAAGGAACTAGCAAATGGATGATTTAGGGAGTGGTATTCTGGCCTGAATTGGTATGAAGTGGAATGTTATTCATCCCAAAGCATAATGTCAGAAATCACTTTCCACGGATAGGCTTTCCACTTGCCATGGGTTATCAAAAATGTATATTTTGCAATTTCCCAGACTACACCTCTCACCCAGTGTGTGGTGGCATTACTCTGAACCTCAGAATAAGATAATGAGACAAAAAACTAGGGCTACCGGGGCTGTGAGAGAGAAGAGAATGTGTAGAAACCCTTCTTGCTTAGTAAAAGACTTTCTTTTCTTTTAAAATATCTCACTGGAGCTATGCTGTTTATCACAGAAGAGGCTGATTTATAGCTGGGTGCTGGCACTCTACCAAATTCACAAGAACATGTTCAGAGTTTTTTATGGACAGCTCCTGTTCAGATAACTCATGCTTCCCCTCTCAGGGAGGCTGCTGTTTGGATTTGCTATCAGTGCCCGTAATCATGCCGGTCAAGAATAATGGGAAACGAGGCCAGGCCATTTCAGGGAGCTTTCGAACTGCAAACAGGATTCTAAAATTGCTAGCTCATTAATATTTAACACACTGTTTTTTTTGTTCCTAGTTATTTTTTTTTCATCTATGCTGAAGAACTCAGCATACTCGGGGCAAGTTAAATCATCTGAATCTGCAGTTGAGTGTCATAAAGGACATAAACATCATTTTTCTTCATTTTTATATGAAGTCACTGGCAGGATCTATACTAGGCAAGAAGAACTTGCCTTAAGTTGTTCCTCCAAAGAAATTCAAATGCTTTGAGGCTTCCCCCCTCCCCATCCACACCTGCTTAAATTTGTAGGATGCAGCCTCTCCTCTCAATGAGGAAACAGCTGCCCAAGAATTAGGCAAAGACATTTATCTTCATATTTATATTTTAACATTTAAATTCCATTAGGCTTGTATGTAATGTCATTTCTCCCAGGCTCTGCCTCTCTAGACCTGAGTTGCTGTTGTTTTTCTAATTACTCTCTGCCAAGGGCCCTGAGTAGGAAGGCTGTCAAATGCACAGCCAACTTCCCCTACCCTCCTCGGAGACATGGCCTAGGAATCAGCCCAGGAATCATCACAGGACACTGGGGTCCTCCCCCACTCCACAAAGGCCAGATTCCTTCAGGACTAGTCTTTTCCATCAGACTTTAGTGCACAGAACTGGACTAAAAAACCAAATAGAGCAGGGGAGGCAAGGGTGTGCATGTTAGACATCTGTACCTCATGGGGCAGTGTGCCCGTGAGAAAGAGGAGAGAGACAGACAGAGAGACAGAGACAGAGAGAGAAAGACAGACAAAGAGAAAGAGAGCTCAAGTATCTACACACTGGGGGAATGAATGATGATTTGGTCTAGGCAGCATGACAGAGAGGAAGGTGAGCTAAATTTATAGTTGGAGGACCTGGATTCAAATCCACACTCTGGCATTCATCTGTATGAACTCAGACAAATTATTTAATCTCTTTGGGTCTTACTTTCTTCATCTGTAAGATAATGGGGTTGGACTAAATGACCTCTAAGTTCCCTACAGACTTTATGCTTATGATCCTCCTATCTAATTCTTTCCACTGAGGTCCTTTCCAGCCTTGAGCTTCTGTGCTTGTCATGCACATAAACATGGCTTTGCTGTGAGGACACATCTCCAGCCTGATCCTATCCACTTCTACAGATTTAATTCTCAAACACAGAATGCTTTTCTCTACCAGAGAAAGATTTATTAGGAGGAGTTTGGGGGGGGGGGAGGGGGGAGCGGCTATTTCTTCCTAAAGACTCCTAAGTGGCAAAGAGCAGCAATATCGAGTGGGGGAGTGGAAAGTTGCTGATACTGGGCATATAGTAGGCATTTAATAAATATTCCCACACTTAAACTGAATGCCCAGACAAGAGAAGCCCCACATCCCAAAGACTTTGAAAGAGATGAAATATCCACCCATATAAACAATTCCAATCTGAGTTACCTGGGAGATGGATAGCACCTCATTTAAAGCATCAAAATCATCGTTGACTCCTGTCTTACCCACATATCCAACCAGTCACCAAGTCCTGTTCATATATCCTTCATGATGTCTTACATTCAACTTTTCCTCTCTATTCCTCCTGCAACAACTCCATTCCAGGTCCTTATTATCTCTTGCCTAGGCTATCATAAGGTTTTCATATTCTCCTGCCTCCTATCTCTGTCCCCTGTAATTTATCATTCAAATTTCTACCAGATAAATATCCCCCCACCTTCAATTTCATCATGTTACTCAGTACCTTATAATCAAAAGTTTAATGGTTCCTCATCCTGGTGCTCCCCAGAATTGTCAGTTAACAACCATCTTTATTTGCTGCCTAACCATGTTACTTAACATCCCAGACTCCGTTTCTCCTTCTGGAAAATTGACATCATGAAATAATAGCCTCTATCTCTCAGAGTTGCTATGAAGACTGAATGAGATACTGAATGTAAAATGCTTTGTAAACATTAAAAGGCTATATAAATGTTAACAATTATCATCATTACTATTATTACCCTTCCTTTCCCTTTCCCTGAACAAGGAATTCAGGCAAGGATCAGATTGTATAGACTCAGGAGTTCATGAAGCTACTATGGAAATTAAAGTAGGGCAGCTAGGTAACTCAGTGGATAGAGCGCTGAGATAGGAATTCTTGGGTTCAAATGTGACCTCAGATACTTCCTAGCTGTGTGACCCTGGGCAAGTCACTAAACCTCCATTGCCTAGCCCTTACCACTCTTCTTCCTTGGAACTAATACACAGAAATGATTCTAATACAGAAGGTAAGGGGCTTTTTTGTTTGTTTTTAAATAAAGTAATTTATCTTTCCATGCTAGAGCCCCAATCATGAGTGGACACCCTGTGATCCAGGACCAAAATTAGGAATGGAGACTTATGGCAACTCTATCAATGGAAGGGGATATCCATTATCAGTATCAGTGGATAGAGTGGGGCCTGGATCATGATTTATGAGCAGGGTAGGGCTATGCAATCAGGACTTCCAGCAGTCAGGCATGTGGGGGAAGGGAGGAGTTCCATGAAGCTTCCATCATCCATTTATATGTCTGAAACTTTAAGACAAAATTCATAAAGAGTCTCTCCTGATTTGAAACATGTTTTATGTGTTTGTTTGTTTTTTGATGGCCTGAAAAATACATTGGGCTATTGTTTTGATTATCTTACATGCATCTTTACTTCATCTAGAATATGAGCTTTATGAAAACAAGAACATGACTTTCAGAAATTCTAGCTTAATAACTTTTCACATGATAAATACTCACTAATCACTTGCTAAAGGGCTTCATGGCGAATCTGCCTCCAGGGAAGGGAATGAACCTCAGAAGATCCCCTCTAGCTCTAATTTTGAAATCCCTCAGCATTTATCTCCTCCATGGTGTCAGCCTCAACCTTATTTCCAATTCAGAGATGGATGCAACCTCACTGGGTTCTCCACAATTAATAGCCAGAGTAATAAATAGGTGCCACTGCCCATACTTGGAGCCATTTGGAATCTGGAGCTTCAAGCTGCAGATAGAAGTGACAGCAAGCATGTCTGCTGCTAATTGGTTGGCTAGATTAGCATACGGCTCTCATTCATGCAAATGGAATTCAGGGAGACTTCCCAAAAACCTGAGACAGTCTGCTAAAAGACTGTTGGGAATAACCACACATGACTGGGAAATATGGCCACCATCTAAACTGGTTTTCCAACCTGGAAGCTTGGTGTTGCCCTGGGCAACCTTTAGTTCATGTCTAATATATACCACGTCTGTGTCTCAGCTGCCAGGATATACTTAGCCAAAACCATGCTGGAGGAAGGAAAAAAGAAAAAAAAAAAAAAGCACAACCCCAAAGGACTGCTTGGTTCCTTTCCAAAGCTTAGGCTCTCCCTTTCTAATAATGCAGCTCTTAAAAACTTTGGAAAGGTAGAAGATGCTTTTCCATTTTAGGGCATTAAATATGTATGTCTGAGATTCCTAAGCAGGTTAGATAGATGAGGAAATAGAGAGGGAAAAAAAGTTCAAGGGCAGTACATTTGAGCAAAGCTGTATAAAAGGATTAGGTGAGAGGACAACTTTACAATTTGGGATCATGGGATTTAGAGGGAGCAGGAACCTTGTGGACCTCTAGTCCAACTGCCCTCATTTTACAGAGGAGGAAACTGAGGCTCAGATGAGTGAAATAAAATTATTTACCCAGTCACACAGCTGGTTCATAACAAAGTCAGAATGAGAAACCAGGTCTTCTGACTCTTCCTCCAAGGCTCCATCCAGATGAAAGGGAAAGTAGTAACTACACATCCCATATTGAGGGATACAAACTCCTCTCCCCTTTGGGGGTTTCAATGAAGAGAATCTACCAAGCAGGCTGCCTCCAAGTTTTAGATGCTGTAATTCTATGATCTAAGGGTGGGATTCCCTTCTGACTTCAAAGGGAACTTTGCCGTTGCATTATCTCTGTGAAATGAAAAAGCAGCTCCCTGGGGAGATTGGATCTGCTATAATTTCATGCTCTAACTGCCCCCTCTCTAGAATGCACACTCCCTAAATTAGCTCAGTGACCACATGCACCTCAGCCCACACTTACCACATGTTATTTTTATTAGTTTGCATTCAGCTTTGAAAGAATCCACCCACTCCTTAACTCCAGGCCTCAGGGTCTTCTTGGATGGCCTTCCCAGGAATCATACTCCCAACTAAAATTTTTGTAGAAAGCCATGACTTCTGTCTTCGAAGAAAAGAGAATGCTGCTGGCATTCCTCCTTCCTGAGAACAGAAAGACTGACAGACCAAGGACTGAAACAGTCTCCATTTCCAAGTTTCACTCAAGAGCCTTTGTTGGGAACAATTCACTTGTGGCTTTTTAGGGGATCTGTTTTATTTTTACTGTTCCAATATGAGAAAAAGAAAGGCAGTTGAAAACATATTCATGAATCCAGAAATATTCTTCAGGGAGCAATCCTTATTCTATAATCATTACTCAACCCAGCACTCTATGCCATTTCTAATCTTAAAGGAACTGTGGTTAAGTAAGCTGTGCTACCTCATTTGGACATGAAAAAATATATATGTATATGTGGCCAATTCAGGCCCTAAGCCTACGGGGAAATAATTTGTCCCCACTAAGGACTTGAACTGGAGAAAAATTGATATATTTTCTTCTTAAGAGAGGTAGTTTGAACTGTAAGATTTCTGAGCTTCCTACCAGTTCAAATGTTTAAATTTATTATGAACATTTATTATGTATAAAGCATTGTGCCTTAGAATATTGTAGATTCCAAGACTTCTTACGGTTTTAACATTTAAGAAGGGTTAAATGTTCCTTCTGGCTAAAAATCCTAGTTCTTATATTCTGAGTTCCAAAATCCCTTCCAGTTCAAATGTTCTGGATTCCAAGATCCCTTCTAATTCTAAAATTTTCAGATTGAAAGACCCTTTTCAGTCTTTTGTTTTATTAGTCTATTGAGATGGTTTAATTTAGTAATTCATCAGTTTTAAAGGAGGTAGGGGGAAATATGAAAATAAGAGAATCTTAAAACTGAAAGAAATCTTGGAGACCACTTCGTCCAACCATATATGAATCAATGAATTTCCTCTGAATTCCTGACAAGTGGTTAATCATTTTTCACTTAGATACTTCTAGGGATGGGAAAACTCATTATGTTCCAAAGCCATCCATTTTTTTAAGAAAAATTTTGATTATATCAAGCTCGCCCTCTCTCTCCTTCCCTCCCAAACACTGCCTCTAGGTCTGCTTTCGAGGGCCAAGTAGAACAAGTCTGTTCTTGTTTCCTTCCTCATGATGAACCTCCAATCAAAGGTCACATTTGGTTATAAATAGTTCATTGGATGGTGGAAGTTGTGGATTGCCTTTGCTCATTTTTGTTTTCATTTTTACTATTCAGTACAGCTTGGTAAAAAATTAAAATCTACATTCTGTTTAGAGATCCAAAGAATGAATGCATTTGTTTTTGCTTTTTCATGGTTCTGTTTAGTTTCTGTTCCCTGATGCCCTCTTCATTATCTTTAGAATGATATCCAAAAAGGCACATATGCATAAATGAAATCAAGAATTGGGAGCTAGAGTGCCCTGTGCAAGGAATAAGTACGCTACTGTGGTTGAATCACTGAATATATAGAAAGGATTAAAGTATAAGAAAGGCTAGAAAGCTTGGAAGGGGCCATGCTATAAAGAACACAGAATTTCATATTCAATTTGAAGGTATTAAAAAGTAACTGGATGACAATGTAAAACATTGTCAGACTTGTGCTTTAGTATCAAAAGAACATTTTTTTTTCCTTTTTTGCACTTTTACCCTGATTAATGAGGCAGAACTCAGGATAAAGTAAATTAAAGAAGTTTATTAAAATATGTCAAGGTAGCAACACATTAATGGGCTGATCACTGGATACCAGCCCAGATTTTTGGATGGCCGGCTTTTCATAATAAAACTATCGTAATAACTTCACAAAAGTACACCAAAGGATATTGATAAGCAGTGGAGATAGAAGGAGAACCAGGAGTGAACAATGTCATGAAAACCTAAAAAGAAGAGAGGATCCAAGAAGATAAAGTGGTGGATTCTGTCAATACTGAAAGGGGAAAATCTTTAGATTTGGCAAGTAAGAGAGCTCTGGTAACTTTAGAAAGAGTGGGTTCATTTGGATGATGGGATCAGAAGCCAGATGACAGTGGATTGGTAAGAGAGTGAGGGAGAGTTAATAGAGGTACCAAATATAGATGGCTCTTCCAAGGAGTTTATCAATGAAGAAGCAATAGATAGAATGCAAGTATGGTAAGATCAAATATGGAATTTTAAAAGATGGGGTGATATGGCTGTTTTTATAGACAGCTGAGAAAATTTGCATATGGGGAGATTAATAAAAAAGGGGGGCTGATAATAGGGTCAATCTGCTAATGAGCATGGGTGAGGATAGGATCAAGGATTCATATTAAAGGGATTGGACTTGGAAAGGAGAAAGGTCTTTTCTTCATCTGAGACTAGAGTAAAGGTGGGCAACATAAGGAAAGTTTTCTGAGTGATTTGAGAAAGAGGGGAAAGGGAGTATTAATTGAAAGATCCCAAATTTTATTTTTGTTTTTGGTGATGTATAATTCAAAGATATCATGTGAGAAGGCAAAGGAAGAGATACCATTGGGAGACTTGAGGAAAGAAAAGATTAATAAGTCACTTTGGAGGGTGGCATAGGGAGTCTTTTATGAATAAGTAGAATAATTGCCTTGTTTCAATGAGGACCCAATTAATAAGGTTCCTGTTTCCAGGTATCACAATCTCTTCTGTGCTATGGGGTTTTGTTTGTTTGTTTGTTTTTTCTGTTTCTGTGGACATACCTCTTGCTATTGTACAACCTGAATATTATCTCTTCTGCCTTCAACTCACTCTGTACTGATGGAAATTTCTTTGATCCTTCTCTTTCCCTGCTTCCCTAATAATAGCTTCATAGCCCTTTACCCCAACCAGAACTCAGGCAACAGTAAATTGTTCCTCTGCATACCCCGGGTCAGTACTATTCTTGTCTCCATGTTTGGCTGGTTTAGGTCAGGGGTTCTTAACCTTTTTTGTATCATGGATACAAAGAAGAGTGTCATGGACTCATTTGGAGAAGCCTATAGACTGGTTGATTCTCAGTACAATATTTTAAAATACATAGGATAATAAAGGAAACCAAAGGCTAGTGAAAATGAAGGTTTCATTTTTTTGCCATCCAAATTTAAAGACTTTCTGAAATTTATTCATAGATCTTTAGGGTTAAGAACTCCTGTTTTAGAGGGAAAGAGGCACTCCCTTTTTGTGAGTACACAAATGCATAGGATTAAGTCCATATCCCCTTTCCTTACTTTGGAAAGAAGAACTACAAGAAGTTACAGAGCAGATAAATTAAGAAGCGATTATTCAGAACACAAAAGGATTGCTTTAAATAGCATTTCCCACAGTGTATTTAAGTGCTATCAAGTTGAGAAGCATTTCTCCCTTCAGCATTGCTTTGATCATGTCATCCAACCCTTTTAAAAACCTCAGATGGTTACCAATTGACTACAGAATAATGTCCAAATTCTTAACTCTTGAATTCCGTGCATTTCCCATTTTTCATTCTATGAAGCTTGCATTTAGCTGGATTAGACTCCTGTCTGTGCCTTGATTTTTCACCTCCATACTTTTGTTCACCCTGCTGCCTCTGCCTGAATTGCTCACACATACCTCTCAACTCATTTAAATCCTACTTATTCTTCAAGGGCCAGCTCAAATATCACCTCTTGCCTTAAGTTTTCCTTGGTCACAGAGTTCTTAGTAAAAATTCTAAGACCTGACACAAAATTCAGCTGAGTGAGAAGATAAAGCTTCAGAACATGCTCTACTCTGGTTGAGTACAATGGTGCCATGAAAAAGGGTAACCAGTTCTCAAGAGTCTGTTGATAGTCCATGTGGCATGACTACTAATTTCTGAATCTTACAGCCTTTAGAAAGAGATAAGAGGAAAGAAACAGAAGGTGGGAGAAATGTGATTGGAGCCAGGGAAGAGATGGACACCAGGAATGGGGTGGATCTCTTAGCAATAATGAAGGACTATAGGGCTTCAGAATATTCTACAGAAAGTATTTCCCCCAAGTCTTCAACCTAGGTCAAAGATCAAAGTGCCCAACCTTAGTTATGATTCTGCCTAATTCTAGAGAGAAGAACTTTGCCCCTCATCTAAATACCCAGGACAGGTTGTTTTTCCTAGCTTTATGCATATCTCTACTATATCATAAAATAATTTAGACCAGTAGGTATCTATTATATATCCCTATAACCTACAGAACCTAGCCACAAAACACTGAATATAAGATGTACAGAATAAATTTGGCTGAAATAATGATGCATTTGTTGATAAATTATACGAGGTATTTGGGGGCATCTAAAATAATAATAATAAATAATAGTACTTGGATTTTAGGTTTTACAGATGAGAACACAGAAGGTCTTAGAAGATAGAGAAATTATGGCTTGCCCAGAGTCATAAAACTAAAATCCAGGCCTTTGAACTGGGATTCAACCCCAGGGCTCTTGACTTCAAGCATAGTGTCCTTAGGGAACTTACATTCTAGTTAACAATGTAAGACTTGCATAAGAAACAAAAAATGGCCAAGCTAATGTATTTTAGTGAAAGGAAAGATCCTTATGAGCTGATAAAGCAAATGAAAGTTTTATGGCGAAGACAGCATTTGATGTTGATGTTGAACAATGAGAATGATCCTGGTACTTGGGATGAATAGGAAAGAAGGCATGTCTTGTGAAAATAAAATTAAATGGGGGAAATCAGAGAGGTGAGGAGTCTTTCTGGGGATTCCTACTAAGGGACCAATAGGAGTACATTAAAAGATTATTAACTATGTGGAATTATCCAGAAAGGGGACATTGCTAGAATGTAAGCTCCATTAGCACCAGGATCATATTTTGACCTACACTTTTAAAATAAGAACCTAACAGTGAAATTTGAATGCAGTAAAAATTTAATAAATTCCATTTGAATTAATTTGGACTAAAGGATTATCAAAATAGATATTTTTGAAGTTAAGATGTAAGGAAATGAGAAAATAGTTGTGTGACAGAGGCTACTTATTTCCTCTTCTGGGCCTCACTTTCCTTATCTATGAAATTAAGAGCTTGGCCAAGATCTTGGCTTGAGAAGTAGAAGGAACCTTAACTGTTGCCTTTACCCTACCAGGAAACTAACAATGAACAGGGCAGGAGGAATGGTCAGAGTCAGGAGAGCTGATGATCGCAGAATCAGGAATGATCAGAAAGAAAGGATCAGAGATTTCTTCCTGCAACAGAACAATCAGAAGAGAAGTTGTAAACATTGAAAATTTGGCCCAAGACAGAACCAAGATGGTACAGAGGCAACAAACCAGCCAAACTCACCCAATGCTCTGTTCCAATCAATTTTTAAATAACACTTCAAATCAAATTTTGGAGCAGCAGAGTAAGCAAAAAGTCATGATGAGGCACTTTTCCATTCTAAAACAATTTAGGAGATCAGCAGGAAAGGACTGTGACACCAGGATGGGAGCTGGCATAGAGCACCCACTATGGCAGCACCAGTGGTAGCCCTTGAAGGTGGCCATGAAAGAAGAAGCAGTAACTTCAGGAAATCTTAGCCCAGAGATGGCAAGAGAGTCAGACAACTGATCCAAACGAGAATACAGAGGACCCTTAGCTGGTACTGGGGGCAACTGGAGCTAATTGGCAACTTCATTGCCCATATACAGTTCTGGGTCACAGTTCCAGGGTGTAAAGGAGCACTTGAGGTCTGTCACAAAGGGGCAGGGACCTGGTCATGGTTCCAGAGGAGAGAGTAGCACTAGTGCTTGTAGCCACAAGAGAACTAGGTCACAGTTTCAGAACTAAGAGAAATGCTAGCACTTGAAGCTACAAAGGATCAGGGAAGGATCAGGGATTCTTCCTGGGTAAAGCAGGTAGGCAGTCAGCCAATAAATATTAAGTAAGTATCTGCTATGTGCCGGGCATCATTCTAAATTCAGGGAATACAAAGAATGGCAAAAAAAAAAAAAAAAAAAAAAAAAAAAAGGTCCCTGAACTCAAGGAACTTACATTCTAATGGGGGAGACAACATGCAAAAAGCTATGAACAAAACAAGATATATACTGGTACATTAGAGATAATCAAAGGATATGGGGTCTCCCAATTAAGAGAGTCCCCTCACAACCTTTCTCTGACTCCAGTCTCTCTTCAGATATTGCTTACCTATATGCAAAATATGTTGGTGTTTTTTTCTAACCCCATTATTCCATTATCTATGCTTCCTTTAGCTAGAAGCTAGGGTTGCTCCTATGACCCACAATTTTTTTTTCAAAGTGTTTTGGCTATATGAAGCAGATTTAGGAAGAGAATTTAGGTATATTTGCAGGAATCTAAAACCAGAAAAGCCCCAAGAGATCAAAGAATCCAACCTCTTCATTAGAAGGCTGAAGTCCAGCAAAGGGGATTTTTGTTTTGGTCTGTATTAAATTTTCCTTTTTGTTCCCATTGTAAACTTGATCATTAACAAACACAAACTGTTCAATATACCAAAAAAAAAAAAAAAAGCAAGAGAGATTTGTATAAAGAACAGTGAACATCTGTTATATACAGTTTATTTTGTAAGAAGTATATAATTTAACAGCATAGTAATAAAACTGTTCTGTTTGTGTTCCCTTCTGCATGGTTTTTCTTCTGTACATTAAAAAAATGTTTTGTTGATGCTTTTCTCTTTTTGGCATCCATCATTACCCACTAACCTACTTATCCTGGCCATTCATACTCCAAGAAGAATCCATTCCCTGTAGTTCAACAAAAAGAATCAACACACTGACCATGTCTGGGAATACATAGCCCATCTTTTACTACTAGATGACAAAGTCCATGAATTTGGATAAGGAAAAAAATTCCATCTTTATTTCCATTAACCTCTAACTGAATAAATTTCTGTTTTCCTCAATTATTTAATTATCCGATTACCTATCTATCAACACTTAGCACAGTGCTTAACACATAGTGGCTATTAACTGATTGACTATCAAATGAGGAAAATTTTTCCCAAAGTTATCTTGCTCTTAGGGCTAGCATCTATCTCCTGATTTTCAATCAAGTGATCTGATTTTTAAAAGCTTATATTCATAACAAAACAAAACAACAAGAAGCATTTATTAAGCTTTTATTGTGTGCCAGGTATTATACTAAATGCTGGGAATACTATAGAAGGCAGAGCCTGTAATCAAGGAGCTCACAATATAATGGGGAAGACAACATGCAAATAATTATGTCCAAAGAAGATAAATTGGAGGAGGCTTTAAAACAATGACAAGTAGGAAACAAAGTTAAACAGATTTGGAGTAGTTTCATTATAAATCAGAGGCTGTTAAAATTCAGAAGCCTTGAAGTCATCCAGTCCATACTCCAACCACACTGAACTTATTGTATTATATTTGTATTACATTTCATTAGGAGGTGGCGTGATTTCACTTTGTATTCATTCTTTCTCAATCATTATCTGATTTCTTACCATGGCAAAACTAGCTGCCTTTGGACTTGGAGGACCATTCGGGTTGGTGGTTATTGTCCTTCATGGTTGAAGAGAACCAAAATGACATCACTGGTGATGTCTTTTGACTCATGAATAAATTAGATTTAAGTGAGACAGAGCTGTGCAAAGTTGTTGGTCTCACCATTAGGGGACCATGCTAATATTTACCTAAAGGATGGCTTTAGCGGTAAGATTATATGTCCCTCCAAAACAGGAAGTGCTTCTTCTAATTTCTCTCTTTGTTCCTTAGTGTTTAGTATTATATGCTACTTAGATATTTAATAAATATTTGTTGATCAGCCCAAATAAGAGAATTCATAAAGATGTGAAAACACTGGCCTGAAAAACCTGAAAATTCTGACTTAAAATAGGACAGAATTTCCAAGGTTAACAACTCCCCACCTTTTTTGGTCCACATTAGTGGTGTTACTCAGGAAGGGAAGTCTTCAATAAAGAAACTCTTTGCAAATGTATAACTGCTTTTACATTTTTAAACTTACAGCAGGGATTTTTAACCTGGAATCAATATTCTCCAGGAGGATCCAGGAATTTGGAGGAGGAAAAAATGGTGTCTATATTTTTGCTAATCTCTAATTGAAATTTAATATTTTCTCCAATTATTTAATGATCTTGAGAAGGGGTCTGTCAGTTTCTCTAAGATCCAAATGAGGTCCAAGACTTAAAATAAGTTAAGAACTTCTACTTTAGAGAGTTGTCTGAGGCACTGAAAGGTTATGGCCAGGATTATGCAACCAATATATATCATGGGTGAGATTTGAATTTAGGTGCTTCTGATGCAGATATCAACTCTATCCATTCTCTTTTAAACCTTCAGAGTAATAAGTAACTAAGTATTGTGTTGGAAAGATTCTTTGGGTGATTGGGCTTACTTCTGTGATTAAATGGAGAGTGGTGGCATGTTATAGTTGGCATTTACAAATGGTTCTATTGTCATGATTTGTGGCAGATGCATCTATGAAATGCTTCTGGCTCCTTGGAACTGAGTATTCAGTGTACTGTTTCCCCACCCTTGACCTCAGGGGCTGAAGATTCCTAGACTCTGCTGATCTAACTGAAGCTTTCCTTTGGGGGGGACTGAAAAAGAGGCTTTGATCATGACATTTGGGAACAGATTACTGGTAACCTGTTGGGAACTGACATGTAATATGAGGAAGTAGATATCAGTAGTCCATGGAACCAAAAAAACCAGAAGTTTCCATGGTCTGAAATGGAAGCCAAGATCAGCAAGAAGGAGCAGGGAAAAGATATAATGGAGAGTGGTACCAGATTGCTTCATGCACAACAAACTTCAAGCAATGGAAAAAGAGGCAGTTGAATGGGATCTGAGACTTTTGCCTTAATGTTTCAGGAGAGCTCATGCAGTTATGAGGACAGATCTGGGTGCTCAGTTCAGGGATCATGATCAATGGGTATCAAAGCTGCTGTGATGTTTTAAAAGGGTAGGAGGAACCCAATTAAGAGGAATCCTACTCAAGCAGGTCTGACTGATATCCAACCTCTGAGGTCATGGGTAGAGAGACACCAATGAACCAAGAATTTGGTACAGTCCAGAAAAAGAAGATTGATAAGAGAGGATTCCTGAATAGAGAAGGGCAAATAAAGGTGAATCCAGGAAAACCAGAGATTTTTTCCAGACTACAACAATCATCTGGAACTATATATTCCTTAAAGCATTCCTCACTCCAAGGAAAAAATATCCTAAGAATCACTAGTTTATCTGACTTTAAATCATACTTGGACTTTTACTTATATGTATGTTTTATTTTCTCTCATTTGTATTTTCAACTTCTAAAATAAAGTGTTAATGAGATTGACAAATAGGTTGGCATTCTCAGGTTTTCATATTCTTGGGGGCTTCCTTGACAGCTCAAGATTAATGGCCTCAAAGATTGAATGAAAGGAGGGATTTGATCCTCTGTGCTACTGAGAACTAAAGATGGGAGACCTGTAAAAAGAGGATTCAAGAGAGAAGGGATCAGTTTAATCAGCTTTCCTTCAAGTCCTTGTAGAGGAGAGAGGGGAGAAAAAAATTCATAATGCCAAACCAAAAACACAGCTAGGTTCATTCCCATATCAGATGATGGCAACATATACTTCTTTCAAGTATCCTGTGACAAATTATTTGATTTTCAGGGACCCTTTCCCCTCAAGAATCAAGGCCACTTGCCCAAGAAAAATGAGCCAAATCTCCCTACATCTCTCTCAATCTAGAATTCTGGCTACTATGGTCACAGTTGAGAAGTGTGTTCCTAGAATGTTTCTGGCTCATTGTGAAGTCTAACCAGTGTGACTAGATCATGGAGAGAATGATTCTCGCTCCACCGACTTCTTTTATATACAATATTCCTTTGGAATCTCCAGGATCCAAAGGGTCATTCTTCTACCATTATCACTTTAAAATCATCATTTGTAGCCTTAAAGCTGTGTGGCAAAGATATTGTATGGTGAGAAAAGCCTAGGATTTAAAATCAGAGAACCCGGATTTGTATCCTAATCTATCTCTTGGTAGCTGTGTGACTTTTGGGCAAATTACTTAAGTTACAAAGCAGCTAGGTAGCACAGGAGATTCAAAACTCAGATTCAGATGCAGCCTCAGATTCCCCGTCTATAAAATAGTTGTGAAGATCAAATGAGATACATAAAACCTTATGTTATTAAAACAGTCTCTGCCTCCTTGTTTAAAAAATGGGGAAGATATTTTCTGTGCTATGTACGTCATGAGATTGCTGTAAAAAAAAAAAAATCTTCATCCAATTTAAGACCATCAACATAAGCTGTTGTTGCTGGTGGTCACAGTGGCATTTTTCCTCAAACTCCTCTACCCCCTTAAAAGAGAGAGAGGAAATAGATTGTGGGCCCTCACTTCAGTTGTAACAAGTAGGCTTTTTCTCTCTCTAAACACTGAGTGCAGAGGGATGTTGTGGGAAAGCCATAATTGCCATCTGACAGCATTTATGCATCAGCTCTACCAAGTTATAAACCAGACCGCTTTCATCCTTGTGTGGGGCCTGTCTTTGTCACCTCTCACATCATTTAAAGTGGGAAACATATAAGGATTCTGCTCGGTGGCAATTCCAGCTCTAAAGACCAATAAAGAAATCATTTACGAAGGCTGCTAGCCCAGAGATTACTGCTCTGATGTGTAGCTGGTGTGACCTGAGGGCAGAGGAAGGGATGGCGCTTTGGGCACAATAGATTGAAAAGTATTGATGAGCTGAGCCAAGATCAGAGAACAGCTGCCCCCTGAGACATTATCCTGCCTCTTCCTATTTACTACTCCATTAATCTCACCTTCCTGGCTTAAATACCATTTTTAGTACCTGTGGGTGTTTTCTTTGGAGGGTGCCTTGCCAATTGGTAGCAAAGCCTTTATCTCCATCATGTTTTAAGGTAAGACCCCTAAATCCCAAACTGGGACTAAGAACCAAATGCAGAAAGACACACTGATGAATAGGGAATGGGGCTATGTTTTCCTGTCAGTTTTGATAAATACATGCTCTCTGCCAGTCCCTGGACACAGGGCCATTAGAGCACACAGACTGACGTTCTCAGGGTTGCAGATTCATGGGCTCTTCCATGACAGCTCAGGATGGATGGCCTGGCAGAGAGAATGGAAGGGGGTGGAGGAAGTTCATTCTCTCTGTGGCTGAGCCCTAAAAGATGGGAAGCTTGGAAAAAGAGATTGAAGAGGGAAGAGATCCGTTAAATCAGCTATCCCTCAGGTGCTTGCAGAGGAGAGGAAATCAATGCAGTCTTATAATGAAGCCCATAATGTTGCAGTTGGAAGGGACCTTAGAGATCTTAGTTTCTCAGATACAGAAAAAGTGGCCCAGAGAGGTGACATCTTGGCCAAGGTCACCAAGAAGTGAAGTAGCATTGTGGTGGAGAGCACTTTAAGCCTGCTTGGTCCCACTAATCGGAATATCAGGCTTGGGGTCATTTCTGCCATCCAGAATAGGATGGCCCTGGGAGCAGGCAAAAGAAGAAAGCTTTTGAATGGGGAAAGTGACTGTCCCAAAGCCTACTAATTTGGGGTCATAAAGGAACTATACTTCCTCGTGCTGTGGGTTGTTGATTTAAAAAAAAAAAGAAAAGAAAAGCCTGTGCAAAATTAAAACCTTTGATTTAACAAGCTTTGTCATCTGGTTGGGTTGGTGGGTTAGAAGCAGCAGCAGCAGTAGCAGCAACAAAGCCAGGAACTTCTAGAAACAAAGACGTGTGGAAATGACAAAGAGGAAGGAGACAGCAGGGACAGCAGAAGGAACAACTGGAAATCAATCTGGAGCTGGTTGCATAGCAGCAAATAGTTATCCAAACCTCAGTAACCCCTAAAAGTGTATGTGGAGAGGGGACAGTTGGTGGCATGCTGGTAAGTGATTAACAACCAACTCTTAAAATAAAAATGAACTTGACATATTTTTTAATTTTAATCTGCATTATTAACATTTTCTTCATCGCCTTATTAAGTCTGTTGTTGTTATCCAGGAAATCAGCAAAAGAATAAATCAAGCCCTGACTTGTAGCATTGGCCAATTTCCAGATAAATGCTCTCACTGAAAATTTAACAATTGGCTCTCACAAGCTCCTATGAACGGGCTCCAGCACACTGTTAGGAGAGGGGCCCATCAGCATCAGAGAAGACTGTGAAGGGCCAGCTTTCCTGGGTAATGCCTGCTCATAAGAACAAGCCCCCCCCCCAAAAAAAAAGAATAAGCCCCCATGCAGAACTTGGTACACTGAGCATGGAGGTAAAAGCGCCAGCAGGACTAGAGTTTATGTGCTAATTCCCACTTAGCAAGCCTCTTTTGCATCTTTATTTCTTGACATTGTTATCTGTTCTTACTCCCTGGATCTCCCTTACAGGACAATCTGACTCAGCACCTCAGGCAGGATTTGGCCTCCAGAGAGACCTTGCCCTTCTCACTTGACTGGGTGATACTCTCAGAGCTTCCTAACTCTTATCATACCAGTCTCCAAAAGAGACCATCATCAGATTGCTTACCATGTCAGGGAGTGGGGGAAAGTGTGTAGGAGGGAGGGAATTTGGAGCTCAAAAAATTGTTTTAAATAATGTTCAAATTTTAGTTTTATATGTAATGGGATAAAAATAAAATAGTATTTTTAAAAGAGAGTGGATGTCAGTAACTGATGTTCCTAATGATGATATCAAGAAAAGATTAAATAATGTAGAATAATCATATTTAGCTGGCTTTATATAATATCTAAGTTTTCAAAGTGCAAGTGGCTCTTTTTGTGGTGGCAGAGAACTAGAAACTGAAGGGATGTCCATCAATTGTGGGGTATGATTGTAATAGGATACTATAGTGCCATAAGAAATGATAAAAAAGATGAACACAAAAACAAAACCCTGGAAAGACTTATATGAAGTGATGCAAAGTGAAGTGAGAAGAACCAGAAGAACATTGTAAACAGTAACAATAATAATGTATGCTGCTCAACTGTGAGTGACTTAACTATTATCAGCAAGGCAAGGATCCAGGATATCTCCAAGGGACACATGGTGATAACAGCTCTGATAACACCATCCAGAAACAAATCATTAGTAACTGCACAACAGCAAAAATCTACTTCCTGGGTCACTTCCTATAAATGATATACTTTTCCTTGCTGCATCTAAACTTAACAAGATTATTACTTCCTCCTTTTCAAATGTCCTAAAAATTCAGCTTCTATTATAACAACAAATACTTCAGGGAGAGCAGAGCAAGAGAAAGCAAATGCAATTGGGGCAATGTTAGTAGCCACACCACCAACACCTGAAAATACTACCACTTTCTATGATGGCAGAAAAGGGGAGGACATTAGCTTCTCCTGCCAACCCTTTTCCTACATTCATTCTTTCTCTTACTCCAACTGGATGAAATCTCCAACCCAAACTACAAACTTTTTCTTATTGTGTTAAATAATTGTCAATCTCTGTATTACCACTACTATTCATCCACTTATCCCCTTCCTACATCCTGATACCCCCTTGTATAAATACCAACCAAATCATGCTATTGCCCTCATCAGCTATCCAGGGAGTTTAGAAAATGTGATAGATAGGACACAAGACTGGGTGTCGGAGAAACCTCAATTCAAATCTCACTTCAGTTCAAATCTTAACTCTAACTGCATGACTCTATGTACTTCACTCTCTGTGTCTCAGTTTCTTCAGCTGTAAAATTGGTTCATTGTGCTAATACTCTCTTAAGTCCCTTCTAGGTCTAAATCCATGATCCTATAAGCCTCTTCTGCTGTACAGGAAATAGTGGCCCTTAAATAATAACCTTTCATTCTGAACATCCTACAGCATCCCAGTTGACTGACCAGCTCCTCTCTTGGAAGTTGAGATGGGTGAGGCAGAGGAGGGACCTTTGTGGAATTAGTAGAAAGGATTGTTTTGGAGACATTTGATCTATTTTACAAGGGACTAAGCCATATTTGGAAATTTGATGGCAGATCATTAAATCCTAATGGAGAGATTTGAGGAAAATAACTGGGGTTAGATACTTGTGACCTTCTTTGTCTTGAATTCACATCATGGGATCATAACTAGTCCATCTAATGCAACTACTTTATTTTACAGAAGAGAAAACGGAGGTCCTGAGAGGTTAAATAATTTGTTCAAAGTCATACAGGTAGTAGTTTCAAAGGCTGGATTTAAATCCAGGTTCTCTGATCCCAAAGACAGTGCTCATTTTATTGTACCATAGTCCTTCCATATCAGTGGGGAGGCACAACTTGATTGACTCGGGCTGTTGTGAATAAGAAACAACTCTTTGTAGCAAGTCTATAAAATGGAGTTTTAAAAGACCCAGTCTAGGGCTACAAAGAAATCCAGAAAGGGCTAAGATAGACCAGAAGCTAAAGGCCATGTTTTGGTTCATGGAAGTGGACAGGGAGTGGTTAAGCCTAAACATAGCCACAGGTTCCCCAAGAACAAAGATCACCAATATTATTCTCACTTACTGCCAAGAGATGGCAATGGAAGGTTCTTTCAGGATAAGAGATGGAAGTAACCAGATGCAACAGTGGAGTACCATGAGTGTCTGGACCCCATGTGCTTGGAGCCAGATGTAGAAAAATAGTGGCAGCAATGTGTTATTTTTGCTCATGCTCTCAATCATGCCTCAAGAAGTGGCAGCAGATGGAGGCAAAGGTGAAGAAAGACATGACGGTGGTACATTGAAGCCACATGTGTCCTCAGCCTCCTAGAAAATGAGAACCACATGCCTAAGTGATGAGAGTTCCCAAACCCTAGTCTTTCTGGAAGATGAGCAAGAGTTCCCAAAACTCCAGCTTTATGGAAAAGTATCAAGAGTTCTTGGATCTAGGACTAAGCATATGGCCCCAGGACTGGAGGAATAACAAAATATTCTGTCATAATTTGAAGGAAAAAAACATTATCCTTTCCCCTTCACTATTACCATACTTTATATGGATGGTGCAGACTCTTCTTGTAAAGTCGAGGTTGTTTCCCTTCTTTGAGAATTTCTAAACCCCTAAAGTAATACTATATGGCTAGGGCCTATATATGTTCCCAAAAGAAGGTGGAATACACTAGAATTTCAAGGAGATTGTCCTTTTAGTGACCTAGTTTTTTCCCCTTCTTCCAGTAGTAAAACTCTTAAGGTGATACTATAAACCTAGAGGCCAGTATAATTTTTTTTCTCAGTGCTAAAACTTTTATTCTTAGACTTCATACATGCAAAAATTGGTGGAATAGAATGCAATTAAATTCTTTTAATTATATAAAAGTTTTATAAACATCCTAAGATGCCCACTGTATCTTAGAAAACAAGGAGTAATTTGATTCTATTATTCAACTTTCTGATAACTATATACAATTATCAGACCACAAAAGTGTTGGTGAGCTAACATTAGATTAAAATGTTTGGGCATATGTTAAGGATATTGTTTCTCCTTCCCTAAAATAAAACCAAATTAAACTACAATGATTACTAGCTCTTTCTTTACTAAGGGTATTACAGTATTGATTATACTTAGAAGAGAAAAAAACCTACATTTCTCCTAAAGTGCATGTTTAAGTAAACCTAAAGGCTAGGACAGGTCCCTGGTAAGGGTCGGATTCACTGAAATGTTAGGAGGTCACTTCTGTAGTAGTAACAATTTCTAGTTTCATAGGATCATAGATTATAGAATCTATATAGCTAAGGGGAATCTAAACCTTCAAGGATAATACGATGAGACTACAAAACTGTATTGGTTACTGGGTTGGAGAGGGATTCATGAAAAGAAAGGAGTGTCTTGATTATTATGGGCTATCATGAGTTGTTTGTGTCTTCTGGATTATAATTAACTCTTGTTAGTTCTATTGTTTTGTATTTTTTATGGAATTAAATAAAAACTACCCTATGACCAATATGCATTGCTACCTTCAGAGCTTGCACAGGAACCTGAAACCTTTATACCCATACTAGTAGACAGAGCTCTATTCTGATGTTTCCAGAGGAAAGTGAGAGCAGAGCAGGTCAGAAAGATATAATTGAGAGAGCAGTGTGCAATGTTGACTTTATTCCTCATAAACCCATAAGAAGCTGAGAATTTGGTGATCTGCTGTTCTGCTGGGCTGTCTGATTTGCATAGCAAAAAAAGCTATTAGTCCTCTGAACAAAATACCTGCACAATCTATCTTTAGATCTTCCTCTTACTTCTTCCCTCTAAAAAACTGGCCAATGCTGTGGGCTGTTGGAAGCTCTGGGAACTCGGAATGACAAGATCAAGGAGCCAAGCACATATTTCCAATTATGGGAGTCTTTAATTTAAGAGACTTGGTTTTTATTCATTCAGATGCCTAAATACATTTTCCTACTTCCTTGGTATTAAAGAGAAAACAAACACTTTGCTGCCTTGTGGGGGGGAAAAAGAACAAAAAAGAAGTTCATGATTATGCAACTAATAAGCCGTAGAGACATTTAAACACAAATACCCTGAGGCTAAGCCCAGTACTGTTGGACACTAATTTTTCATTTCTTTTGATGAAGGTATATTGAATTTGCAGATGACACAAAGTTGGAAAGTTGGAAGGGATAGTTAATATATAGGATGAAAGAAATGGTATCCAAAAAGTCATTGACAGTTTAGGAAAATGTTCTGAATCTAATAGCGATAAATTCAAAATTCCTCTTTTTAAAAAAAATTCAGTTGTACAAGTTGTTATTATTCAATTGCTTCTGACTCTTTGTGATCCTATTTTGAAGTTTTCTTGGCAGGGATTCTAGAGTGGTTTGTAATTTCCTTCTCCATCTCATTTTATAGATGAGGTCCTGAGGCAAAGAGGGTTCAGTGACTCACTCAAGGTCATACAGCTATTTACGTATCTAAGGTAGAATTTGAACTCAGGTCTTCCTGACTCCAAGCTCAGCACTCTATCTATAGTACCCACCTAGGTGTCCCACTGCACATGTATAGAATGCACAAGTATAGGATGGGAGAAAACATCTTATGTAAAAAAGTCCTGAGTATTTCAACCAAATGTAAATTCATTAAGAGAGGCAACATAATAGTGGATGAGAGGCTGCCCTCTGAGTCAGGAAAACCTAGATTACCTATAACACATGGTAATTGTGTGACTACCTGCAAGTCCTTCAACCTCCAGACACCCTCAGACATTGAGAAACTATCAGCCATAAATGATTCACTGCTCTGCGTTGGTAGATTTTTATATACTCCCTCCACACCAAAGACATCAAAGATTGGGCTAAGAGAAGGGTGGGACCTCCAAAGAGTCATCAGTGTGCCATTGCTGACCCCAAAAGCTGATGTGATCCTAGACTGCCTGGCTACAAGTCTAGTGTCCAGAATATAGAATGTGATATTCTCAAAATATTATCCCTACATCAGTCTACAAATGGAGCATTGCATCCAGTTCTGGCTACCTCATTTTAGAAATGGCACTGATGCTGAATCATAGAATTTCGGAGGTGGAAGAGATTCCACATATCACCCATCACAGAGGAGGAAGAAATCTCAGAGATTATCATGTCCAATCTGTATCTAAACAAAAAAGTCAGTATCTCCAACTGCAATCTGAGTGAAATTAGCACCCTTATTAAAAAAAAAATAAAACTAACTTGTTTATTAAGTAAGTCTGTTAAAAAAAATGATGGTTTCACTTAAATGTTTTGAGGTCTCCAAAGTCCTTTCAACAAAACAGGATGTGAGGTTTTTTTTATTCATTCCAAAGGGTAAAAATAAAATAAAACATTAAACCTTGAAATATGAATTTCACATTAATAATTATTTAGCTACTAATTCTGCCTGAAAGGCATGGTTCCTAAGTTCTAAAATCTTATCTTAGAAGACAGACAACACTGTCAGAGGATGGAACTCTGAGTCTTCTTTCTGAGCATCCATAATCTGATTAGTTAGGGTCAAGACACAGTCCAAGGTTCGGAACACCAAAGGGGAAAAACAAACATCAAACAAAGGGAACCAGTTGAAATCAAGATCCTGTTCCCAATATGCTCTCAGAAACATGAAAGGTCTCTTTTGGACACAGGAATCTGAGTTTTGACTGTGAGTCTAAGGTCAGGAATGCAGGGGATCAAAAGCAGAGCTGGAGAGACACCAAGAGTCAAGTTCACTGACTGAGACAAGGTCAGGAAAGTGAGGTGAGTCACCTGCTAAGAAGAAAGTGCAAAAGGGTTGTGAATGCTACTGACATTCCTTTTTATAAACCCCTCTCCAACTCATTTATTTACTTCAGTTCCCTCATCTTGGCCACTTATACAAGTGAGCCCGAAAAACATTAGAACAGATAAACACTGACTATAGAATGAAAGTGTTTCCAGCCAAGCCTGTGTCAGCTAAATTGACCTCCTTAAGTAATCTTTGCACATGACATTTTATTGTCCTGTCTCCACACATCTCTACAGACCATTATCCTTGCCTGAAATTTACTCCCTATTCATCTCCACTTCTTAGAATCCCTCATTTCCTTTCAAATGTAACCCAAACATTATCTCTTACGTGAGACCTTTCCTGATCCTCCCAAATGCTACTATTTTTTCTACCCCAAAATCACCTTAAATTTATTTGGTATATAATTTACATCATAGCCATGGTTCACAATACGCTTGTCTAGATAGAGAGATAGAAATAGATGAAAGATAGACAGACACAGAAACAGATTGGTGGCAAAAAGACGACAGAGAGAGAGAGAGAGAGAGAGAGAGAGAGAGAGAGAGAGAGAGAGAGAGAGGTAGATAGAAAGAGAGAGAGATAGAGAAAGAAGGAGAGAGAGAGGAAAAGAGAGAGAGGTAAATAGAAAGATAGATAGATAGATAGATAGATAGATGGAGAGAGATGGATAGATGGATTAATAGTTAGATAATTAGATAAATAGATAGATAGATAGATAGATAGATAGATAGATAGATAGATAGATAGATAGATAGATAGATAGATAGATAGATAGCAGAAACAGAGTAATAGAAAAATTATATTTGTACACATGGCTTCCTCCCAATATAATATAACCTTCTTAATAGCAAGGCTTGTTTCACTTTTATCTTTCTCCCCAGTGCCTGGCATATGAGGGACATTTGATAAATGCAGGCTGATGTATTGACTAACCAGAAAAGACTTCCCTTTATATTATACTTGGCCTGCTGTCTATCATACTTGGCTTGAAATCTCCAGTGAAGGATCCCAACATTTTCAAGGTGCCCTATTCCAATCTTGGGAAGCTCGACCCTTAGGAAGGTTCTTCTAATATCTTGCCTAAACCCAACTCTTTTTTAGCTTTCACTCATTGTCCTTCATTCTGCCTTTGGGAGTCAGGGAACAATTTTAATCTTTCTTCCACAGCCCCTCCAATACTGGAAGGCATATCAAGTTAAGCCTTGTCTTTCCCAAGGCAGACATTTCCATTTCTTTTAACTGGTCCCCTTGTAGTATGGAATCAGGACCTTTCGCCATTTCTTCAAATGCTAAACCGAGGTCCAAATTCAGAGCAATTAAGCCAGTAAAGGCCTAAGATGCCTGAATTCTAACTTTAAATGAATCTTTTGAACTATTTCACAATAACCCCCCCAAAAAAATTTCATATTTAACAATAGATGATACTGGTATTATGTCATTTGTTTAAAAAGTGTTTTGTAGCCACACAAAGTTCTATATTAAGGTATTATTATCAAAGAATTGTTATTAGTAATTTTATTATTGTATATTATCACATATATTTCAACAAAAATTACATGTTATTTTTAAAATGTTAGTTCCAACAATAATAATCCATTTATCATTTCTGCCATCTTCATTTTTCAAAATATTTTCAGATATGATTTTCTCTCATTAGATCTCACATCATAGTATAGGCAGGGCAGGTATTATTATCTTTGTTTCACAGTTAAGGAAACTAAGAAAGTTATACAGCTAGGAAGCAGTGGCACCAACAGGTCATAAGTCTCAAATAAAATGTCTCAAAAATCTCCTTCAGGGCATCTATACTTCTGGTGTTTTGTTTTGTTTTGTTTTGTTTCTGTCAGAGCTAACACCAATTTCATTAGTTTAGCCAAAAGACTGCCACCTCAATTACAGGCCATTAGTGGCTTTTTAAAAATTAAGTTGTGTTTGCATTTCCATAAGTATGTTTGAATTTCATAAGTCTTCCATTTCCCCCAGAAAGCCAGATGAAAAAATACCTTCATATATTTCTAATCAACTGAAAGCTTTAGTTATAACCAAAAATAGCTTTTAGAACTAAAAGGAAAACTAAAGGACAATATGTGAATTTAATAATTGTTCTTTCTATAAGTGGCCCTTATTCATACTACAGAAAAGACTTTGTCTATCCAGAGCCTTGAGGAAATTTGGAGAACCAAGCTTCTGAATCACTAAGGGTTTATACCTTTAAGCATAAAAACATTTTTTTAAAAAATCATTTTGGATGAAAATATTTCTAAAATATATTACAGACTTCCTGGCCCTCCTTAATAGATAATAACAAATATAGTCAGGCATTTCTTGATGAGTCCAAACAATATATTATATTATGGAATATCAATGATGCCTTCAATTCCTGTCTAGAACTTTTAGCATTATTTCCCTCTGTATTATATAGTCCTAGACTGTTATGTTTTTTTGAGTTCTTATATAGATCTTTAATTTATTTCTCTTTTCTCCTTGGTGGCAGGCTGCCAGTTTTCACTTCTTTCTGCTTTTAGCATATGTCTGCCTAGAGCAGCCTCTCATCCCATTTGAAATTACTGCTTCTAATGTGCTATGTGCTTGGAAAACCAGACTTGTTAAAATTGAATGGAGAGTTAAGAGAAAATAAGCTAAGGGATGGTTGCTGTTCAATTATGGGGCTAGACTAAATGACCTCTGAAGTTCCTTCTAAATTTAAAATTCTGAAATTCGGTGAATTTTTTCTGAATTCTGTTAGTAGACTCCAGGAGTTTTGATTTCTGGGCTATGTGATATCTTTTTTTGCTTTACAGGGAACTACTTAGCCATACTTAAGGCAAGTGAAATCTCCAGATAGCTGAGCTCTGGAGGGGTGAGGTGTTATTGTCTAAGCAATCATCTTTGTTCAAGTTTCCCATCTGTCCATTAAGGGAAATTGAAGAAAGAAAAACTAGAGAGGTAATCTCCATTGACCAGTAAGAAAAAAAATTAATATATCTTGGTAGCTTTCATAATTCTAATTCTGCTTGTTTATTTTTTTAGTAAAAAATTGTCAAGAAAGTTTCCAGTTTTTATTTCTTGTTTTGAATAGAGCTAGGCAGTCATTTTCTCAGCATGATGCAGAGATTTAGAAAACTCGGAACTTTAGCCATAACCTCCAAAATGTTCAAGTTGACCCTGACATAGAACCCAACAGAGAGGATAGGGTCAAAGTTCTTGAGAACAGGCTGTGGAATTTTGAAGCTGCTGAGATAAGTCACCCTGGTTGGCCCGAGCTAGAATCAACCCAGCCGCTCAGTAGTTTATCTAAGAATTGTACAAACAAACACAGGTTCATCCCCTCCTTGTAAGTACCATTGAAAATAAGAGGAAGAAAGAGGCATACTGAGTAAAACTTCAACACCCAGAGATACCAGGCTGTGTCCAAAGAGATCAATAAAGGCCTTTTTCTGAAATTTGGGCTGTACAGGACACAACTTAAACTGATCCTCCACCTTCTGAATCAAACCCTAGAGCACTTATCCACCCTCCCAAGGGATCATGGTCCCCAAATTGAACCAAGGTAAGCCTTAGTTTAAATCCATGGGAAGAAATTCATTGTCATGATCATTATTTTCATCTATATTCAATTCTTAATTACTGGTGTTTATTGAAACAATTAAGACAGATAACAAATTGGGGAAAATTCTATTTGGCATTGGAATGCAGTTACTGACATCCACATGGAGACTCTCCACCATTTTGGGTGACTCCAAACCCTCTCCCCTTGATGAAAAGATTCCAATCTCTCTTATGAACTGCCTACATTATACAGTTTAGTCTTCAACCTAGATTTAGATGCTTAGTGTTGTTTGCCCGTACACTATACAGCTACACACTATACACACTACCCTAGACCAGTGATGGGAAAACTACACCCCGCAGGGCCAGATGGGGCCCCCTGAAATGTTCTATCCAGCTGTGTGACATTATTCCTAATCTGATGAATACAATGAGTAGGATACAATACAAAGAAACTTCAAAAGAGTTGCCTTAGACACAGCCTGGCAGATGAGCATTTCCTTTCCTTTGGCCCCCTCTTTAAAAAGTTTGCCCATCACTGCACTAGACCATTGGGCTTTTAAATTTTTTTTTCGTAGGCTCTTTTTCTCTCTCTCTTCCTTACTGGAAGGCTGCCAGATGTCACTTCTAACTGTTGGCAGGTGGGTGACTCCATTCTATGGTAAAGAAGAGAGAACTCCAGAGAAAACAAATGTGCTCAGAGATACTTTAGTCTTTGAAAAGGAAATGGGATTACCGGGCTTGTCCTGAAGGATTCTTCCTAATTCCTCTAAAATATTCTGCCTTCATCAGTCAGAGCTGCCTCTGAGTAATGGCCATGCTTCGTAAGGTCAATACAAACACAGCAGTTCTTTATTTCAAGCATAGATGAAATCAATTTATATTTACCAAACAGCTACGTATTATGTGAAACATAGTAGGGACAACTAGGTGGACACAAAAGTGAGACAATTCCTGCCCTTTAGGAATTCACATCCTACTCAGATATATACATTAAAAGTGCACACAAAATATACAGAGTTAGAGGGTGAAGGGAATTTACTAACAACTAGGGAAATCAGGAATGGCCTCTTGAGGGTGATGGTACCTGAGCCAAACTTTGAAGGAAGCTAGAAATGCCAAGTGGCAGAGTAGAGGAATGAGTGTCTTCCAGGTGTAGGCACAGGGGTGAAGATGTCACCTAGAAAAGACTGCAGGAAGACCAGTTTGGGTGAGCTGCAGATAAAGTAAGAGAGAGTAATACATAATCAGCCTGGAAAGAGGCTGGAACCACATTGTGAAGAAGGATGATAGTCAAACAGAGGAACTTTTATTTTATCTTAAAGGTGAAATAATTGAAAGGGACTAGAGAGATCTTGAAGCTTCTTTTATTTTTTAATTAAAAAAAAAAACTTTTACCTTCCATCTTAGAATCAATAATGTGTATTGGTTCCATGAGAAGAGCAGTAAAGGATAGATAATGGCGGATTAAGTGTCTTGTCCAGGGTCACAGAGCTTGGAAGTATCTGAGATCAAATTTGAACTCCATGCTTGATTCTCTCTGTCCCCCAAACTACCTAGTTGACCCTGAAGCTTCGTGAGCAGGACAGGAATTTCTCATGCCTGTGAATTAGGAATATCAAATTGGTGGTTATGTGGAGAATGAATTATAGAAAAGGGAGACCAGAAGCAGAAAGATCAATTAGGAAATTATGACATTAACCAAATTAAGAATTTAAGGGCCTGGACCATCATGGTCATTATAGACTACGAAATAATCTAAAATATACATTTAAAAGAAAACAAAAACTCTGAAATAGAAATTTCTTCCTCTTATTAGATTCATTTGTCTAAAGTTCTGTGTTCTGACAACTGGTTTTATCTTTTTCTGACTATCTTGGGTCTTCTGCATAATTTCTGTTTCTTTACTATTCGAAGATATAATTAGCTTTTGTTGTTATTCAAAGGTTTCAGTTGTGCCCAATTCTTCATGACCCCATGTGGGTTTTCTTGGCAAATATACTAGAGGGGTTTTCCATTTCTTTTTCTGGCTCATTTTACAGATGAAGAAACTGAACCAAACAAGGTAAAGTGACTTGTCCAAGTTCATACGGCTGGTAAGTGTCTGTGGCCAGGTTTGAACTCAGGAACATGAGTCTTTCTGACTCCAAGCCTAGCATTCAGTCCACCGATTCACCTAATAGCTATTATCAGTCATTAATACATTAATAACAGATACTCACTATGAGTGATATTTGTGCTTCTTAGTTTCTTTCTTTCTATTATTATTTTCCCCCAATTACATATAGATACATTTTTTTAATAATCATTTTGTGATCCATGTTCTCTCCCTCCAATTCTTCCTCTCCGAGAAGACAAGTAATATGATGTAGGTTATAAATGTACTATGATGCAATGCATATTTCCATGTTTATCACGTGAAAAAAAAACTCTTGGTTTCTTTTCTTTCTCTGTCCTTGTTTCTGTCTCTCTCTGTTGCTCTGTCTCTCTGTCTCTCTGTGTCCCTCTATGTCTCTGTCTCTGTCCTTGTTTCTATCTCTCTGTCTCTGTCTCTCTCCAGCTAAAGCTCTAACCCCCTGAGACTTCTTTCTCCCCCTTTTTCTTTTTCCATTTTCTTCTGATGGTGTCCTGTGCCTTCTCTATGATGTTCCTTATCTACTAAGAGTCATTCTGTGCCAGTAAATGATAACCTTTGACATCCCTTCTAAATATTTTTAAAACATGAAGTAAAATATAATTCAAAATTTCAGAATAGTGGTTTTTCCCCTTAGAGATGCTGGGTTAAAGGAGACTGCCATATTGAAGCAAGCTCCCAAAACCAACTACAGACCTGAAACTCCTTGTCACTCAACAACTTGTCTCCATAGTGACCTGAATTCATAAACACTCACCAGTTTTTCCACAGATTTTGCACTGAAATCATCAGTTGTAGTTTTTCCTGTTCCTCTGTCCTATTTGACTGTTAGTTTCAGAATCTCATTACAGGCAACTTAGTTCATGCTAATTTATACGCCTGCCTACTCCATTGGATCTGCCTTTTCCAGCTCCCTCCTTAGCTCCCATTTCCCACCCCCATGACAGGAAATCCCATAGAGCCCCCAGTCATTAGCCTTATATCTCCCCATTGTTTGACATAAACAAAGTCATGTAGGTTTCTTCATAATGAATAATTGAGTAGATTGAAATACAGCAACAGTCTAAATATGCCAGATACATGAGTTCTCCTTGAGAAGGAGGATGTGGGGTGAGAAGCAGCTGGGTAAAAGGATGCAGAGCTATATCATGGTAAGGGTTGCTTTGAGGTTGCTTGGATGCATATAATAACAATTAGATACTTGATGGGAGTGGAGGAAGAGTAGGGCAATATTGTAAAAAATTAAAAGACGTAGAATACGAAGAGAAGATAGGTACCAAAGTCAAATTTCTTCCCCTTAAAATTTTATGTGAAATCTGCCCTGATCATATGAGTTCAGGACTCTTCATACATAGCCTGCATCCTTCAGCCCATCCTACAGAACATTTGCCTTATCTAGAAAATAGAAGAGAAAAACTAGAGAATCAGAGGAGAATATTTCCAGCTACTTCAGGGATCTGTCCAACAAGCTGATAAAGAAAAGTTCAAATATTTTGGGCTCAGTGGCTGTGTAGGAGAAATTGTTTGGATGCTTTATACATAATACATTCCAAAGATCCTGGAGCCTATCGGGTTTACAAGAATTTCCAGTGTTCTGGCAACCCTCTCAATTTATTCCTTTTCATTAAGTTCATTTTGCATATTGTTTGTGTATCTTGTAAATCATACCCTTCCCCCTTCTAACACAGTGGGAAGTTCAGGGAGGAATTTCACATAAAAATCTGCTGCCGTGTTTGTACATCAACATCATGGTCTTTGTGGCAATTCTCATTGTTGCTTCAACCTCTTTATCTGCCTCTCTTATCCCAGTCTTCTTGTGGAGTCAGAATTGATCTCAAAGAAAACAAAGACAGCCTAGTGATGGTTCCTCCTTGGAAGATGAAATCAATGCTAGATTGTTGCAGGGTATGAAAATGTTACAAGAGTTCTGCAGCCTCATCAATCCACTTCTCTGAAGCAATATTTGGCAGGTGACTCCAAAAGAAAATAAATAGCACAACAACTTGATAAGGATGAAGAAAGGTATGGATCTTGATAGATAATTCCATGATAGAAGTGGCATGAAAGACATCTTGAAGAGCATATGTGATTGTAAACAGGGGAGGGTCTTGTGACCAGTTAAGGCTAATAATAGATGAACAATTCAGTTATTACCGCACTGGCCATCAAGTGGAAGGAGGTTTCCAACATGTTGGGTAGATCCTCTGTGAATAATGAGAGGGTGTATGATAAAACATGTTCAAAAATGCCAAGTTTCGGTAAGTTGTCATTTGCAGTAGTTGAATCATGAAATCATGGGATTTAAAGGAACAAGAAATTACCTACCTTCTATTTTGCAAATGTAATATATTTCAAAATACATTTATTATGTAACTAATATTCAAAATGTATTGCACCACACAGTAATAGCAATATTACAGAATCATCAAAAGTGATAGACTTTGCAACTAACAGCAGTATAATGATCCAGGACTATTCTGAGGGATTTATGACAAAGAATGCTATCCACCTCCAGAGAAAGAACTGTTGAAGTAGGAATAAAGATAAAAGCGTATGATTTATCACTTGTTTATTTGGGTATATATTTTAGGGCTGGGGTTTTATAAGATTATTCACTTATAAAAATGATTAACATGGAAACACATTTTGAGTGAAAATACATGTATAATACAGATTGAATTGCTTGTCAGCTCTGGGAGGAGGGAAGGAAAGAAGGGAGGGAGACAATTCGGATTATGTAACTTCAGAAAACTCATGTGGAAATTTGTTATTAAAATTAAAAAAATTAAAACCTTAAAAAAATCTATTGTACCAGGATGGGGCTATATCAGGTTATGGCTATTTTTCTTAAATGAAGAGTAGGTGGGAAGGGTTTTAGACATGGGATTTTGTCACTGAGAGATTCTTCTCATTGTGGTTGTCAACTCACATGTGATAGTTTCTGGATAGTCTATATCCATATACACACACATATGTGTGTATATGAATATGTATAAATATACCCCTACCTATATACACACATGCAGATACATATACCTATATTTACACACACACACACATAGATACATACATACATACATATTTTATATATGTATTCCATGGAAGAAAAGCAATGGCAAATCTGGACAATATCCCAAATTGAAACATGTGAGTTTCAAAATTAATATACAATATTCTAAGTATTATATTTAAGAAGATTTACTAATAATAACTAACATAAAAAGTAAGCATAAAAAGCCACCTTTCTTAGCCCGCATGCAGGGAAAAAGAGGAAGAGGAAATGCTTACAGCAAACTATATACAAAACGTGAAAAATGCAAAAGGATGCAGGGAAAGGGATGCTTGGAGATGAAAGGAATTCTGGGGAACGTAGTGTAAAGGTACAAAATTCTCTAATTAATACAGACATCACTGCTGACAAGGTCCTTAGAGTCAAAGTTCTGATTTTTTTCCAGTGGCAACATATGGCTATAAGAGTTGGAATATGAAGAAAGCTGAATGCCAAAGAATCAACGCTTCTGAATTGTTACGCTGGAGAAGACTTTTGAGAGTCCCTTGGATAGCAAGGAGATCAAGTCAGTCAATACTTAATGAAATTAATTTAGACTATTCACTAGAAGGTCAAATACTAAAGATGAAACAAATATTTTAGCCACACAATGGGAAGACAGGGCTCCTCGGAAAAGATCCTTAATTTACAAAAGGAAAATAAACAGCAGAGGGTGAGCAGATGAATATAGTGTCATGGAAACAACAAACATGAATTTGGACAGACTTCAGCAGATAGTAGAAGAAAGAAGGACCTGGCCTGCCATGATCTATGGGATCACTAAGATCAAGCATGGCTCAGTGACTGAATAGACACAATATGTTTTTGTCTGTATAAATCACAAGCAAATCAGCTAACTATTCTAACCATAAATTTCTTTACCTATTAAAGGAAGATGGTAATATCTGTGCTACCTACCTCTGAGAGTTACAGGACTACAGTGAAGATTAAATTATAGTAAGATAGGCAGACAGGCATGCATATATAATTAGTTTATGTGTATACTATATGATATATTCTCATATGTCACAAATACACAGGTGTTTGGGATCACATTGCTAGTAAGGCACAGAGCTGGGATATTATTACTTTTTCCCCTCACAGAAACAGGCATCTCACTTTGTGAGGACAGGATGCATAAGAATCCATCATTTTACTTGTTTTTTAAAGCACTTATTTCAACACCAAGTGGATCAGTTCTACTAATGATGCCTTATTGCGGGGATACTGGGTATGGCTCCTTAGAATATAAACTCCATTAGAATAAGAACTACTTTTCATTTTTGTCTTAGGATAACCAGTGTGGGGGATATTATTATTGGAGATGAAGACACTAAACAATAACTCTAGTCCAACTATCAATAATATGGAGTTAGGTCTTAATGATACATGTAAAACCCAGTGGAATTGTGTATCAGCTAAGGGGGATTAGGGGGTTTGGGGGAGAGGGAAAGAACATGAAACATGTAACTATGGGAAAATATTCAAAATTAAAATTAAAATATATTAAAAAAGAAAGTTAATAGGTCAGGGTGATAACCAGTCAGTGTTCTTTTTGAGCCTTGAATAGTCTCAGTCATGTACTTAATGCTACTTTTCATGCACAAAGAAGGATATAGTCAATTCCTTTATTTTACACATGAGGAAATTGAAGCTCAGAAAGGTTAAATGACTTAATAGAGAGTAATAAATAACAATCAGAATTTGAACTCAGGTGCAGAGCCAGAATTTGATTACAAATCTATTTACTAAATATCTCATGTTATTTCCACTAAACCTTATTACTTTTTAACATGGTGACATATTATGATCCACTTTTGCCCACTGTGAGTTTTTTTATTGCCTTTTGAATATTATTAATTCAGATGCTTAAAATCACAAAATAATTTTGTGATTCATAGTCAATTAGAATTACCAGTAAAATATTAGTCTTAAAGACAGTATACCAGAATGTTAGAAGTTTTTTAAATGCTAAAAATAAAAATGTGATATCTGTGTGCTACTGAAAAAAAAAGGATAACCAGTGCGTAACATAATACTTGATATTTGGCAAGTACTTAATAAATGTTCTTCTGAAAAGAATAAGTTCAAAAAGGCGATACAAATAAAGCACAGGTCAGTCCTACCAAGTCAACAATAATTTATTGAGCCTCTATGCCTGGTGATATGTTAAGCACTAAAATATAAACACAGTTGAGGGGAAACTAAGTGACTCAGTGGATAGAGAGCCAGACCTAGAGATGGAAGGTCCAGTTCAAATCTGATGTCAGACATTTCCTAGCTGTGTGATTCTGAGCAAGTCACTTAACCACAATTGTCTATTTCTCACCACTCTTCTCCCTTTAAACCAGTACTTTGTATCAATTCTAAGACAGAATGTAAGAGGAAGGAAGGAAGGAAGGAAGGAAGGAAGGAAGGAAGGAAGGAAGGAAGGAAGGAAGGAAGGAAGGAAGGAAGGAAGGAAGGAGAAAAAAAGAAAGAAAAGAAGGAAGAACAAAAAAAGAAACCAATTCACACAGGTCTACCACCAGTGAAATGATGTGCCTGTTTTCCTGCAACCTGCTATTTTCTTTTTTACTGG